>NC_029775.3:14872388-14898332 GCF_000817695.3 Arachis duranensis
AGCCATACCCCTATGGCCCATCCCATCCCTCTTTCTCTCTGAAAATCCAATGAAGGACAACCCTCCTTGGAAGTTCGAACGCAGCCGCAGCCACCATCGCTCTTCACTCATTGCGGATCTCTTCTCCTCCGGGGACAGACCGTGGGTGCCGCGTTGCGTGTGGAAGCTCTGTTCGCCAGAAGTTCGAACGCAGCCCACAGCCACCATCCCTCTTCTCATCGCTCCTATCAGAGGAAAGAGGAGCTGCAGCCGCCGCCACCACTAGTGTAGTCTCGTCGTCGGCCCTGAAATCGTCGTCTCTGTCCTCGCGTCAAGCCTCTGTCTTCGAGTCCCTTCCCTCTCTGTCCAAGGTCACATATCTGTTGAAATAATGGTTGATAGTTGATTTGAATGATTCTGTTGAATTTTTTTGTTGAGTTAATTTGTCTGAGTTAATTTTGTATGGAGTTATGAGTTGGGGTTTATGGTGGATTTGAATGTTGTTAATTTTGTATTCTGAGGCAGGAGACAGGGTTTGTTGCTGATATGATTCAGAATTTTGTTTGGATGTTAAGTTTGTATATTTTTTGGTTAATTTTTCTGTTTTTGGTTTCTTTTGGCTTCTGAATTTAGTTTGGAGGTTAAGTTTGTATTCTTTTTTTGTTTAATTTTTCTGTTTTTGGATTTTTTTAGCTTTGGATGCTGAGTTTTCTTTGGATTCTGAGATTTGTTATTGAATACTTGATTAGAAGTTTTTGTTAAAATTTGTTGTGATTCTGAATTCTGTTGCTGATTCTTTGGGTTTCTGTATAAATTTGTGTTTTTCATTGGTACTGATTACTTGATTATTAAAAATTATTGTTGAAATTTTTGTTATTCTAATCTTTTGATCCGCAATTTCCCATTCATCCATGTCGTGAAACGATAAGTCGTGAAACGATGAAGGGAACACTCTGTGCATGTTGGAATGACGTAAAATTATAAAATTTTGAATTTTATTAACTTAGAAGTTATTAAATTTAATTATTTGAAATTTATATATTAAATTTTAATAATTTAATTAAATTGGTTGAATCTTGATTGAATCTGAGAATTATTAAATCGATTATTTTATTGGTTTATTGACCAGTTGGTTCTTGCAACCTTGATTATATGCATCTCCATCCTTTTCACACCGACACTACTCTCCCCACTCTCACTATAGTCAAATACCTTATTCTCTATCTGGGTTTTACCCTCTTCTCTTTTTACCCGCTTTATTATCTCAAAGTCTTGGTTTTGATTGAGACCCTGTCAGGCCATTTCTTCTCGTGTCCAACACTTTCTTGTTTTGTTGGCTTTATCAATTTTTTCTATTAATCTAATGTCTTTACCATAACTCTCTCTGTGTGTATCTTTGTTCATATGCGATTCCAGTAATGACGAGCTGAAGAAAGAATCAAATATGGAAGGCGATCTTCAGAAGTCTTTGTCCTTGCGCCCCAATCGTAGAGGAGACCGAAATAATCAAACCGCATCTGATAAAGGTAATGGAGGAATGCCATCAAGTATGTTTGGTTCTTAATTTGTTGAAAAAGCTTGTCTTTTTCTTTACTAAATGGCATGCTGGGAAAGTAAACAACTAGTTTGGCTTTGGCTGATGTACAAAATTTGTAACCTTTTTTTGGGGTTGGCTATGCAGATTCAGAAGCGGGTTTCCTTTCTTCAGGGTGGGCCTCCCAAGATGGTTACCCGGTTAAGATTGTTTGGAGGAAGGGGTTTATTCGGTTGGTTCTTGTTGCAGGGATCCTGTGGATGCTATTAATTCTTGTTGCATTGTTGTTCCATATATGGTCTTGTCAATCTACTGTCTCCTTTTTATCAGGTTTAGCACATTCCGCTACTACTTGTGTGCCTTCTCAAGTTCATCCATTATCATTAGCTGTCCTTGATTATGATCACATGAGCATTTCATCATACTTTTATCCTTCACTTGATCTATTGGGAATTAGGCAGAAAGGAATAGATAACATCAATGTTAGATTTTAGTTTTTGTGGCTGTATTCCATTGCCCAGTATTAGAAAGCGAACTCCCTAAACCCTAAATCTATAGATATTTGTCTTTGAGCAATATAATTTGGAGATTCTGTCTCTCTCTAGTTTATATCTAAAAATAGTTCCCCCCCTGGGGGCCGTTTTTCTTTTTCCCTTCACTGTAGATTCAGGAAGTAATTCTGATTTTTATTAAAGCTTGAACTAGTAGAATTTGGTACTGAAACATGAATTTAATGATTTATTGGTGTATAAGAAATTATTCCTCCTCTATTTCCTGTTATTCTAGTTACTTTGCCCTTAACTCTTTGATGATTCAGAGGTTTCACTGAAGGGAAATAGGACTGCATAATAATTAATATGCATTTTGTTTCTGAAGCATAACTGTGCAAATGCATATGTCTACGTTGTTATTGGTGTATTTATATGCACATTTGCTATGAGTATGATTGCAACATGATGGGGACATTCTGATTATTTAATTTTATGCTTCACCAAATTTGTCTTCAATTTTCTTCACCAAGATAGTCCATGAAGTGTCATAATATCTGAAATTATGTGGTTTCTACTTGACCTGCAGTTATGTGTAACAAAGAAAGCAAGGTTTACTACATGTTAGACACTATGGGACTTGTATCAAAACCTCACAGTAAGATTTTTGCAGTTTGGCCTCCAACCATTCATCTTAGACTATACCAAATAATAACAGATGGTTGATTTACTTCTTCTATTCATTAGGGTGCCCTATTCCTGTTGCCAACAACCCTGATAAAATTATTATCCCAAATGGAAGAACTTCTGACAAAATTGTTAAAAAGTTATCATATGTTATGGAAGATGAAATTTCACATAATGGTTCTCAATCATCTCCTCTATTTGGAGGCCATATAAGTTGGAAGCAGAGGGAGGAAAGTTTCAAACTAAAATCAAATATGAAGGTAAATTTATTGTGATGTTTGATATAGTTAATTCTGATTGCAACTGCTTTACAGTTTTATAAGTTTATGTGTTATCTGCCATTGCTGAATCTTGTTTTCCTGTGGGCTCCATGATCAGGTGCACTGTGGATTTATCCAAGGCGGTGGTGCTGACATGGATCCTGTAGACATCAAATATGTCAAGAAATGTAAATTTGTTGTTGCATCTGGCATTTTTGACGGCTATGATCTACCTCATCAACCATCAAATATAAGTGACCGCTCCAAGAAGCTCTTTTGCTTTCTTATGGCGGTGGATGAAGTATCTCTGAAATTCATTAGGGAAAATGCTACTGTCAAAGTAGACAATGATGGTGGAAAATGGGTAGGAATTTGGCGTCTTATTCTTCTTAAGCATCCACCTTATGATGAACCAAGAAGGAATGGGAAGGTTCCCAAGATTTTAACTCACAGAATGTTCCCTGAAGCACAATATAGCATATGGATAGATGGTAAAATGGAGCTGATAGTTGATCCATTGCTAATGCTTGAGAGGTACTTATATCCGTCATTATAATTTTGCCTGGTCTTAAAGATGATATGAATATTTAAAAGATAGTGATGTGTGTAACCCTGAAAACGGTGTTTGCCGTGCAGATATCTATGGCGTGGGAAGCATTCATTTGCCATTGCCCAACATAAGCATCACCGCAGTATATACGAAGAGGCAGATGCAAACAAAAGGCGAAAGCGATATGCACGACCCCTCATTGATCTCCACATGAAAATCTACTATTATGAGGGAATGAAGGAATGGAATCCAAAAAAAGGGACTGCTAGTGGTAAGAGAGGAAACTGAGCCCTTTTTTAAAGTTTGATTTCAACAACGATTTTTGTACTCTCACTCTCACTTCTGATATTCCAAATCAATCCTCCTCAGGTTTTAGCTCTTGAATCACAATAGTAAATCCTTTTTTTTTTATTTTATTTTATTTTTTTTTAAAGCATGGCGAATGCTTCAAAATTCTGCTCATCAATTCCGGTATTGTGTTATTTCTGACAGTAAGTTTAATATTTCAGATGTGCCAGAGGGAGCAATCATACTCCGAGAACACACTGCGATGAACGACTTGTTTAGCTGCTTGTGGTTCAATGAGGTTCATCTCTTCACACCAAGAGATCAACTTAGTTTTGGATATGTTGCTTACAGATTAGGGGAGTCATTCAACTTCTTCATGTTTCCAAACTGTGAATATAATTCACTGTTTGTGTTGCACCCTCACACAAGAGAGCACTCTTCTCCCATTGAATGGGTTAAACGGTTGGATGAACTCAAGAATAGCAACTTAAGAGAAACTAGAGGAGGATTAGGTTTATTCACCCCTTATCCAGGGAATCTTAAATCTGTTGTTCTGCCAAATGTAACAAGAACATCTAAAGCAGGCTGAATTTTTGTTTGATAACATTAATACATCTCTTATGTAATTTTTCCCTCGAGATTTATTGTTAATTTACTTAATGAATGTGAGGAAAAGATATATTTTTGTTTAACATTATCCATCTCTTATGAACGCTAAAATCGATTTTATTTTCTCGTTTTTTCCTCGGTTGTGCATAAACGACAGCTGATTAATTGAGATTGAAAATAGACAACTAAGAAAATACGATTGAAAATTTACACTATACCAAAATTACTCATGATTTGTTACCATTCCTTTAACTTCAGTACTTTAATCGAGTCAGAAAAAAAAAGGGGGAACAACGATCAACAAAGATTTTTTGGATTTAGAAAATTGCCAAAATAGCAAAATCATCAAGACCAGTTATATTTTTCTATGGGAGATGGTATTTATTAGGGACGCAATTCTCTTAGAAAAACCAAACAAGAAAAAATGCAAAAGATTTCCTTGAAGGAATTAAATTAAATGATAGTTCGATCCGATTCGCACTAAAATTATTGGATCGGATCCACTATTCGTAATTTTTATACTTGGATCTGATTCGATCCGCACATTTGATGATATCAAATCAATTTCCATAAGAAATTGTAGTATCTCCTTATGTTGAAGGCGAATTGCGACTTGGACAAGTCGCTATCCTTGAGGTCAGACACTTTGTAGTAATCATTTTCTAAAATTTCAGTAATTTTATAGGATTCTTTTTAGTTTGCTGTCAACTTTCTTTTGCCTGACTTTTTGTAACTCGATATTATTTCTTATCAGGATGAGGTCTTTTGTAGTGAATTTTATCGTACCTCGTAGCCATCATTTGTTTTAAAACCTCTTTTCTTATCCGAATTTGCTCTTGAATTTCTGAAGGAGGTCGAACTCTTCTTTTTGAACTTGAATGTTACCAACTTCATTGTAGAATTTCTCAAAACCTTTTCTCTTATCTGAGTTTGCTCTCAGATTTCTGGAAGGAGGTCGAGTTCTTCTTTTGTATTCCGACTTCATTGTAGAATGTTGCCCTTGGTTTTTTTTTATTTATGTCGATGTGAATCATCGCTTCTGTGCCATATGCATGTCGAAAGGAGATTCTTCAATGGTAGTTTGAGTCGTTCCATATGCTTATAGCATTTGTGTGAGCTCTGAAGAGTCGGTTAGTAGAAGCCAACTCACAACACTTTTTTGCCGGTGACCTGCTCCCAGATGAATTCCACATATTTCATTATGGGTTTCATCTAGAATCTCTTGTATTTAAAGTCGGGATGCATTTTGATAGAGGTGCTGAGATCCTTTTTTATAGAGAATATTATAAACTAAGGTGTAGTGATGAGCTTCTTTCATTAATCTCCTTGCCTCCCTTTACTCTTGAGGAAGGATGTCGAACTTGATATATTCAACGTTTGGAGTCACCCATCCCTAGATTGTGAGGATGTCCGTCTTGTGATAACGTGGACACTTCGATCCAGAGTGCTTATAGAATTTTGGTGATATTTCTCTGTCTTGGCATTCCCATCTTCTTTTGCAGTCCAACGTCCTTATAGCCATGTATTTGTCTAACCGACCTTTTCTAGCCAATTTTTCAATTACATTTTTCAAATTATAGTATTTATTAGCAAAGTGATCATAGATTTAATGGTACCCATAGTAATCTATTCGACTTTCTTTATAATTGTTTTGGTTTCGTAACGGAAGAGGTATCTTTTTGTGGCATATTTTTTCGTATATACTTACTAGAGAAATACAAAATGGAGTGTAGGAGTATTACCTTTGGGGGTCGGTCATAATTCTTGTCTTCCTTTTGGTTTTTCTTGTTACCTCGGGACTTGTGTCTCTTCTGATAATGACTTGGATGTCTCCTTCATGGAAGTGACTATATCATAAGGAAGACTTACATTTAGGTTCACTCCAATTTTCACTGTATTTGTTAGGTTGTACGATTGTAATTTTTGTGCCAGCAAATCCATCAAACGAAGTCCTTTTACAAGACTTTTTGGTAGATTCTACAATTAAGTCTTTAATCAGACCAGTTGTTTTTTCTGCTGGAGTAGTAGAGATCTTGTTTACTTCTTTTCTTTTTATATATTTTCTCTTACCAATTGAGTCTTCTTTTAGTTGAACATTCTTTTTGTTAATTAGCTTTCGAGTTTATTTTGGTTTGCTTTTTGCAATGACTTTGAGACGGTGCTTTCTTATTTATTTTTCTGGAGGGCATCCACCTTTAATGGAGTGCAAACAGCATCAAATTCTACATGACCATTTTTTTCATTATCGAAAATTGATGTGTCTTGAGTATCTCTTGACTGGGTTGCATTTAAATTGGTTGATGCTGCATTCTTTGGCATGAACATAAGTTGGGAAGAAAGGTTTCATTGATTTTACCAACAACATTTTTCATTCTTCCTTTAGTTACTGACCAATACGAAATATTTTATTTATTTTATTTTTTCTTCATAAAACCTATGTATTTAGAATATGCAATTGCTCCATTACCATGAGTGGGTATCTGCAGTTGACTTTCCTACTTGGTCAGTAGATCAACACTGTATAGTAGAAGCATGAATCTTCAAAAGGAGTGTGCATCGTGTAAGTAGAGATTCAGTATCGTGATTCTTTTCGAGGTTGTTGTTAAGAGAAATGTATGAACACACTAGAGTTTTACAGCAGCAGAACTTCTAGCTAGAAGAGCTCAGATCAATAGAGAATAGATATATATATGTATACACACTAAAGCAGAGGAGTTTAGTTAGGTTGCTAAGGTGGAGAAAACAGAATTAACAAACTTTCCACCTTTTGTGGTTAACTAATTGATATAGCTAATCTAACTACTCTAACAAAATTTTTCACCTTTTGTAGCTAACTAACTGATACAGCTAATCTAACTACTCTAACCAACTATCTTCTAATTTGTGTGCTTACTCTCAACACCTCCCTCAAACTTAGGGAGGGATGAGTCCCTATCCGAAGTTTGATTTTAAACCTGGTGAAGAGGGTAATTGAGAGTGGTTTGGTTAATAAGTCCGCCACTTAATCAGGAATCGAGATATGAACCACATAAAGATTTTTAGAATTAATCAAGTCCCTGATAAAATGGAGATCCATCTCCAAATGCTTGCACCTGCTGTGCAGAAAAGGGTTGGCAGCAAGCACACAGGTGCTATGATTATCACAGTAAATTGTTGGAGTATTTGTTGGTGGACTCCCAACTCTTTCAACAGCTGCTGGATGCTCATGATCTCCGTTTGAGCTTAGGCCATCGCCCTATATTCTGCCTCTGTGGTAGACCTGCTAACCTTTGACTGCTTGCCACTCTTCCAAGTTATTAAATTTGTGCCGAGATAGATACAGTAACCAGAAGTTGACCTTCGATCATCCAAGTCTGAGGCCCAGTCCGAATATGCAAAGGAGACAATACGATAATCAATGCATTTGAAAAAAATTAAGCCCTCTTGAAGTGTACCTTGAAGGTATCGAAGGATCCTCTTGACTGCTTTCCAATATTGAACGGTTGGTGAGTGCATAAATTGTGGACTTTGTTCACGGCAAAGGCTAGATCTGGTCTTGTAATTGTGAGGTACTGCAGAGCTCCTACGATGGACCTGTAACCCTTAGGATCTTCATAAAGGTCTGAGTCATTCTTACTCAGCTTCGAAGATGTCATCATAGGTGTAGGCATAGGATTGAAATTATGAGCATGATGTAGCAGATCCTTTGCATACTTTGTTTGAGTAAGTAACAATTTCTGCTCAGGCAAATAATGAGCTTTAAGGCCTAAAAAAAAGTGAAACAAACCAAGATCTTTTAAAGGGAAAATACAGTTTAACTATTTAATCAAAGTATCAATTGCAGCAGAATTGGACCCTGTAACAATTATATCATCCACATATATCAATATGTAAGTGACATCAGAATTTGTGTTTCTTATAAACAATGCCACATCAGAAGTTGTATTCCAAAATCCAAGGGTTCGTAAGGTAGAAGCAAGAGTATGATACCAAGCCCTTGGGGCTTGCTTAAGACCATAGATGGCCTTGTGCAAGTTGTAAACTTTGAGTAGCTGCCTTTCATTGTACCCAGCTGCCTGTTGCATATATACATTTTCAGATAATGCTCCATTTAAGAATGCATTATCAAAGTCAAACTGCCTGAAGCACCAATTATTGGTGAGGGCAATAGTGATGATGATTCGCACTGACATTGGCCTTACTATAGGGCTAAAATTTTTTTCAAAGTCAATCCCCTCCACTTGATGAAAACCTTTGGCAACTAATCTTGCTTTATACCCCAAAGTCTTACCCTCTGCATTCTTTTTGATGGTATATACCCACTTGCACCCAACTATGGTTGTATTGGGTGGAGGATCAACCAGGAACCATGTCCCACATTTGGCTAGGGCTACAAATTCATTGTCCAAAGCCTGCTTCTAATGAGGACAAGTGAGAGCCTGTTCAGCATTTTTTGAAACTTGAGTGAATAGATCAGGAGTTTCAGCAATGACGACCAGATTTTTAGGCTGTATAGCACCTGATTTTAGTCTAATGGTCATGAAATGAGTGTTGGTAGAAAGGGGGTGGAGGTGTAGTAGGAAGGGCCTAAATCTCTATTCCAGAGATAAGGAGAGTGTTGGTTGCAGTAGGTGGACTAGAGAAGGAGAAAATTGAACAAGCCTCAAGTGCTGATGTAGATTTAACAGTAGTTGAGGGAGAAGAAAATAAGGGATGAGTGGAAAGGGTTGGAGGGGCTGGCAATGTGAGATGAGTGTGTAGCAGGTGAAGAAGGAAGTTGCTAAGAAAGGCAGACGAAGAATCAGATAGGCCAGAGTGACTGATCAAAGAAACGACTCTAGCTGGTGCATTATGAGGAGAATATGGTGATGACAGTTTAGAGGGAGGTGAAGTTTTCCATTGCTGAAAGGGAAAAATTAGTTCCTCAAAGAGTACATTTCGAGAAATAAAAGACTTGCCATCCTGACTGAGACATTTGTAGCCATTATTATTTGAATGATAGCCTAAAAATACACACATTTCAAATTTAAAATTGAACTTTCTAGTTTCATAAGGACTACGAAAATTCAACTTTGCTATAGGTAACCTATTGATAAGAAAATATGTAGTAGTAAAGGCAGCATCCCAATATTTTAGGGGCATGGATGCAGTAGCCAAAAGAGATAAACCAATCTCAGTTATATGTCTATGCTTCCTCTCAACACTCCCTTGTTGTTGGTGAGTGTAGGGGCATGATAGACGGTGTGAAATACCATGCTCTTGAAGGAATGATGTAAAGGATTTTAACAAAAACTCCATGCCATGATCACTTTGAATGCTTTTTAGTTTCATGTTGGTTTGATTTTTCATGAGTGTTTTGTAATTTTGAAGAGCAAAAAGGGTCTGTGATTTGTTAACAAGAAGAGAAATAGATGAAAATTTTGTATATGCATCGACAAAGCATATATAATATCTAAAATCAGACTTTGAGATAAAGGGAGCTGGCCCCAAACATCAATGTAAACTAGCTCCAAATGACTAGTGTAAACAAAATCAGAATCTTTAAAGGGTAACTGATGCATTTTGGCCATAGTGCAAAATTCACAGACTTGGTATGGTAAATCAGACTTAGAGAAAGGAAGATTGCATTGGGACATGACTTTTTGAACAGTGTCTAAATTGCTATGTCCAAATCTTTTATGCCAAAGTTCAATAGGTAGAATAGGCCTAATTTGAGTGGTAAATGCAATAGGATTGTTAGTAGTATGCAGATATCTAGAGGTATCTTTTGTGTGAATGAGACTGTCATTACCAGGATTGAGTTTTAAGTGCACAATTCATAGTCGAGGATGTAAATTTAGGCAAATAAATACATAATGCAGCATTAGAAATAATAGGATTGAAAACAGTAGAAGAGGAAGCATGCTTAGCAGACGGAATCAGAAGTAAAACTAGAAAATTGAAAAAAATAAGAGAAAGATTAGAATTATTTTTATTCATCATGATGTCTTTATTAAGATCATTACAACTCTGATTTTTACATACAACAACAGTATTGAAAGAAAGCATAGAATTTTGTGAAACTTTTGAATGGGCTGAGGCTTTTGAATTTTCAGCAGTGGATTTAAGTATTCTATTTCTTGGAACAACTAATTGATCAATACAATCGATTTCTCCTTTAGCCATTCCTTGAAGGAGATGATCCCGAGTAACCTGATCACGGATCTCACAAAAATCAGGCCAAAACTAAAAAAAGACATGATTATCCTTTGCAAATTGAGAAACACTTAATAAATTTTGAGAGATATTAGGAACATGTAAAAGAGTATTCAATTTAAAATATATATTGCGACATTTATCATATAGAAGAGATGAGCCATGGTATAAAATAGGAATCCCATGGCCATTACCAACAAAGACTTGTTCTAGACAATTCGTAGTTTCTGATGTATTGAGAAGGTTAGCATGATCAACAGTTAGGTGGTGGCTAGCCCCTGAATCAGGGTACCATGCAGTGTATGGGAGAGTCAAATTTGTAGAAAGATAAGCCCTTGGTTGGTGAAAGGATGATGAGGGTGGTGGTGGGAACGAATTGTTGTAAGGAACTTGTGGTGGAGGTGGTGTAATAGATTGCGCTGAGGTAGTCAAATTCTGGTAATGAGGAGTAGCGGGTGAAGAGTTTTTTGAATTCTGGTATTGGGGATCATATCTAAAGAAGCAATTCTGCACCATATGGCCAATTTTGCCACATAATTGGCATTGTGGTCACTGAGCACCAAATTTTCCACCACGGCCAAGCCTGCCTCCACGCCCTTTTCTTCCACCAGTCCCTCTATTGAAATTAAACCAAGGAGTGGAAGGAGTTTGTGCTAGATTGGCCAAAGCAATTCCTTGATCAGGTTTCTTGTATCTATCAAGTAAATCTTCATAGCTAAGTAAAAAGGACTCAGCTTCTTGAACTGTAAAGTTTAACATTCGTGACATTACCGAAGTGACATATCCATGGTATTCCTCTGTGAGACCATCTAGGATAGCTTGAATATGATCATCCTCGGTGAGAGGATATCCAATGGCTAGCAGAGAATCCACGTGTTTTCGAATGAGAGCCAAATATTCAGTGACACTTGAGGTTTTCTTGACAAATTGGAGTTGTGTCTTGAGGCTTTGAATTTGGATTCTTGAGGATGTAGTGAAATACGAATGAATTACATTTTATACCTGATAAAATTATTTGCAGTTTACCACCTTATGCTTGAATGTGACTGACATAGATGCCAGAATCCAGTTCATGAGGGCTTTGTCATTCTGCCTCCATTCTTTGAACTAGCTTGATTCTTTCTTGCTTGAAGGAGAAGCTGATGGTTTTGTAGGGGTGACTTGTTTTGTTGAATCGACTGCTGCCTTTTCTTGAATAGGTTCTTCTGAATTAAATTCAGGAGGAATTTTTGAGGGATCCAGATGATCTTCAAGTTCGAGAGTTTCAAGGGTGAGAAGAACAGCTTGCTGCCATGTGGAGAAATTATTTTCTTCAAGCTTGTCTTGAATTGGAACCAAGGTATTCTTGATAGTGGAGGTTGAATTCGGAAGAAGAAACGCCATGGATCTTCACAACCTTGCTCTTGATACCATGTTAAGAGAAATGTATGAACACACTAGAGTTTCACAGCAGCAGAACCTCTAGTTGGAAGAGCTCAGATCAATAGGGAATAGTTTGCTATTAACCACACACTGTAAAGAAAAAAACTAGTTCTGTTTATTGATTTTGAATTCACACACTTACAATGGAGTAGATGTATATATATATATATTGTTCCGAGGGTTTACCTGAAACTGTAGGTCGATCTCGGATGAGATCTTCTGTGCTGGTCGGAGCCGACGTGTTCGGCAGGTGTGTAGCAGCCGGAGCTGGTGTGTCCGACTTGTGGAACTGAGAATGCTGCTGATCCCTTGTCACCGAAGGGTGGGGGGTACCTGCAAGGGACTCCGATGCTTAAGTTAGCAAGGGTATTAAACAGGTATTGAGTAGAATCAGAGTATGAGTTATACCTGGGTGCTCCAGTGTATTTATAAAGGTGAGATGTGACCTTCTATGGATAAGATAAGTTAGTTATCTTATCTTATCTTATCTTTTGTCGAGGTCAGCTTATCTTCCATGGAACCGCCCTTATCTCTATAGGCTTAGGCTGCCTTTGGATCGGGGTCGTATTCCTTGAGTTGGGCCCTTCTTTGGGCTTTCCTGTCGATTTGGCCGAGTTCTTTACGAAGAAGTCGGTCTGCTTGACCTAAAGAGGTCGGTCGCTTTGTCTGTAGAACATCCCGGGTCGGACAGCTCAACCCAAGGTATGAACAGTGCCCCTGCTTGAGCTCGGTCTTTTTGTTGAGGTCGAGTCCTGGACTTCGGTCCTTCTCTAGTGAAGCCGAACTCAAGCATTTTGTCGATTCCTTTGTAGAAGCTTTTGAATGTAGAACGTTTTTCCTCTAAAAGCGCGCGCTTTTGTATCGGCACTTTGGGAACGTGCGAGGGTTTAATGCCTTCATTAATTTTAACATTAATTGCCCCGTTTCCCTTAGGCTCTTTATTTTGATTTTGAAAACCCAGAAACGGTTTCTCTCCTTTGCCCTTTTCGTAACTTCTTTTCTCCGCTCTCTTCGCTCTCTATTTTTCGTTTGCGCTTCTGCTTTCTTGTGTTGCGCCTTTCGTTTGGCGATTTTCTGGGTAGCTTTCATTTCTGCGCCTCCATTTCTCTTTCTCGAAGCTTATTTCGTCTCCAGGTTAGTCCCCTTTCGTGCTTTCTCTTTGTTTTTGTTTTTGTGATGAGGTTTTGATTTTGATCCTCCTTTTAGAGAAAGTTTGGATCTTTTTGTTTCCATTGTGCCCTAGATTTGTTGAAATGTGCATTCTGGGAGTTTCTCCATCTTCTGCATGATCCTTTTTGCTTTTGCTTGATGCTTTTAGGGCTTTGCATGTTCTTTGTTGTTTCTGTTCTGATACCGCTGTCCGCATCTGTTCCTCGTTTTATTTGAAGGTTGCTTTTGTCTGATTCTGAAAAAGGGTTGCATCTTTAATGGTCTCTGCTTGGCGTGTTTGATGTTTTAGGGATGGTTTTTGCTGGTTTAGACCGTAAGGCAATATTTTTTATGACTTTTTGTGTTTTGCTTTGATGGAAAAATGCTTGTTGTTTGAAGCCTTATTTTCTTGTTTTGAGAGGTGCTGGGATGCGAGAAGTAGATTTTTCCTAGAAACCTTGCTTTATTATTGCCTCCAAAGGATGCCTCAGGACTTTGGTTTGAGTCTTGGGGTTTTCCTTTTCTGTGTGTTCGCCTGTATCGTATTGAGTTGTTTTCTCCTTTGTCCAAAATGTTTTTAGTAACCCCATCTTCTTTTCTTACTTGTAGGATTAGTTGGCCTCATGTCTTCTCGAAATAACATTGTAGAGATGTCTTCCAGAGTTCCCGAGGGGATGTCCGATTGGCTGAACTCCCTTGTTTTGTTGTGTGTTTCTGTTGTGGATGCTGAATTTTGCACAGAGCTAAAGAAGCGCCATAGGATTTATGGTAACAGTGCTCATGAGGAGGATTATGAGCTTGTTGCTCCTGATTCTGATGAGAGAGTTTGTTTTCCGACTTCCATCGAGAGGGAGTGTCCCTTCTTCTATGCCTATGAATACTTCTTCAGTCAGTTGAACGTTACTTTTTCTTTTACTGCTTTCGAGACCGACCTGTTGTGGTCGTGTAATATTGCCCCATCCCAGCTTCACCCAAATTCCTGGGGTTTTATTAAAATTTTTCAGCTTTTCTGCCGAGAATTAGATGTAACACCCTCTCAGACTCTTTTTCTTTATTTTTTTGTTTTCGCCAAGCCTGGCGGTTCTTCAAAAAAGAAAGCTTCCTGGGTTTCTTTCAGGTCCGCCCAAGGCCATAAAGTTTTTGCTATGTATGATGAGTCCTTTAAGGGCTTCAAGAATTACTTCTTTAGGGTTCGTGCTGTCGAGGGGGCCCGCCCCTTTTTTCTTGATGAAAATGATGAGTCTTCTTTTCCTCTAGAGTGGCAGAGGGATGTGAGAGTGTCTCGCTATACCTGGGAGATGCTTGATGATGTTGAGCGTGCCTTTGTTGTTGTTCTTGAGGATCTATGGGGGGAACCACCTCTTCTTAATACAAAAAGGTTTTTGAATGACCCGTCCTTAGTTCGGACTGTTTTGGGTACTTGTCTGACTTGTTTCTACACTTGTTTCTTAATTTTTTCTTCCTCTTATTGTGATTGTAACTCTTTGCTGTGGCTGATTCTGTATTTGTAGAGATGTCAAAGAACAACGACTCCATGAAGGCCTTTAAAAAGGCAAAGAAGGCAACTGCTGCTCTGAACATCTCGGCCAAGGTGGCCGGAGAGGGATCTTCTCTGGTCCCAGTGAAGCCTCCTGTGTCGAGTTCTCCTGGGCCGAGGAAAGTAATTCCTACTCCTCGGTTTCGTCAGGTCGATCCTCCACAGACTTCTTCCGTTGCTTCTGGTGCTCCTCTCTTAAAAATGCAAAAAACATCCGAGCCCTTTAACCTGGATGCCCCGGATTTTGATGCTATCGAGTTTGTTGACCAGCAAATTGCCCCCTATGGTGGGCTCTCCATGGACGATGTGTCTCTTCTTCAGCATCTGGATTTTATCACCAAAAGTAGTGTGAAAATGACATATATGGGTGCGGCTATTTTTCGAACTGTTCAGGGGATCCCGATTCATGCCACAAAATCCTTCATGGAGGAGGCCAAATCAGAATTTGATCGGATCAAGGGTCTGAAGGATGAGTTGGAGGTGAAGTTGGTGAAGGTAGAGAAGGAACTGGAGGGTGAGAAGGCCAGCTCTATTGCCTTGGCTGCTTCTTTGAAGTTGGCTGAGGACATGGCACTGAAGCATAAGGATAGCTATGTCTCAGCTTATAGGGAGTTGATGCATCTCCAGGATGATTTGGAAACTGCTCGGGTTAATTATGCCGAGCTTCAGGATCACCTTGTGGGCAGCGTGACTGCCGCCTCTGAGAACCTGATGGAGCAGTTTCGGATTGTTGCTCCTGATGCCGATTTGACTCTCGTTAGTCTTGATAATGTAGTAAAGGATGGCAAGATTGTCCCAGATGATCCTGATGATGATGTTGAACCTCCCCCAGTGCCTTCTATCAAGGTGTCGACCTCCTCGGTTCCTCTAGTTATGTCTGATCCGGATTGTCAGATTCTGAACCGGGATGATGGAACTGTAGATGCTGTGCTTATTCAGACTTGCCCTCCTTCTCCCTATATTAATGCTGCCGGGAAGGCTCCCGATCTTTACTGATCTTCTTTTTAAGTATTTGTGTAAATAGCCCGGTTTGTGGGCTTTTGAACTTTATTGTTTTGTTTAACTGCTGACGCTTTTTAGTTGCCTGCCTGGCAACTTTTACTTTGAAAAACAAAAGTAGCTTTCTGAGGTAGATTTTGGTAGCCTCTTGAAGCTTTATTATACTATGCTTCCATTGCGCTTTAACATGGTATCTCTTCTGGTTTTTGAGAGTGTTGGAATCTTGCTGCTTGACCTCTTTGGATTGCTTTTGCACTTATTGTTTGTAACTTGGATCCTTTGAGGTCGTGACTGTATGGGTCCAACTTGTTTCTCGATTTTCATGCTTTTGCTTGTATTTTTAGCGTCCCATAACCGATTTCTTTATGTTGGTCCCCTTCTAAGTTATTTTTATAATCCTCTTTCTTGGACCTTTGTCAGGTCTCTTTCAGGGATTACTTTTATAACTTATCTTGTAGGCGACCGATTTTGTTAGATCGATCTCTTCTAAGTTATTTTTGTAATCCTCTTTCTTGGACCTTTGTCAGGTCTCTTTCAGGGATTACTTTTATAACTTGTCTTGTAGGAGACCGACTTCGTTAGGTCGATCTCTTCTAAGTTATTTTTGTAATCCTTTTTCTTGGACCTTTGTCAGGTCTCTTTCAGGGATTACTTTTATAACTTGTCTTGTAGGAGACTGTTCCGGGGGTTACCTGAAACTGTAGGTCGATCTCGGACGAGATCTTCTGTGTTGGTCGGAGCCGACGTGTCCGGCAGGTGTACAGCGACCGGAGCTGGTGTGTCCGACTTGTTGGACTTGGTGGTGGTGCTGATCCTTCGTCCCCGGAGGGTGGGGGGTACCTGCAAGGGACTCCGATGCTTAAGTTAGCAAGGGTATTAAGCTGGTATTGAGTAGAATCAGAGTATGAGTTATACCTGGGTGCTCCAGTGTATTTATAATGGTGAGATGTGGCCTCCTGCGGATAAGATAAGTTAGTTATCTTATCTTATCTTTATCTTATCTTTCATTGAGATCATCTTTAAGGGAACCGCCTTTATCTCTATGGGCTTGGGATGCCCTTGGATTTGGGGCGCGTTCCTCTATTTGGGCCCTTCGTTTGGGCTTTCCTGTGACTTGGCCGAGCTCTTTGAGGAGAGGTCGGGTTGTCCTGACCTGAAGAGGTCGGTCGCTTTGTCTGTCGAACATCCCGGATCGGACAGCTCGACCCAGGGTATGAACAGTGCCTCTGCTTGAGCTCGGTCTTTTTGTTGAGGTCGAGTTTTTGACTTTGGTCCTTTCATGACGAAGCCGAACTCAAGCATTTTGTCGATTTCTTCTTTTTGTAGAATCTTTTGAATGTAGAACGTTTTCCTCTAAAGGCGCGCATTTTTATATCAGCGCTTTGCTTTGGGAACGTAAAAGGGTTTAGTACCTTCATTAATTGGTATTAATTGCCCCGTTTTCTCTTGGCTTTTATTTTGAATTTTCTCAATAAAAAACGGTTTCTCTTCTTCGCTCTTCTTCGTAACTTCTCCTTTTACTCTCTCATTTTCTGTTTCTTTCGTAACTTCTTCGTGCAATGTCTGTTCTGTCATTGCTTTCTGTGGAAGAGGCGTGATTACCAGATTTTCTCCTTCTTTTTTTGCGGTTTTTCGCTTCGAGGGGTGGCTTTGTTGCTTCTGCTCTTCGACTCTCCTTCGAGGTTTTTCTTCTATTTCTCCAGGTTCGATTTTTCTTCCTCTGTTCTTTTATATGTCGGTAGAAAGTTTGAATTTTGCTCAGAGAAAGTTGGGATCTTTCTGTTTTTACCATGCCTGATTGTTTGCGCGTTCTGGATTTTCTTTGTTTTTTGGTGCGAGTCTTTTGCCTTTCTCGTTGCTTGAATCTTTTCTTAGGGCTTTTGCATGTTGTCACCGCTTTTGGTTGCGCCTTTGGTGATGATTTTTGCTTGATTCTGAAAAAGTTTGTGTCTTTGGTGATTTTTTGCTTGGCATTTTTGATGTTTGATAATGCTTTTGCTGATAGACTGTAGAAAGGTGGTGACTTTGTGTTTATGTTTTTACTTCCTTTGTTTCCTTTGAGACTTTATTTTCTTTCTGATGAGTGCCGGGGCGTAAGCTGTAGAAATTTCTTGAATCCTTGCTTTGTTATTGCCTCTAAAGGATGCCCTAGGACTTTTGGTTTGAGTCTTGGGGTTTTCCTTTTTGTGGTTTCATCATCTGAGAAATATTGTCCGAGTTGTTTTCTCCCTATCCGAGATGTTTGTCGTAACCCCTATCTTCTTTTATTACTTGTAGGATTTAGTTGGCCTCATGTCTTCTCGCAATAACATTGTAGAGATGTCTTCCAGAATTCCCGAGGGGATGTCTGATTGGTTGGACTCCCTTGTTTTGTTATGTGTTTCCGTTGTGGATGCTGAATTTTGCACAGAGCTAAGGAAGCGTCATAGGATTTGTGGTAACAATGCTCGCGAGGGGGATTACGAGCTTGTTGCTCCTGATTCTGATGAGAGGGTTTACTTTCCGTCTTCCATTTGAGAGGGAGCGTCCCTTCTTCTATGCATATGAATACTTTTTCAGCCAGTTGAATGTTACTTTTCCTTTTACTGCTTTTGAAACTGACCTGCTGTGGTCGTGTAACATTGCTCCATCCCAGCTTCACCCGAATTCCTGGGGTTTTATTAAAATTTTCCAACTTCTCTGTCGTGAACTAGATGTAACACCTTCTCAGACTCTTTTTCTTTACTTGTTTGTTTCCGCCAAGCCTGGCGGTTCTTCAAAAAAGAAAGCTTCTTGGGTTTCTTTCCGGTCCGCCCAGGGCCATAAAGTGTTTGCGATGTATGACGAGTCCTTTAAGGACTTCAAGAACTACTTCTTTAAAGTTCGAGCTGTTTGATGAAAGTGATGAGCCTGCTTTTCCTCTAGAGTGGCAAAAGAATGTAAGAGTGCCACGTTACACATGGGAAATGCTTAGTGAGGTTGAGCGGGCCTTTGTAGTTGTTCTTGAAGATTTGTGGGGGAAGCCTCCCCTTTTGGATACGAAGAGATTTTTGAGTGATCCATCTTTGGTTCGGGCTGCTTTGGGTACTGTCTGCTTTATTTTTATACTTGCTTTCCGAGCTTTTTTCTTCTTCTATGTTGTAATTTGTCTTTTGTGGTTGATTTTGTGTTCTTCAAAGATGTCGAAGAATAATGACTCTATGAAGGCCTTCAAGAAGGCGAAGAAGGCAACTGCTGCTTTAAACATTTCGGCCAAGGCGGCCGGAGAGGGATCTTCCCAGGTTCCAGTTAAACCTCCTGTACCTAGTTCTCTCGGGCCGAGGAAAGTAATTCCTATTCCTCGGGTTCACTTGGTCGATCCTCCGCAATCTTCTGCTGCAGCTCCTGGTGCCCCTCCTTGTAAGAAGCAAAAGTCATCCGAGCCCTTCAACCTGGATGCCCCAGATTTTGATGCTATCGATTTTGTCGACCAGCAAATTGCCCCCTATGGTGGGCTTTCTATGAACGATGTTTCTCTTCTTCAGCATCTGGATTTTATCACTAAAAGCAGTGTGAAGATGGCTCATATGGGTGCCGCTATATTCCGAACAATTCAGGGGATTCCGATTCATGCCACAAAATCCTTCATGGAGGAGGCCAAGTCAAAATTTGATCGGATCAAGGGTCTGAAGGAGGAGTTGGAGGTAAAGTTGGCGAAGGTGGAGAAGGAGTTGGAGGGTGAGAAGGCCAGTTCTATTGCCTTGGCTGCATCTTTGAAGCTGGCCGAGGACATGGCATTGAAACATAAGGATAGTTATGTCTCGGCTTATAGGGAATTGATGCATCTTCGGGAGGATTTGGAAACTGCTCGGGTTAATTATGGTGAGCTTCAGGGTCACCTTGTGGGTAGCGTAACTGCTGCCTCCGAGAACCTGATGGAGCAGTTCCGGGTTGTTGCTCCTGATGCCGACTTGACTCTCATCAGCCTGGACAATGTCGTGAGGGATGGTAAGATTGTCCCTGATGACCAAGATGATGATGAGGCTGATCCTCCCCCAGTGCCTTCTCTTAAGGTGTCGACCTCTTCTGTTCCTCCCGTTACATCTGATCCGGATTGCCAGATTCTGAACCGGGATGATGGAACCGTAGATGCCGTGCCCCTTCAGACTCGTGCTCCTTCCCCTTGTCCTGACGCTGCCAAGAAGGCTCCTGATGTTTGCTGATCTTTTTCTGGATGTATAGTTGGCCCGGCTTGTGGGCTTTTAAAACTTTTCATTGACATTTCCTAGTTGCTTATTTAGCAACTTTTTATTTTGAAAAATAAAAGGTAGCTCGCTTTCCCTTCACGGTAGGTTTTGGTGGCCTTCCGGGCCTTATAACTTTTGTGGAGTAACAGAGGTAGTTTTTTAACTTGGTATCTTTTCAGTTTTCTACTGATGTTTGAAATCTTGTATCTCGACCTCTTCTGATTGCTTTGTTTGTAGCTTGGATCCTTTGAGGTTTGTGACTTATGGGTCCAACTTGTTTCTTGGTGGTTCTTTTGCGCTGGTCCCCCCTTTAAGTTATTTCTGTAATCCTCTTTTTTGGACCTTAGTCAGGGCTCTTCCGGGGATTACTTTGATAACTTTTTAGTGGCAGGAGTCCGATTTGGTTATGTCGGTCTCCTTTAAGTTATTTTTCGTAATCCTCTTTCTTGGATCTTTGTTAGATCTCTTTCAGGGACTACTTGTATAACTTTTTAGTGATAGGAGTCCAACTTGGTTATATCGGTCTCCTTTAAGTTATTTTTCGTAATCCTCTTTCTTGGATCTTTGTCAGATCTCTTTCAGGGACTACTTGTATAACTTTTTAGTGATAGGAGTCCAACTTGGTTATATCGGTCTCCTTTAAGTTATTTTTTGTAATCCTCTTTCTTGGATCTTTGTCAGATCTCTTTCAGGGACTACTTGTATAACTTTTTAGTAGTAGGAGTCCGACTTTGGTTATGTCGGTCTCCTTTAAGTTATTTTTCGTAGTCCTCTTTCTTGGATCTTTTTCAGATCTCTTTCAGGGACTACTTGTATAACTTTGTAGTGGTAGGAGTCTGACTTTGGTTATGTCGGTCTCCTTTAAGTTATTTTTCGTAGTCCTCTTTCTTGGATCTTTGTCAGATCTCTTTCAGGGACTACTTATATAACTTTGTAGTGGTAGGAGTCCGACTTTGGTTATGTCGGTCTCCTTTAAGTTATTTTTTGTAGTCCTCTTTCTTGGATCTTTGTCAGATCTCTTTCAGGGACTACTTGTATAACTTTTTAGTTTGGGGCTGACTTTGTTATGTCAGGCCCTTCGAAGTTAAAGTAATCCTCTTTAATAAGGTTGGCCAGACCTCTTTCCAGGGTTTACTTATAACTTGGGTTGACTTGGTCTGACTTCTGAATGTCGGCCAGTCTTTAAGTTATTATATTAGCTACTCGTAAGACCTCGTCAGGTTCTTTTTTGGATTACTTTCGATAACTTCTTACATTATTCTGTGTTCATCTTTGCCGATTTGTAGAAAATGGTTGGCATCTTTAGATCGTCCTTTGGGTGAATCGCGTTTTCACCTTTATCGGACGATTGTCTTTATCGTGGTCGCGCAGTGAATTTGTTTTTCACTTTCTGCCGACCTATTGCTTTATAATCGGACGATGAATACTTCAGATTAATGCGTCTTGGAATCTTGTAGAATATCTAAATAAACTTTATTCAAAGAAAAAATGCAAATATATACATGTGGGAGTTTCCTTGTCCCTTTAAGTCGGGTATGATCTAGGTCTCGACATGGTGCCTCATTAAAAAACCTTTTCAGGAAAAAGAGCGCATCCATTTAGTGAGATCCTTTACCTTTTCTAACTGTAGTACCTTCTTAGGTTGCAGGCATGCCATGATCGGGGAAGCTCTCGTCCATCAAGCTCGAACAATCTGTAGTAGCCCTTCCCAGTACTTCAATGACTCGGTAGGGTCCTTTCCAGTTTGCTTCCAGCTTTTCTTCTCCGGGTCGAGTTGTTCCAATATCATTTCTGATTAGGATGAGATCATTCTCTGCAAAACTTCTCGGCACTACCTTTTGATTATATCTGGAAGCCATTCGTCACTTTAGAGCTTCTTCCCTGATCTGAGCTCTTTCTTGGATTTCGGGTAGCAAGTCGAGCTCTTCTATCTGAAGTTGGGAGTTTGCTCGTTCATTGTAGTGGACTACTCGGGGAGATTCTTCTTCGATTTCTATTGGAATCATTGCCTCCGCTCCGTATGCTAGTCGGAATGGTGATTCGTTTGTAGTAGAATGGGGGGTTGTTCGATACGCCCATAGGACTTGTGGAAGTTTCTTGGCCCAGGCTCCCTTTGCTTCTTGTAGCCTCCGCTTTAGTCCGGCCAATATGACTTTGTTGGCCGCTTCGGCTTGTCCATTGGCTTGGGGATGTTCGACGGAGGTGAACTAGTGTTTTATGTTCAAGTCGGCCACCAATTTTTTGAAGCCTGCCTCTGTGAATTGGGTACCGTTGTCCGTGGTGATGGAGTATGGTACCCCGAACCTCGTAATAATGTTCCTATATAGGAATTTTCGACTTCTTTGAGCGGTGGCATTGGCTAGGGGTTCTGCCTCGATCCATTTTGTGAAATAGTCTACTCCTACTATGAGGAATTTTACTTGTCCCGATCCCTGTAGGAAGGGTCCGAGAAGGAGTTGGCCAATAGAATCCCGCCCGGAGTATCTTTTTGGTGAGAGCTTGCGCTCCGAGATGATTACCACAAATGCCGCTATGCACTTCTTCCAAGACTTCCTTTGTGTTAGAAGTCGGTACGCATTTTAGTAAAGGCGTTGATATCCCTTTTTTGTATAGTGTGTTGTTTATGATAGTGTAGTACTGTGCCTCCCTTTTCAGCCTCTTTGCCTCCTTTTCATCTGTAGGGAGTGCTTCTGTTTTGAGGTAATTTATTATGGGGGTCATCCATCCTTGATCCCGACCTATAATGGCTAGGACTTTTTCTTCTTCCGCTATTGACGGATTCTGTAGTATCTCCTGGATGAGGCTTCTGTTGTTGCCCCCTGGTTTGGTGCTGGCTAATTTTGAAAGGGCGTCAGCTCGGGCATTTTGCTCAATAGGTATGTGGTAAATCCTATATTCCCCGAGTTATCCGAGCTGTTCTTTGGTTTTATCCAAATATTTTTTCATGGTCGGATCTTTGGCTTGGTAGCTTCCTGTTATTTGTAAGGTTATGACTTGTGAGTCACTATAGATGTTGAGTTTCCGAGCTCCAACCTCCCTAGCCAGCTTCAAACCAGCTAGTAGTGTTTCGTATTCTGCCTGGTTGTTTGAGGCCGGGAATCCGAATTTAAGGGAGAGCTCAAGTTGAGTTCCTTGGTTGCTTTCAATTATCACACCCGCACCGCTTCCTGTTTTATTCGAGGATCCTTCCACGTATATGTTCCACTCTATGGGAATTTCCGGGGTGTCTGTGAATTCTGCGATGAAGTCGGCCAGGTGTTGTGATTTGATGGCTGTCCGCACCTCGTATTGGAGGTCGAACTCAGACAACTCGATTGCCCATTGTAGGATTCTTCCTGCTAGATCTGTTTTCTACAATATCCCTTTTATGGGCTGGTTGGTCCGAACTTTAATGGTGTGCGCTTGGAAATATGGGCGAAGCCGCCAGGATGTGAGGATCAGAGCGTAGGAAAACTTTTCTATTTTCTGGTAGTTCAGCTCAGATCCCTGTAGCGCTTTGCTAATGAAGTAGACGGGTTTTTGCCCATGTTCGTCTTTTCTGACTAGCGCTGAGGCTATTGCCCGGCTTCCTACTGCGAGATATAATATGAGCGGTTCTCCTTCTTGTGGCCGAGATAGGATAGGTGGCCGTCCTAAGAACTCCTTGAAGTCTCGGAAGGCTTGCTCACATTCTGTCATCCATTCGAACTATTTTCCCTTTCTTAAAGTAGCATAGAAGGTAAGAGATCTTATCGCAGCTCCTGCTAAGAATCGGGATAGAGCGGCCAACCTCCCGTTGAGTTGTTGTACTTCTTTGACACAGGTTGGGCTCTTCATGTTGAGTATGGCTTGACACTTGTCTGGATTTGCTTCAATCCCCCTTTGTGTGAGCATGAAGCCTAAGAATTTGCCTGCTTCTACTGCAAAGGTGCATTTTGCAGGATTGAGCCGCATATTGTGTTTCCTGATAGTGTAAAACACTTGAGTCAGGTCGGATAATAATGTATCTTCGCTTTGTGTCTTTATCAACATATCGTCTATATAAACTTCTATGATTTTTTCGATGTGATCTGAGAAAACTTTATTCATTAGCCTTTGATAAGTAGCTCCTGCGTTCTTGAGACCGAAAGGCATCACGATGTAACAGTAGTTTACTTTCGGTGTTAGGAACGAGGTCTTTTCTTGATCTGGTGCATACATGGGGATTTGGTTGTACCCTGAATATACATCCATGAACGAGAGATACTTATATCCTGATGAAGCATCTACTAGAGCATCGATACTTGGGAGTGGGTAAGGGTCTTTTGGGCAGGCTTTGTTGAGGTCGGTGTAGTCGGTGCACATTCGCCACTTTCCATTTGACTTTTTCACCAAGACGACGTTTGCTAGCCATAGTGGGTATTTAACTTCCCTTATGAACCCGGCCTCTAGTAGCACTTGTACTTGTTCTTCTATAGCTTGAGATCGTTCTGGTCTGAGTTTTCTTCGTCTTTGTTGTACCGGCTGGGACCCCAGGTAGACTGCCAATTTGTGGCTCATTAGTTTGGGATCAATGCCCGGCATGTCGGCAGCTTTCCATACAAAGAGATCAACATTATCTCGTAGGAACCGTATTAGTGATTCCTTTGTGTCTTCTTTCAGGATCGTGCCAATATTAGTTGTTTTATCCGAGGTGTCTCCGATCTGGACTCTTTCTACTTCTCCTTCGGGTCGTGGTCGGAATTATTCTCGCCTCTGAACTCCACCGAGCTCGATTGTATGGAACTCTCCTCCTTCGCCTCGGAGGTTTAGACTTTCGTTATAACAGTGACGTGCAATCTTTTGATCTGCCTTTATTGTAGCTATCCCTTCTGCGGTTGGGAATTTCATACATAGATGTGGAGTTGAAACTATTGCGCCGAGTTGATTTAACGTTGTCCAACCTATTAAGGCATTGTAGGCTGAGCTTACGTCGATCACGATGTAGTCTATCTTGAGTGTTCTGGATTGGTTCCCCTTTCCGAAGGTTGTATGCAGCGATACGTATCCCAGCGGTTGAATTGGGGCATCTCCTAGTCCAAACAGGCTATTCGGGTACGCTCTTAGCTCTTTTTCTTCTAGGCCGAGTTTGTCGAAGGCAGTTTTGAATAAGATGTCGGCAGAGCTTCCCTGGTCAATTAGTGTACGGTGAAGGTTGGCGTTTGCCAGTATGATCGTAATGACTATGGGGTCGTCGTGTCCCGAGATGATTCCGGATGTGTCTTCCTTGGTAAACGTGATTGCTGGGATGTCTGGGGCTTCCTTTTTTCCTTCGACGTGGTATACCTCTTTGAGGTGTCACTTGCGGGATGATTTGGAGATTCCTCCTCCAGCAAATCTGCCGTGTATTACGTGAACGTGTCTTTCCAGTGTGCGAGGTAATCGTTCAGATCGTCCGACATCCTCATCCCTTCTTCTTTTTCTTGGTTCATCATCCCGATTGGCCAAAAACCGATCTAGCTTTCCTTCTCTTACTAATTTTTCTATGACGTTTTTAAAGTTGAAGCATTCGTTGGTGGAATGCCCTCGAAGTCGGTGGTACTCACAGTACTCATTCCGATTTCCCCCTCCTCTTTTGCCTTTAAGTGGCCGAGCTGGAGGGATTTTTTCCGTATGGCAGACTTCTTTGTAAACGTCTACCAAGGATACCCTAAGAGGGGTGTAGTTGTGATATTTCTTGATTTTCTATCCGGAGCGATCTTCCTTTTTCTTGGATTCTTTGTCTCGGTAGGCAGAACCGGACCTTGAGGCTTCGCCAAGTCGAGAATTTTCCGCCATGTTGATGTATTTCTGCGCCCGTTCTTGTACTTCGTCTAAGGATGTCGGGTATCTCTTTGATATAGATTGGCTAAATGGTCCTTCTCGCAGGCCATTTATGAGACCCATGATGGCAGCTTCTGTTGGTAGACTTTGTATATCCATGCATGTTTTGTTGAATCTTTCCATGTAGTTACGAAGACTCTCCCGATCCCCTTGCTTGATTCCTAGTAGGTTGGGTGCGTGTTTAACCTTATCTTTTTGTATGGAAAATCTGACCAGGAACTTTTTGGCCAGGTCGTCGAAGCT
>NC_029775.3:14899221-14913870 GCF_000817695.3 Arachis duranensis
CAATTCCTCTTTAATAGGGTTGGCCAGACCTCTTTCACAGGGATTTGCTGATAACTTGGGTTGACTTGGTCCGACTTTTTAGTGTCGGCCAGTCTTTTTAAGTTATTATATAGCAATCATAAGACCTCGTCAGGTTCTTTTTGGGATCACTTTCGATAACTTCTTGCATTATTCTGTGTTCATCTTTGCCGATTTGTAGATGGTGGTTTTTGTCCCGGTTTGATCGTCCTTTAAGTGAATCGTGTTTTCACCTTTGTCGGTCGATCATTCCTATCAGGATCGTACAATGAATCTGTTCTTCACTTTCTGTCGATCCGTTGCTTTATAATCGGATGATGAATGCTTCAGATTAATGCGTCTTGGGAATTTGTAGAATATCTGAAATGTATTTTATTCAAAGAAAGTGCAAATATATACATGCGAGAGTTTTCCGTACCCTTAAGTTGGATTAAATCTCAATCTTGACGCCTCATTAAAAAACCTTTTCAGGAAAAAGAGTGCATCTTGTGATGAGATCTTTTACCTGTCCTAGCTATAGTACCTTCTTAGGTTACAGGCGTGCCATGATCTGGGGAGTTCTCGTCCCTCGAGTTCGGACAGTCTGTAGTAGCCCTTCCCAAGTACTTCTGTGACTCGGTAGGGTTCTTTCCAGTTGGCTGCCAGCTTTCCTTCTCCGGGTCGAGTTGTTCCAATATCATTTCGGATTAAGATGAGATCATTCTCAGCAAAACCTCTTGGCACTACCTTTTGATTATACCTGGAAGCCATTCACCGCTTTAGTGCTTCTTCTCTGATTCGAGCTCTTTCTTGGATTTTCGGAAGTAGGTTGAGCTCTTCTCTTTGAAGTTGAGAGTTGGTTTGTTCATTGTAGTGGACTACTCGGGGAGACCCTTCCTTGACTTCTATTGGAATCATTGCCTCCACTCCGTATGCTAATCGAAATGGTGATTTGTTTGTAGTAGAATGGGGGGTTGTTCGATATGCCCATAGGACTTGTGGAAGTTCCTCGGCCCAAGCCCCCTTTGCTTCTTGCAGTCTCCGCTTCAGCCCGGCCAATATGACTTTGTTGGCCGCTTCGGCTTGTCCATTGGCTTGGGGATGTTCGACGGAGGTGAACTGGTGTTTTATATTTAAGTCAGCCACTAGTTTTCTGAAGCCTGCATCTGTGAATTGGGTGCCATTGTCTGTGGTGATGGAGTATGGGACCCTGAACCTTGTAACGATGTTCCTTTATAGGAATTTCTAGCTTCTTTGAGCAGTGGCGTTGGCTAGGGGTTCTGCCTCGATCCATTTTGTGAAATAATCTACCCCTACTATGAGGAATTTTACTTGTCCCGATTCCTGTGAAAAGGGTCCGAGAAGATCGAGCACCCACTTTGCAAATGGCCAGGGTGAGGATACACTGATGAGTTTTTCCGGCGGGGCGATGTGAAAGTTGGCATGCTTCTGGCATGGTGGACATGTCTTTACAAATTCTGTAGCTTCCTTTCGTAGAGTTGGCCAATAGAATCCCGCCCGGAGTACCTTTTTGGTGAGAGCTTGCGCTCCAAGATAATTGCCGCAAATGCCGCTGTGTACTTCCTCCAAGACATCCTTTGTTTTGGAGGTCGGTACGCACTTTAACAATGGTATTGAGATCCCTCTTTTGTACAAGGTGTTGTTTAAGATAGTGTAGTACTGTGCCTCTTTTTCATCTGTAGGGAGAGCTCCTGTTTTGAGGTAATTAATTATGGGGGTCATCCATCCTTGATTCCGACCTGTTATGGCTAAGACTTTTTCTTCTCCCGATATTGACGGATTCTGCAGTATTTCCTGGATGAGGCTTCTATTGTTTCCCCTGGTTTGGTGTTGGCTAGTTTTGAGAGTGCGTCAGCTCGGGCGTTTTGCTCGCGGGGTATGTGGCAGATCCTATATTCCCCGAGTTATCCGAGCTGTTCCTTGGTTTTATCCAAATACTTTTTCATTGTAGGATCATTGGCTTGGTAGCTCCCTGTTATTTGTGAGGTAACGACTTGTGAATCGCTGTAGATGTTGAGTTTCCGAGCTCCAACTTCTCTAGCCAGCTTCAAACCAGCTAATAACGCTTCATATTCCGCCTGGTTGTTTGAGGCCGGGAATCCGAATTTGAGGGAAAGCTCAAGTTGGGTTCCTTGGTTGCTATCGATTATCACACCTGCACCACTTCCGGTATTATTCGAGGAGCCGTCCACGTATATATTCCACTCTATGGGGATCTCCGGGGTGTCTGTGAATTCTGCAATGAAGTCGGCTAGGTATTGTGATTTAATGGCTGTTCGCACCTCGTATTGGAGGTCGAACTCGGACAACTCAATTGCCCACTGTAGGATTCTTCCTACTAGATCTGTTTTCTGCAATATCTCCTTTATGGGCTGGTTGGTCTGAACCTTAATGGTATGCACTTGGAAGTACGGGCGAAGTCGTCGGGATGTGAGTATGAGAGCGTAGGCAAACTTTTCTATTTTCTGGTAGTTCAGCTCTGACCCCTGCAGTGCTTTGCTAATGAAGTAGACGGGTTATTGCCCACCCTCGTCTTCTCTAATTAGTGCTAAGGCTATTGCCCGGCTTCCTACTACGAGGTACAATATGAGTGGTTCTCCTTCTCGTGGTCGGGATAGGATAAGTGGCCGTCCCAAGAATTCTTTGAAGTCTCGGAAGGCTTGCTCACATTCCGTTGTCCACTCGAAGTTCTTTCCCCTCCTTAAAGTAGCGTAGAAAGGGAGGGATCTTATCGCGACCCTGCTAGGAATCTGGACAAGGCCGCCAATCTCCTATTGAGTTGTTGTACCTCTTTGACGCAGGTTGGGCTCTTCATGTTGAGTATGGCCTGTCATTTATCTGGATTTGCCTCGATTCCTCTTTGTGTGAGCATAAAGCCCAAGAACTTACCTGTTTCCACGGCGAAGGTGCATTTAGCCGGGTTAAGTCGCATGCCATGCTTCCGTATGGTGTCGAATACTTGAACCAAGTCGGACAGTAATGTTTCTTCACTTTGTGTCTTTATCAACATGTCATCCACATAGACCTCCATGATTTTTCCGATGTGATCTGAGAAGACCTTATTCATTAGCCTCTGATAAGTAGCTCCCGCATTCTTAAGGCCAAAAGGCATTACGATGTAACAATAGTTTGCTTTGGGTGTTAAAAATGAGGTTTTTTCTTGATCCAATGGATACATTGGGATCTGGTTGTACCCCGAGTATGCGTCCATAAATGAGAGATACTTATATCCCGATGAGGCATCTACTAGAGCGTCGATGCTTGGGAGTGGATAAGGGTCTTTTGGGCAGGCTTTGTTGAGGTCGGTGTAGTCGGTGAACATTCGCCACTTTCCATTTGACTTTCTCACCAAGACGACGTTTGCTAGCCATAGTGGGTACTTAACTTCTCTTATGAACCCTGCCTCTAGTAGTGCTTGCACCTGTTCTGCTACAGCCTGAGACCGTTCTGGCCCGAGTTTTCTTCGTCTTTGTTGTACCGGCCGGGATCCCGGATAGACTGCCAACTTGTGGCTCATCAGTTCGGGATCTATGCCTGGCATGTCAGCAGCTTTTCATGCAAAGAGATCAATATTATCTCGTAGGAACTGTATGAGTGATTCCTTTGCATCTCCTTTCAGGATCGTGCCAATATTAGTTGTCTTATCCAAGGTGTCTCCGATCTGAACTTTCTCTACTTCACCTTCGGGCTGTGGACAGAGTTCTTCTCGCCTCTGAACTCCACCAAGTTCGATTGTGTGGAACTCTCCTCCTTCGCCTCTGAGGTTTAGACTTTTGTTATAATAGCGACGCGCCATCTTTTGATCTGCTTTTATTGTAGCTATCCCTTCTGCAGTTGGGAATTTCATACATAGATGTGGAGTTGAAACTATTGCGCCGAGTTGGTTTAACGTTGTCCGACCTATTAAGGCATTGTAGGCTGAGCTTACGTCAACCACGATGTAGTCTATCTTGAGTGTTCTGGATTGGTTCCTGTTCCGAGGGTTACCTGAAACTATAGGTCGATCTCGGGCGAGATCTTCTGTGGGAGTCGGAACTGTTGTATCCGACTTGTTGGACTTGGTGATGGAGCTGATCCTTCGTCCCCAGAAGGTGGGGGGTACCTGCAAGGGACTCCGATGCTTAAGTTAGCAAGGGTATTAAACAGGTATTGAGTAGAATCAGAGTATGAGTTATACCTGGGTGCTCCAGTGTATTTATAATGGTGAGATGTGGCCTCCTGCGGATAAGATAAGTTAGTTATCTTATCTTATCTTTATCTTATCTTTAAGTGAGGTCATCTTTAAGGGAACCACCTTTATCTCTATGAGCTTGGGCTGCCCTTGGATTTGGGATGCGTTCCTCTATTTGGGCCCTTTGTTTGGGCTTTCCTGTGACTTGGCCGAGCTCTTTGAAAAGAGGTCGGGTTGTCCTGACCTGAAGAGGTTGGTCGCTTTGTCTGTAGAACATCCCGGGTCGGACAGCTCGACCCAGGGTATGAACAGTGCCCCTGCTTGAGCTCGGTCTTCTTTTTTGAGGCCGAGTCCTTGACTTCGATCCTTCTTTGGTGAAGCCGAACTCAAGCATTTTGTCGATTTCTTTGTATCAGCTTTGAATGCAGAACGTTTCCTCTAAAAGACGCGCGCTTTTACACCGGTGCTTTTTTGGGAACGTGCGAGGGTTTAATGCTTTTAATTTTGAGCATTAATTGCCGCGTTTCCCCTAGGCTCTTTACTTTGGATTTTGAAAAACCTGAAAACGGTTTCTCTCCTTTTTCTCTTTCGTAACTTCTTTTCTCAGTTCTCTCCGCTCTCTGTTTTTCGTTTGCACTTCTGCTTTCCTTGCGTTGCGGCGTCATTTGGTGTTTTTGGAGCTTGGGATCTTGCATTTCTTCCTGCGACATTACTCTTGTTCGCATTCTTTGTGAGAAGGCATTCCCAGATTTCGTCTTTCCTCTTTGTTTTTGTTGAAGCTCGCTGCTCTTTCCAGGTTGGTACTAGCTTTTCTTGCTTTTTTCGTAGCTTCGTCTTTAATTTTGGTGAAGTTCTGGTTTTGCATGTTTGAAAGTTTGGATATTTTTGCGATCTTATATTTACTTGTTGCTGTGATACGCTTTTCCTATCTTCCTTCTTGTGGTTTTTCTTGGATTTTCTGTTGAGGCTTTTTGGGGTTTTACTGTTGCTTTTGATACTAGTAGAAAATCTACATCTGTTTCTCACTTTTGGGGATTGCTTCCTGTCTGATCTTTGAAAAAAGGTTGCATCTTTAATGGTCTCGTGCTTGATGCTTAGGAATGTTTTTTGCTTGATAGGCTTGTAATGATTTGCTATGTTTTTCTTTGATGAAAAGCACTTGTTGTTTTGAATCCTTTTTGAGAAATGCTGGGATATAATCTGTAGAGTATTTCTGGAAATCTTGCTTTGTTACTGCCTCCAAAAGATGCCCCGGGACTTTTGGTTTGAGTCTTGGGGTTTTCCTTTTCGTGGTTTCATCATCTGAGAAGTATTGACCGAGTTGTTTTCTCCCTATCCGAGATGTTTGTCGTAACCCCTATCTTCTTTTCTTACTTGTAGGATTTAGTTGGCCTCATGTCTTCTCGCAATAACATTGTAGAGATGTCTTCCAGAGTTTCCGAGGGGATGTCCGATTGGCTGGACTCCCTTGTTTTGTTGTGTGTTTCCGTTGTGGATGCTGAATTTTGCACAGAGCTGAGGAAGCGTCATAGGATTTGTGGTAACAATGCTTGCGAGGGGGATTACGAGCTTGTTGCTCCTGATTCTGATGAGAGGGTTTGCTTTCCGACTTCCATTGAGAGGGAGCGTCCCTTCTTCTATGCCTATGAATACTTTTTCAGCCAGTTGAATGTTACTTTTCCTTTTACTGCTTTTGAGACCGACCTGTTGTGGTCGTGTAATATTGCTCTGTCCCAGCTTCACCCTAATTCCTGGGATTTTATTAAAATTTTTCAACTCCTCTGTCGTGAATTAGATGTAACACCTTCCCAGACTCTTTTCCTTTACTTGTTTGTTTCCGCCAAGCCTGGCGGTTCTTCAAAAAAGAAAGCTTCTTGGGTTTCTTTCCGGTCCACTTAGGGCTATAAAGTTTTTGCGATGTATGATGATTCCTTTAAGGACTTCAAGAACTACTTCTTTAAAGTTTGAGCTGTCGAGGGGGCCCGCCCCTTTTTCCTTGATGAGAATGATGAGCCTTCTTTTCCTTTGGAGTTGCAAAGAGATGTGAGGGTGTATCACTACACTTGGGAGATGCTTGATGATGTCGAGCGTGCTTTTGTAGTTGTTCTTGAGCATCTCTGAGGGAAACCACCCCATCTTGATACAAAAAGATTTTTGAATGATCCGTCCTTGGTTCGGACTGCTTTGGGTATTTTCCTGACTATTTGTCTGACTTGTTTCTATACCTGTTTCCTTTTTCTTCCTCTTATCGGATTTGTAACTCTTTGTGGCTGATTTTGTGTTTGCAGAGATGTCGAAGAATAGTGACCCCATGAAGGCCTTTAAAAAGGCAAAGAAGGCTACTGCTGCTGTGAACATTTCGGCCAGGGTGGTCGGAGAGGGGTCTTCTCAGGCCCCCGTGAAGCCTCCTGTACCGATTTCTCCTGGGCCGAGGAAAGCAATTCCTATTCCTCGGTTTCGTCATGTCGATCCTCCGCAGACTTCGGCCGTTGCTTCCGGCGCTCCTCCTAGTAAGAAGCAGAAGACATCCGAGCCTTTTAACCTGGATGCCCCGGACTTTGATGCTATCGAGTTTGTTGACCAAAAAATTGCCGCCTATGGTGGGCTTTCTATGGACGACGTGTCTCTTCTTCAATATCTGGATTTTATCACCAAAAGTAGTGTGAAGATGGCTCATATGGGCGCGGCTATTTTTCGAACAGTTCAGGGAATCCCGATTCATGCCACTAAGTCCTTCATGGAGGAGGTCTAGTCCGAATTTGATCGAATTAAGGGTCTGAAGGAAGAGTTGGAGGTGAAGTTGGCGAATGTGGAGAAGGAGCTGGAAGGTGAGAAGGCCAGCTCTATTGCCTTGGCTGCTTCTTTGAAGTTGGCTGAGGACATGGCACTGAAGCACAAGGATAGCTATGTCTCAGCTTATAGGGAGTTGATGCGTCTTCGGGATGATTTGGAGACTGCTCGGGTTAATTATGGTGAGCTTCAGGGTCATCTGGTGGGCAGCGTGACTGCCGCCTCCGAGAACCTGATGGAGCAGCTCCGGATTGTCGCTCTTGATGCCGACTTGACTCTCATCAGTCTGGACAATGTCGTGAGGGATGGTAAGATTGTCCCTGATGACCAGGATGATGATGATGCTGACCCTCCCCCAGTGCCTTCCACTAAAGTGTCAACTTCCTCAGCTCCTTCCGCTACGCCCGATCCAGATTGCCAGATTTTGAACCGGGATGATGGAACTGTAGATGCTGTGCCTATTCAGACTCACCCTCCTTCTCCCCGTGCTGATGCTGCCGGGAAGGCTCCCGATCTTAGTTGATCTTTCTCTCTAGGTGTTTGTGTAAATAGCCCGGTTTGTGGGCTTTTGAACTTCTTTATTGCTTTGTTTAACCGTTGACACTTTTTAGTTGCCCGCCTGGCAACTTTATTTTGAAAAACAAAAGTAGCTTTCTGAGGTTGATTTCGATGGCCTCTTGAAGCGTTATCATACTATGCTTTCACTGTGCTTTGACATGGTATCTGTTGAAATTTTACTGTTTGGCCTCTTTAGATTGCTTTCGTGCTTGTCATTTGTAGCTTGGATCCTTTTGAGGCTGTGATTGTAGGGGGTCCGACTTGTTTCTCGGTTTCTTTGCTCTCGTTTGCATTTTTAGCGCCTCGTAACCGATTTCTTTATGTTGGTCCCCTTCTAAGTTATTTTTGTAATCCTCGTTCCCGGATTTTTTGTCAGGTCTCTTTTAAGGGATTACTTTTATAACTTATCTTTGTGGAAGACCGACTTCGTTAGGTCGATCTTTTCTGAGTTGTTTTTGTAATCCTCTTTCTTGGACCTTTGTTAGGTCTCTTTCAGGGATTACTTTTACAACTTGTTTTGTAGGAGACCGACTTCGTTAGGTCGATCTCTTCTAAGTTATAGCAATTCTTCTTTAATAGGGTTGGCCAGACCTCTTTCCAGGGATTTGCTGATAACTTGGGTTGACTTGGTCCGACTTTTTGGTGTCGGCCAGTCTTTTTAAGTTATTATATAACAATCCATAAGACCTCGTCAGGTTCTTTTTGGGATCATGATGATTGGATTTTTGACGGTTTAGAATTTCACAAATGAAATCTCGTTGAAGTATAGTCTCTAAACCAACAATAATCCTTTCATGCAAAAATTTGTTTGTCACAAGTACAAACCCCTAAAATCTATAAACCGAAGTATTTAAACCTCGGGTCGTTCTCCCTAGGATTTACAATAAAGTGTCTTGTTATTGGTTAGAAATGTGTTTTGGGGTTTTGGATAAGAAGCATGAAAAGTAAATGGCAATGAAAATAAACTAACAACTATAAAAGGCTCTTGGCAAGGTATGAAAATTAGAAGTCCTATCCTAGTTATCCTTCTCAATTGTGATGAGAATTGTTCATTGCTACCACTTAGTTAACCTTTACTAAATAAAGGAAAGTCAAGTGGATGAATTGACTTGAGCCACAAGTCCTAGCCAACTCCCAAGGAAAGACTAGCTTTAGTGCACTCCAAACCAATTAGCAATCTCTCCAATTACCAATCAACAAAGGAATTAGATAACTCAAGTGTCACTAATTACTCTACCTAGGCCAAGAGGAACAAAATCTATACTATATCTAGAAGAGGCATTTCAACAAACACATAAAAGGCAATAAAAGTAAGCAACATAAATTGCAAGAATTAAAGGGATCAATAATAGAAAAGCAAAGAAGAACAATTATTATGAATTACCTCTTATTGAATTGAAAGAAAATGGAAGGAACAATAGTAGATCTACAACAAAGCATAAGAACAACATAAAGGAAATTACAACAAAGGAATGGAAGAAGAATGAATGTAATTACAAGGAATTGAGAAGATAGAAGTAGAAGAAGATGAATTAAAATCTAGATCTAAGAACTAAACCTAATCCTAGAGAGAAGTGAGAGCTTCTCTCTCTAGAAACTACTTCTAAAACTAAACTAAGCTAATTGGTTAAAAGTATGTTGATTTCTCTTCAATTCTTGGCTTAAATAGCGTCAGAAATGAGATGGATTGGGCCCACAAGGCTTCTAAAATCGCTGGCCACGTGTTGCATTAAGTGGGTCATGTGCCACCATCGGCGCGTCCGCATACCGTGCGCGTGTGCGCCCCTATGCGCGATGCAACTATGGCAAATCTTATATCGTTTCGAAGCCCCGGATGTTAGCTTTCCAACCCAACTAGAACCACATCATTTGAACCTCCGTAGCTCAAGTTATGGTCATTTAAGTGCGAAGAGGTCGGCTTGACAGCTTTTTGGTTCCATTATTTCTTCATGAGTTCTCCAACTTTACATGCTTTTTCTTCATTTCCTTGATCCAATCTTTGCCTCCTAAATCTGAAATCACTTAACAAACATATCAAGGCATCTAATAGAATCAAGGTGAATTAAATTTATCTATTTTGAGTCCTAAAAAGCATGTTTTCACTCTTAAGCATAATTAAAGGAGAATATACAAAACCATGCTATTTCATTGCATAAATGTGGGTAAAAGGTTATAAAATCCCCTAAATCAAGCATAAGATAAGCCCTACAAATGGGGTTTATCAACCTCCCCACATTTAAACCAAGCATGTCCTCATGCTTAAGCCAATAGAAAGCAAAGGGCATCAACATTTATTCAATGTAACCTATCTATATGCATCCTATCTACATGAATGCAACTAGATGCAAAATGATTCTACCTACTTGGTTAAAAATAAATCAATCCTCCAAGAGCATGTATAAACGGGTAGGGCTAAGGTCATATGACGATTCATGAATCCTACCAATTTTAGTATAAAAAATGAAGTTCAAGTAGACTTGCAAGAAGGAAGCTTATGAAAGCCGGGAATCAAGGAGTCGAGCACCTCACCGGAAGTGTTTGCACTCTAGTCGCTCAAGTGTGTAGGGTCAATTCTCTCAATTCTCCCCTAATCATGCTTTCTAAGATTTGTTTTTCTTCTAACAATCAACATATATTTCATGCATGCATACAAGTATCATGAGGTCTTTTCTTTAGGTTGTAATGGGGCTAGGGTCAAGGTAGGGGTGCATATTTGGTCAAGTGAGCTTAAAATTTGAATCTTTGATAAGTTTAAACTTCCCACCTAACCTATGACATCCTATACAATTGAGTTCTTTTCTTTTTCTCATTCATTTTTTTTATATACAAGAGCATCAATGCATAAGGTTTTACATTTGATCAATACATGAGTATGTACCCAATTCCCAATATTTACACTAATAATACAAAACTACCCTTTTATTCACCCAATGTCCCCAGGTTCCCACACTTGAATGATACTCACACACACTAGCCTAAGCTAATCAAAGATCTAAATTAAGGACATTTATTGTTTTTCGCTTTAAGGCTTGTAATGTGCTAAATTAAGAACAAATGGGTTAATCGTAGGCTCAAATTTGCTAACAATGGAAGATAAAAGGTAAGGCTATTTGGGTAAGTGAGCTAAATGAAATGATGGCCTCAATCATATAAATGCATGAATACACAAAATAATGGACATAAACAATCAAACAAATCAAAGATTACAATCATAGAAAGAGAATAATTGCACACAAGAAGGAAAAATAAGTGGTTATAAGATGTAACCACACCATTAGGCTCAAAACTCACATGCTTGTGTTCTTAGCTCAAAAATCATGTTCCAAAATAAATTCATTCAAGCAAGTTCAACAAAATTTTTCCAAATTGGTAGGTTGCCCTAAAACAGTTTCTTGGAAAAGAAATTATCACCATATCCAAGTGGTCCTAATAAGAAAGAGTGGTAAAAATATGTACAAATTCTAACTAACATGCAACCTATCATGTCAATGCAATAACTAATCTAACAAAGAAAACTAAGAATTGGTGTTGGACAAGGAAATTGTTACCCACGGAGATCGGTCAGACGACTTCCCCACACTTGAAGATTGCACCGTCCTCGGTGCATGCATAGAAGAGCAATGTGGACGGGTTGCTACAATTGATGAGTTCCTCAAATGGTTGTGCGGATGACTTGTTTGTTGCCCCATTTAAAAGCTTTTCCTTTCTCCTCTCTTGGTGGCCAACCTAAAAGGGGAGGAAAGAAGAACGACAATTAGGCCTACAACAAAGATATCAAAACAAGTAGAACGTAGGCCGGGGCTAATGCCAAATAAGAGTAAGGTTCCCACTACATGTTAGCTACGCATGTAAGTGAAAAAACAATATAAGCTAATGGCATATCAATGATACTTGATGCAAGAGTAAGGTCAAAGCATGAAGAGCAAGATGAGCATCAAGTTCGAACAAGAGAGAGTGGGCCATGAAAGACAATATAAGGTCGTATCAATGCACAAAGAACACAAGTGCATAAAAGATTGAGCATTGATTTGAAGAGAAACATCACCCAATAATATGAAACAAGTCAAGAGGCACCAAAATAATGCAAGGAATCCTCAACAATTGAGTAGGAAGATGCAACACCATTATTAAAATGACTTGAAAAAAAATGAAAACATGCTACAAAAACTAAATGAAAATGGGAAGAGTAGAAGTATGCGAATGTGATAAGCAAAAGAAAATGGAATCGGAGAAAAAAAAAAATCTTTTTTTTATTTTTTTATTTTTTTATTTTTTTTTTACCGACGCGTACGCGTCATGCGTGCTTACGCGTCGATGTGCATATTGGCCTAAGGACGTGTACGCACCAGATGCGCGCACGCGTGGGTCGAGTTAGGCGAAAGTCATAATGTTGGCCCAAAAGTGGCACAACTCTCGGGTAAAAGTACCGGGGGTGCAGATTGTGCAATCGACGCGCGCGCGCACAGTGTGCGTGCGCGTGCATTGCCAATTTAAGATCATGTGCGCGTACGCACCAGGTGCGCGCACGCGTGCATAGACTTGTGCCTTAGGCCCAATGTTCGCACAGTGCAGGCCTAACTCTCGGATTTTTGGCTGGGGTAGAATTTTTGCATCCACGCGTACGCGTACATTGCGCGTCCGCGTGGATGGTCGAAAAATGCTCAGGTGCGCGTACGCGTTATGTGCGCGCACGCGTGGATGGTGTTCTGTTTTTAAAATTTTTTTTCTAAGTTCTTACACCAATCCAAGCCTTTCAATCCTCCAAACAGCTACCAAAACACCCTAAAACCTTATTTATCATATTATTCTTCTAACTAAATGTAACAAACCAATAGAAACATGAAATTAAACTAATTCTACTAATATTTACAAAGAAAGAAAATGAAAAGATGTTACCATGGTGGGGTGTCTCCCACCTAGCACTTTTGTTTATTGTCCTTAAGTTGGACTTATGGGGAGCTCCTCTCAAGGTGGCTTGTGCTTGTACTCATCTTGGAACTCCCACCAATGCTTGGTTCTCCATTGTGCCCCAAGACTTCTTATTTTTTGCACCAAGTGTTAATGGAGTTCTTCACAAGCTTGGGGCTCCCAAAGTTGATCCTCATGTATACCGGGATCCCATATCTTATTTCTACACCCATCTTTAAGTTGATCATTATTAGTCCATGTGGGTGGTATGACCTTAGAATTCTCAAAGAAGCTTCCAAACAGCTTCCTAGACCCATGCAATTTGGTTCTACACCAACCATTGCTCTTGAATTTTGAGCTTACAACCGTCATGAGCTTAGAATGATGTTTTCAACCACTACACAACTCTTTCCTACTCTTAACTCTACAAAGAGCTCTAAGTTGACCATCATTTTCAATTAAACCATATTCAAGTGAGAAAGTAAAGCTTAGGGATAAGAATTTTACCCACTTGAATATTGTGTTGGATGGTGACTTGGGGAGGGAGACCTCCCCACACTTAGACAATGCAGGGTCTACTCCTTTAGGCTCTTCTTTAGTTGTTTCCACCTCTTCACAAGCTTCTTCAATTTCAACCTTTTCTCCTTTTTCACTTGGCTTGGTGTTGTCTTCAAGAACTTCATCTTGCCCAATGGGAAGTGATTCAATTTTGGATAGGAATTCATTGATGAATGAATCCATCTCTTGATCAACCTCTTCATATTCTTCAATTTTGATATACACCATGCCAACTTTTCCCTCTTGGTAGCTCTCCTCCAATTCACTCTCTTTTTCGTTGCTCACTAAGGGTACGGGAGGTTGTGCACATTCTTTTATAATTTCAACTTCATGTCCAATGGGAGAGGATTCCATTGTAGAGAGAAATTCATCCATGATTGAATCCATTTCTTGATAAGCCTCTTCCAAGTCTCCAACGATGATATACCTTGGAGGTTGCGCTCCCTCCTTAACATCAATATCAAGCTTCTTGGAAGAGTGCTCCATGATGCTACATTCCCGTGGACTTTCAACATCTCCTAAATCTTCAACCACCTCTTCCTTTTCTTCAATTATCATAGGCTCCTCCAATTGTTCCAACACAAAATTTGGTTCTCCCTTCTCTATCGGATTGTCCAATTTCTCCTTCATACTTTGCTCTTCTTTAGGTTTTTCGCATGTGGCTACGGAAGTACCTTGAGTGTTCAAACATTGGTAGGCTACGGCGTGCACTACCTTAGTCAAGTTGGTCACAAACTCAAGTGTATCCCACTTCATGGCCTCTTGTCCTTGAAGTAACAAAGTGAGAGGATCGTCTATTGGGGTTTGGGGTGAGTAGGAAGGTTCATAATTTTGGAGAGAGGGTTCATAATAGGAAGGTGGTTCTTCTTGGTAAGGTTGTGGAGATTATGTGTATTGAGGTGGTTCTTGGGAGTAATCTTGATAGGGTTGTGGTGGTTCTAAGGGTTCTTGCTCATAATGGTCATAAGAGTATGGTATGGGGGCTTGGTCATATGATGGATATGGATCATAGGGTGGTGTTTGGTAATGAAAGGCTTGTGAGAATGGTTGAGGTTCATGTTGAGGATGAGATTCATAGGCATATGATGGTGGTTGTTGAGTGTCACAAAAAGAATCATCATAGCCGTTAAATTGGCATGCATTAGGATGGAAATTATACCTATAAGTATCTAGAGGTTGTTGCCAATAGGAGTGATCAATTCCTTGAGGGTCCTCCCATCTTTGTTGGTTCCATCCATGGTACATGTTACTATTAAAGTTCACATTTCCTACAACACAATTAGAACCAAACTCAAAGCCAAAGTGAGAATTCATAGTGAGAGAATAAAATAAAACTAACAAAAATTAAGAAACAAACAAAAGATAAACCTATTCACAATATTCACATATGTACAATAACCAATAACATAACACCATTGCAAAGTCCCTGGCAACGGCGCCATTTTGATGATTGGATTTTTGACGGTTTAGAATTTCACAAATGAAATCTCGTTGAAGTATAGTCTCTAAACCAACAATAATCCTTTCATGCAAAAATTTGTTTGTCACAAGTACAAACCCCTAAAATCTATAAACCAAAGTATTTAAACCTCAGGTCGTTCTCCCTAGGATTTACAATAAAGTGTCTTGTTATTGGTTGTGAGTTA
>NC_029775.3:14913961-14922016 GCF_000817695.3 Arachis duranensis
ACTAATTACTCTACCTAGGCCAAGAGGAACAAAATCTACACTATATTTAGAAGAGGCATTTCAACAAACACATAAAAGGCAATAAAAGTAAACAACATAAATTGCAAGAATTAAAGAGAGATCTAGCTACAAAGGCAAGAGATCAATAATAGAAAAGCAAAGAAAAACAATTATTATGAATTACCTCTTATTAAATTGAAAGAAAATGGAAGGAACAATAGTAGATCTACAACAGAGCATAAGAACAACATAAAGAAAATTACAACAAAGGAATGGAAGAAGAATGAATGTAACTACAAGGAATTGAGAAGATAGAAGTAGAAGAAGATGAATTAAAATCTAGATCTAAGAACTAAACCTAATCCTAATCCTAATCCTAGAGAGAAGTGAGAGCTTCTCTCTCTAGAAACTACTTCTAAAACTAAACTAAGCTAATTGTTAAAAGTATGTTGATTCCTCTTCAATCTTTGGCTTAAATAGCATCATAAATGAGTTGGATTGGGCCCACAAGGCTTCTAAAATCGCTGGCCACGTGTTGCATTAAGTGGGTCATGTGTCACCATTGGCGCGTCCGCATACCGTGCGCATGCGCGCCCCTATGCGCGATGCAACTATGGCAAATCTTATATCGTTTTGAAGCCCCGGATGTTAGCTTTCTAACCCAACTGGAACCGCATCATTTGGACCTCTGTAGCTCAAGTTATGGTCGTTTAAGTGCGAAGAGGTCGGCTTGACAACTTTTTGGTTCCATCATTTCTTCATGAGTTCTCCAACTTTACATGCTTTTTCTTCATTCCCTTGATCCAATTTTTGCCTCCTAAATCTGAAATCACTTAACAAACATATCAAGGCATCTAATAGAATCAAGGTGAATTAAATTTAGCTATTTTGAGTCCTAAAAAGCATGTTTTCACTCTTAAGCATAATTAAAGGAGAATATACAAAACCATGCTATTTCATTGAATAAATGTGGGTAAAAGGTTATAAAATCCCCTAAATCAAGCATAAGATAAGCCCTACAAATGGGGTTTATCAGATCACTTTCGATAACTTCTTACATTATTCTGTGTTCATCTTTGCCGATTTGTAGATGGTGGTTTCTATCCCGGTTTGATCGATCTTTAGATGAATCGCGTCTTCACCTTTGTCGGTCGATCATTCCTATTGAGATCGTACAGTGAATTTGTTCTTCACTTTTTGTCGATCTGTTGCTTTATAATCGGATGATGAAAGCTTCAGATTAATGCGTCTTGGGAATTTGTAGAATATCTGGGATGTATTTTATTTAAAGGAAGTGCAAATATATATAAATATAGGCAGGAGTTTTGTATCCTTAAGTCTCAATCTTGATGCCTCATTAAAAAACCTTTTCAGGAAAAAGAGTGCATCTTGAGATCTTTTACCTTTCCTAGCTATAGTACCTTCTTAGGTTACAGGCGTGCCATGATCTGGGGAGTTCTCGTCCCTCGAGTTCGGACAGTCTGTAGTAGCCCTTCCCAAGTACTTCTGTGACTCGGTAGGGACCTTTCCAGTTAGCTGCCAATTTTCCTTCTCCGGGTCGAGTTGTTCCAATATCATTTCGGATTAAGACGAGGTCGTTCTCCGCGAAATCTCTCGGCACTACCTTTTGATTATATCTGGAAGCCATTCGCCGCTTTAGTGCTTCTTCTCTGATCCGAGCTCTTTCCTGAATTTCTGAGAGTAGGTCGAGCTCTTCTCTTTGGAGTTGAGATTTGGCTTGTTCATTGTAGTGGACTACTCGGGGAGATCTTTCCTCGGCTTCTATTGGAATCATTGCCTCCACTCCGTATGCTAGTCGGAATGGTGATTCGTTTGTAGTAGAATGGGGGGTTGTTCGATACGCCCATAGGACCCGTGGAAGTTCCTCGGCCCAAGCCCCCTTTGCTTCTTGTAGTCTCCGCTTTAGTCCGGCCAATATGACTTTGTTGGCCGCTTCGGCTTGTCCTTTGGCTTGGGGATGTTTGACGGAGGTGAACTGGTGTTTTATGTTCAAGTCGGCCACCAGTTTTCTGAAGCCTGCATCTGTAAATTGGGTACCGTTGTCTGTGGTGATGGAGTATGGTACCCCGAACCTCGTAATAATATTCCTGTATAGGAATTTTCGACTTCTTTGAGCGGTGGCTTTGGCTAGGGGTTCTGCCTCGATCCATTTTGTGAAATAATCTACTCTTACTATGAGGAATTTTACTTGTCCCGATCCCTGTGGAAAGGGTCCGAGAAGGTCGAGTCCCCATTTCGCAAATGGCTAGGGTGAGGTCACGCTGATGAGCTTTTCCGGTGGGGCGATGTGAAAGTTGGCATGCTTCTGGCATGGTGGGCATGTCCTCACAAATTCTGTAGCTTCCTTTTGTAGAGTTGGCCAATAGAATCCCGCCTGGAGTACCTTTTTGGTGAGAGCTTGCGCTCCGAGATGATTACCACAAATGCCACTGTGCACTTCCTCCAATACTTCCTTTGTATTAGAAGTCTGTACGCATTTTAACAAAGGTGTTGAGATCCTTCTTTTGTATAGTATGTTGTTTATGATAGTGTAGTACTGTGCCTCCCTTTTCAGCCTCTTTGCCTCCTTTTCATCTGTAGGGAGTGCTTCTGTTTTGAGGTAGTTAATTATGGGGGTCATCCATCCTTGATCCCGACCTATTATGGCTATGACTTTTTCTTCTTCCGATATTGACGGGTTTTGTAGTATCTCCTGGATGAGGCTTCTATTATTGCCCCCTGGTTTGGTGCTGGCTAATTTTGAAAGTGCATCAGCTCGGGCATTTTGCTCACGGGGTATGTGGCAGATCCTATATTCCCCGAGTTGTCTGAGCTGTTCTTTGGTTTTATCCAAATATTTTTTCATGGTCGGATCTTTGGCTTGGTAGCTTCCTGTTATTTGTGAGGTAATGACTTGTGAGTCACTGTAGATGTTGAGTTTCCGAGTTCCAATCTCCCTAGCCAGCTTCAAACCAACTAATAGTGCTTCATATTCCGCCTGGTTGTTTAAGGCCATGAATCCGAATTTAAGGGAGAGCTCAAGTTGAGTTCCTTGGTTGCTTTCGATTATCACACCCGCACCGCTTCCTGTTTTATTCGAGGATCCATCCACATATATGTTCCACTCTATGGGGATTTTCGGGATATCTGTGAATTCTGCGATGAAGTCGGCCAGGTGTTGTAATTTGATGGCTGTCCGCGCCTCGTATTGGAGGTCGAACTCGGATAACTCGATTGGCCATTGTAGGATTCTTCCTGCTAGATCTGTTTTTTGCAATATCCCTTTTATGGGTTGGTTGGTCCGAACTTTAATGGTATACGCTTGGAAGTATGGGCGAAGTCATCGGGATGTGAGTATTAGAGCGTAGGCAAACTTTTCTATTTTCTGGTAGTTTAGCTCTGACCCCTGTAGTGCTTTACTGATGAAGTAGACGGGTTGTTGTCCTTCTTCGTCTTCTCTAATTAGCGCTGAAGCTATCGCCCGACTTCCTACTGCGAGGTATAGTATGAGTGGTTCTCCCTCTTGTGGTCGAGATAGGATAGGTGGTCGTCCCAAGAACTCTTTGAAGTCTCGGAAGGCTTGTTCACACTCTGTTGTCCATTCGAAGTTCTTTCCCTTCTTTAAGGTGGCGTAGAAAGGGAGGGATCTTATTGCTGACCCTGCTAGGAATCTGGACAAGGCTGTCAATCTCCCATTGAGTTGTTGTACCTCTTTGACGTAGGTTGGGCTCTTCATGTTGAGTATGGCCTGGCATTTATCTGGATTTGCCTCGATTCCTCTTTGTGTGAGCATAAAGCCCAAGAATTTACCTGCTTCCACTGCGAAGGTGCATTTAGCTAGGTTGAGTCGCATGCCGTGCTTCCTTATGGTGTCGAATACTTGAATTAAGTCGGTTAGTAATGTCTCTTCGCTTTGTGTCTTTATCAACATGTCATCCATGTAGACCTCCATGATTTTTCCGATGTGGTCTGAGAAGACTTTATTCATTAGCCTTTGATAAGTGGCTCCTGCATTTTTAAGGCCGAAAGGCATCATGATGTAGCAATAATTTGCCTTAGGTGTGAGAAACGAGGTTTTTTTTTATCTGGCGGATACATTGGGATCCGGTTGTACCCCGAGTATGCGTCCATAAACGAGAGATACTTATATCCTGATGAAGCATCTACTAGAGCATCGATGCTTGGGAGTGGGTAAGGGTCTTTTGGGCAGGGTTTGTTGAGGTCGGTGTAGTCGGTGCACATTCGCCACTTCCCATTTGACTTTTTCACCAAGACGACGTTTGCTAGCCATAGTCGGTATTTAACTTCCCTTATGAACCCTGCCTCTAGTAGCGCTTGTACTTGTTCTTCTACAGCTTGAGATCGTTCTGGTCCAAGTTTTCTTCGTCTTTGTTGTACCGGCCGGGATCTCAGGTAGACTGCCAATTTGTGGCTCATTAGTTCGGGATCAAAGCCTGGTATGTCGGCAGCTTTCCATGCAAAGAGATCAACATTATCTCGTAGGAACCGTATTAGTGATTCCTTTGTGTCTCCTTTTAGGATCGTGCCAATATTAGTTGTTTTATCCGAGGTGTCTCCGATCTGGACTCTTTCTACGTCTCCTTCGGGTCGTGGTCGGAGTTCTTCTTGCCTCTGAACTCCACCGAGCTCGATTGTGTGGAACTCTCCTCCTTTGCCTCGGAGGTTTAGACTTTTGTTATAACAGCGACGTGCCATCTTTTGATCTGCTTTTATTGTAGCTTATCCCTTCTGCAGTTAGGAATTTCATACATAGATGTGGAGTTGAAACTATTGCGCCGAGTTGATTTAACGTTGTCCGACTAATAAACCCATATTTCATGGTTTATCTTGTGCTCAATTGAGTGGTTTTTATCAACTCTTTACCCACTTATTCATACTATTTGCATGGTTTTACATTTGCCTTCCTAATTATGTGCTTTGATTGAAAACATGCTTCTTTGGCCTTAAGTTCCCTATGTTTAATCCTCTCTTATTACCACTAGGCCTTGATATGTGTGTTAAGTGATTTCAGATATTATAAGGCAGGAATGGCTTGGAGGATGGAAAGGAAGGCCTGGGAAAGGCGGTTCCACAAAGATAGAGATAAAACTCCCAAAAGATAAGATAAGATAAGAATATCTTATCCAGGGGAGATCACGGCCAACTATTATAAATACACTGGAGCACCCAGGTATAACTCATACTCTAATTCTACTCAATATCTGCTTGGACCCATGCTAACTTAAGCATCGGAGTGTCATTGCAGGTACAACCACCAACCACTCCACATATCAAGCTCGGGTCCCTGACCCCCACCTCGGGCCTCACCAAGACGTCCGAACTACTCGTTTCAGGTAACCCTCGGAACATTGGCGCCGTTGCCGGGGACCTGGAAGTCATCCCTTTACCATGGCAGACGACCCTCTTGACAATGACCACGCTGCATCAGAGCAAGAGGATGAAGTTGACACCGGAGAACGACCGGACAGCCCTCTATCACCGCGCACTCCAGGAGGAAACAAACAGAATCGCCCAAAGACATCACTCCAAAACAAAGATCCACAAAATCCCGAAAAAGAAAATAGCTTGGAAATTCTAGAAGCAGTTCGGGCACAACAAAACCGACTGAAACAACTCGAAGAGGATATAAAGAAGCAAAAGGAAACTGAACAAGAGCTGAGAAGAGAGGCTCGAAAGCGCAGAGAACTAGAAGAAAAACTACGAAAAATAGAGGCCAATCTGAAAGACCAGACAGAACGCGGCACCACCCCCGAATGCAACCATGACTTCACGCAAGAGATCATGAAGGAGAAGGTACCACGAAACTTCAAGCCACCCGATATGGATCTCTACGACGGCACCACCGATCCAAGTCACCACCTCAGCAACTTCAGAAGCAGAATGTACCTAGTCGACGCCTCCGATGCGATTCGATGCAAAGCCTTCCCCACCACTCTCACCAAGTCGGCCATGAAGTGGTTCGACAACCTGCCACCAAGATCAATCACCAGCTTCGAAGACCTAACCAAAAAATTCCTGACAAGGTTCTCTATTCAAAAGGACAAAACGAAACATGCCCCCAGTCTACTCGGAATCAAACAAGGTAACCAAGAAACTCTCCGAGAGTACATGGAGCGATTCAACAGAGCCTGCCTGGACATACAACACTTGCCGACTGAAGCAGCCATCATGGGACTAGCAAACGGCCTAAAGGAGGGACCATTTAGCCAATCCCTATCCAAACGATACCCGACCTCCCTATACGAGGTGCAGGAGCGAGCAGAAAAATATATCAACATGGAGGAAACATCCCAGTTAAGAGACTCTTCTAGGAAGGAATCAACCTACCCACTCCGAGATCGAGATCGGGAACAAAGGAAGAAAGAAGAAACCAACTCGGACAAGCCACGGAAGTACCACAGTTACACCCCCCTCCGAGTCTCCTTGGTAGACATCTACAGAGAAGTATGCCACACCGAAAAGATCCCGCCACCTCGACCACTAAAACACAAGAGAGCGGGGAGAGATCGGTCCGAATACTGTGAATATCACAAGCTCTATGGTCATTCTACTAACGACTGCCACGACCTAAAGAATGTTATAGAGAAGCTAGCCAGAGAAGGAAAACTCGACAGATACATAGCAGAGAAAGGAGAAGAGACCAAGAAGAGAAGGAGGGGAGATAATGAAGATCGGGCTGAACAAACCCCGCGAACCCCTGAAAGACATGTTCACATGATAAATGGAGGCTTCGCAGGCGGAGGAACATCCAGATCCTCGCGAAAAAGACACCTCAAAGAAGTCTACCACGTCGACCTATTCGGGCTAGGAGATGCCCCGATCCATCCCTTAGGATACATCTCGCTACACACTACCTTCGGAAAAGGCGAGCAATCTAAAACATTGAGCATCGACTACATTATAGTCGACGTCACTTCAGCATACAATGCCCTCATTGGGCGACCAACCTTAAACAGACTGGCAGCTATAGTCTCGACCCCACACCTCTGTATGAAGTTCCCTACCGCAAAAGGAATCGCCACCCTAAAAGGCGACCAAAAACTGGCGCGGCGATGCTACAACGAAAGCCTGAGCTTAAAAGGAAAAGAAATCAACACAATAGAACTCGGGCGAGTTCAAGCCCGAGAAGATCTTCGGCCACAACCAGAGGGAGAAACCGAAAAAGTCCAGATCGGAAACACTTCTGAAAAAGTCACAAACATAGGAGCAAACCTCGAAGCAGGCCTAAAAGAGGAACTCGAAACCCTCTTAAAAGAAAATTCCGATCTCTTCGCCTGGAAAGCCTCGGACATGCCGGGCATAAGCCCCGACCTGATGTGCCATAGGCTATCAGTGTACCCGGGATCCCGACCTGTCCAACAAAGACGCAGGAGGGTCCAGACCTGTCCAACAAAGACGCCGGAAACTCGGGCCTGAGCGCGTGCAAGCAATAGAAGAACAAGTACAAGCATTACTAGATGCAGGGTTCATTCGGGAAGTAAAATACCCCCTATGGCTCGCAAACGTGGTCCTGGTAAAAAAGCCCAATGGAAAATGGAGGATGTGCGTCGATTACACGGATCTCAACAAGGCCTGCCCCAAAGACCCATATCCACTACCAAACATCGACGCCTTAGTAGACGCCGCCTCAGGCTATAGATACCTCTCCTTCATGGACGCGTACTCGGGATACAATCAAATCCCGATGTACGGACCCGACCAAGAAAAGACCTCGTTCATAACCCCAAGGGCAAACTACTGCTACGTAGTAATGCCCTTCGGGTTGAAGAACGCAGGGGCAACCTTCCAGAGGCTAATGAACAAAGTGTTCTCAGAGCACATCGGACTACAATTAGAGGTGTACGTCGACGACATGCTGGTAAAGACACAAGAAGACGGAAACTTGCTGACCGACCTCACCAGTGTGTTCGGCACCCTCAGAAAGCACAACATGAGACTTAACCCGGCAAAGTGCACCTTCGCCGCAGAAGCCGGAAAGTTCTTAGGCTTCATGCTGACCCAAAGGGGCATCGAAGCGAACCCGGACAAATGCCA
>NC_029775.3:14922609-14923159 GCF_000817695.3 Arachis duranensis
AGAATACACTGAGACCCCTGGAAACCCACTCTTGTGGAACCTATATGTCGACGGGTCCTCAAACAAAACAGGAAGCGGAGCCGGTGTTATACTCGAAAGCGACCAGGGAACGCGGATAGAACTATCCCTAAAATTCGAGTTCCAGGCTTCAAACAACCAAGCCGAATACGAGGCCCTACTAGCAGGACTCAAGCTAGCCGAAGAGGTCGGAGTTCAGAAAATCACAATCTTCAGCGACTCTCAGGTCGTCACATCACAAGTAAATGGAAGCTACCAGGCCAAAGACCCCACCATGAAAAAATACCTGGACCAAACACAGGCACAACTGCGCCACTTTTTAGAGATACAGATTCAGCACATACCTCGGGAACAAAACGCCCGGGCAGACGCCCTCTCGAAGCTCGCCAGCACCAAGCCCGGAGGCAACAACAGAAGTCTCCTCCAGGAAACCTTACAATCCCCCTCCGTGATAAAAGAGGAAGAAACGCTAAACATATCCAACCAACAGCAAGGATGGATGCCCCCCATACTCAACTCCCTGAAGTCGGGA
>NC_029775.3:14934231-14935254 GCF_000817695.3 Arachis duranensis
GGTTCCACAAAGATAGGGATAAAGCTCCCAAAAGATAAGATAAGATAAGAATATCTTATCCAGGGAAGATCACAGCCAACTACTATAAATACACTGGAGCACCCAGGTATAACTCATACTCTAATTCTACTCGATATCTGCTTGGACCCATGCTAACTTAAGCATCGGAGTGTCATTGCAGGTACAACCACCAGCCGCTCGGCACATCAAGCTCGGGTCACAGCACCCTCACCTCGGGTCTTGCCAGACGACCGAGCTACACGTTTCAGGTAACCCTCGGAACATTGGCGCCGTTGCCGGGGAACCTGGAAGTCATCCCTTTGCCATGGCGGACGACCCTCCCAACAATAACCACGCTACATCAGAACAAGAAGAGGAAGTTGACACCGGCGAACGACCGGACAACCCTCTATCACCACGCACTCCAGGAGGAAACATACAGAATCGCCCAAAGACGTCACTCCCAAACAAAGATCCACGAAATCCCGAAAAAGAAAAGAGCTCGGAAATTCTAGAAGCAGTCCGGGCACAACAAAACCGACTGAAACAACTCGAAGAGGACATAAAGAAGCAAAAAGAAACTGAACAAGATCTGAGAAGGGAAGCTCGCAAGCGCAGAGAATTAGAAGAAAAACTGCGGAAAATTGAGGCCAACCTGAAAGATCGGTCAGACCGCGGCCCCACCCCCGAAGGCAACCATGATCCCTTCACGCAAGAGATCATGAAGGAGAAAGTACCGCGAAACTTCAAACCGCCCGATATGGATCTCTACGACGGCACCACCGACCCAAGTCACCACCTCAGCAACTTCAGAAGCAGAATGTACCTAGTCGACGCCTCCGACGCGATTCAGTGCAAAGCCTTCCCCACCACTCTCACCAAAACAGCCATGAAGTGGTTCGACAACCTGCCACCTAGATCAATCACCAGCTTCGAAGACCTAACCAAAAAATTCCTAACAAGATTCTCCATTCAAAAGGACAAGGCAAAACATGCCCCCAGTCTACTCGGGATCAAACAAGG
>NC_029775.3:14938990-14941478 GCF_000817695.3 Arachis duranensis
CTCCCCCAGGTACTATGGGCATATCGGACAACCCCGCACTCCACAACGGGAGAATCCCCATTCCGACTAGCTTACGGGATGGAGGCAATGATTCCTATCGAAATAGATGAAGGGTCGCCCAGAGTCATCTTCTACAACGAAGGAGGCAACCCTCAGGCACAAAGGGAAGAACTCGACCTCCTCCCCGAGGTCCGAGAAAGAGCCCGAATCCGCGAGGAGGCCTTAAAACGGCGAACGGCCCTCAGATACAATCAAAAGGTAATAAAGCGAAGTTTCTCCATTCACGACCTGATTCTAATCCGAAATGACATCGGGACACAAAAGTCGGGAGAAGGAAAGCTAGCCGCAAATTGGAAAGGGCCCTACAAGGTAACAGAAGTCTTAGGGACAGGCTACTACAAAATATCCAACCTAGAAGGCAATGAACTGCCCAGAGCCTGGCACGCCTGTAATCTAAGACGGTACTACAGCTAGAAAAACTTAACCCGAGGTGTACTCTTTTTCCCCACAAGGGTTTTTTAATGAGACACCCGGTTAAGTAGGATACCCGACCTAAAGGGTAAACACTTTGTAAATATTCTTTCTTTTTTAATACTAATCAAATTTCTCTATTTTCTCTTCCTCATGATGAAGCAAATCCCAGAAAGTACCCCATCAAGGCGCATTAATTTATGCTCGGCAAAACGCAAAAAATCATTTGCCAAGAGACCATACAAGGTCGGCAAAGATGAAGCGACGAGGTTCAAATTAATATGAGAAGTTATAAAGTAACTCTGAAATGGCTCGAAAAGCCAAATGAAAAAGAGGTTACAAAAATAACTTAAAAAGGCCGACCAAACGACGAAGTCGGACCCAACAAAGGGAAAGTTATAAAGTAACTCTGAAATGGCTCGAAAAGCCAAAGAGATTACAGAAATAACTCAAAAGAACCGATCAACGACAAAGTCGGACCTAACAAAAAGGAGGTACTCGAGCACCCGACGCCCGAGAAGAAGCTCGGGCCCAAGAAAGAAGCCTTAAAACGGCAAGAACCAAGATTTCGAAAAACGCTTACTAAAAAGTTGCTTTACAAAAGCAACTAAAAAGTACAAAGCGAAAGAACGAAATCGAAGGAAAACGCCGGCTAAAAAGTTGTTACCCGAAAACAACTAAAAAGCACAAAAGCGGAAACAAAATGTCAAAACGCTGGCTAAAAAGTTGTTACCCGAAAACAACTAAAAAGCACAAAAGCGGAAACAAAAGGTCAAAACGCTGGCTAAAAAGTTGTTACCCGAAAACAACTAAAAAGCACAAAAGCGGAAACAAAAGGTCAAAACGCTTACTAAAAAGTTGCTTTACAAAAGCAACTAAAAAGTACAAAGCGGAAGAACGAAATCGAAGGAAGCTCCGAAAACGCTTACTAAAAAGTTGCTTTACAAAAACAACTAAAAAGTACAAGCGCAAGAACGAAATCAAAGGAAGTCTCAAAACGCTAGCTAAAAAGTTGTTATTCAAAAAACAACTAAAAAGCATAAAAGCGGGACAAAAAGTCAAAACGCGAACACCACATAAATAAAGCTAAAAAGTTACTACAAGTAGCTAAAAAGCAACAAAAACACCGCATAATAAAGTTACTACAAGTAGCTAAATAAAGCAAAAGGTGTCCAAAGCATCCAAAAACAAAAGAGCCCACAGGTCGGGCAAAACACCAAAAAGATTACAGAGGATCAAGGTCCTTTCCAGACTCCACATCAACAGCAGGCTCCGGAGGAAACATAGATATCGGGACCGCATCGACAGCAATGTCATCCCGATATGAAGCTTCCCCACCAGATCTATTCCCGACCAAAGGGGAAGTCGGGTTCTCAACCGGAACTTTGGGGTCGGACATCGGGAACTCATCCTCAGTAGGAGCAGGAACAATCTGGCCATCCACAACGACGTTATCCGTACTGAACAAGCTCAAATCTAGGTCGGGAGCAAGAACCCGGACCTGAGCCTTCAGATTTTCAAACATGGCATCCATACCCTTGGCCACATGACCTTCCAGCTCGTAAAACTTGTCCTGCGCGGATTGCAACTCCTCCCTTGTCTCCACAAGCTCGGCATATAGCTTGGTATAATTCTCCGTAGCCGCCTTCGCCATCTCCTCAGATGTCTTCGCTGCCGCCACAGCCGCGGTAGCTTTAGTTTTCTCTTTCTCCAAGGAGGCCTCCAGCTCAGCAATCCGGGCAGCCCTCAGTTGACTAATCTTATCAAGCTCGGACTGAGCCTTCTCAAGTCGGGAGCTGGTCGCACCAATGGGGGACTTCTTGAACTCCCGGGCAATAGCGGCATGAAGACTGGCCATCCGGACACAGCTCCGCGCCATATACTGAAAATGATGCTCCATAGATACATCATCAGTGGAAATAAAGGTCTGAGGGAGAATATGCTGCTCAATCCAACCAAGAGCGTCAAAGTCCTTATCATTGAAACCGGCAAGCTCTTGAGAGGTCTTCTGCTTCTT
>NC_029775.3:14941604-14955412 GCF_000817695.3 Arachis duranensis
CCTTTTCATTAGTAGTTGAGATTAGTCCATATTCTACCTGAAGAAATTTTCTTTTGAAACATTGTGCAGTATGGAATCAGATGATATTGTTCTGAAATTGTGAATGCTTTATCTTTTCTAGATTTTGAATTTGATTATGTTATTCCTGGTTATTCAGCTGGAAATATTAGAGTAACTGGACAAATGAGAGAAAGATTATTACTAATTGTGTCAATTGCTCTGAAATTTATACTTTGCTCTATCATCATGTTTATTTGGCAGCTGTGAACTAACGAACTCTTATCCTCACATTTTCTCCGTTTTGACTCTCGCCCTCTCCTTTTCCTTTCATCACTTCCCCACAAGCTTGAGCATATAGATAATATTTATCAAGCTTAGAACATAAATAACCTATAGAAGATATTATTTGATATTATGAGATATTTAAGGATAAACTACTTCTCTAAGACTCACCCTCAAGCTAAAGTTACTAAGCTCTAAGCTTTTTACAATAATACTTGTGGAAATATAATATGAAGATTAAAGAAAGGCCATCTGTATCTGCCGGAAACATGTCAAGGCCAGCAAGAACTGCTGAAGATGTGTAGGGGCCTGTTGCGACTTCTGGAGTTGTGCAAGGGGTAGCTGGGACTGTTGGTGACTTGCTGGGACTATCCAGAACTGCTTGGGCCAGTAAGGAGGTAAAGAACCTAGGAAAGCGACTTGGTTGAGCAGTCATCGTCTTTCAAAGAGGCCATAAATAGCATATAACTGGCAAAGACTGTGAATGACAAATATTACCGTTGGTATGGTTCACAATGGGAGGTTGGAAGGAAAACACAACCCAATATTCATCACTTTGGCTGTGTTTGGTTCTGAGAACAAAACAAGATAAGACAGAACATTGAGAACAAGACACAATAGATAGAGACACAAAGATTAATATTCTTGTATTTTGTTTGGTGATAAACTAGAACAAAATATAAAAGTCTAATTTACTCTTATTTCTTCCATACAAAATTTAGGAAGAAAAATATGACGAAAAACATAATTTTGAAAATTTGGTAGAAATATTGAAAGAAAAAATGAAAAATAAATTGTCTCTTGTTAGTGTTTCTGTATCCTTGACAGAAAGGACGCAAAATACACTAATTTAGTGACCCTACACGCATTGTCTCTGTCTATGTTTTATCTATCAAACATAATTTGTATCTCTGTATCTTCAATGTTCCGTGCCTATAAACAAATGCAACCATTGTGCCAAGAGGATTAGATACCAAAAGTAAGAATAGGGAGATGCTGGAGGAGGTTACACAGACAACAAAGGGGTCAGACTTGAACTATTAGAAGCAGGATATCAATACTCAAATAGCCATGGCACCTGTTCATACCCTGACCGAGCTCCCCAAACTCGGGAAGTTCATAGAAGGTCCGACCTCGTCCCAAGGCCCACGCCTGAGGTCGGACCTCGGACAAATAAGCTAAGAAGGCCCATCAAAAAGGAACGAAGCCCAAAACCTAAAGGCCGAAAAGGCCTAGGAAAGGCGGTTCCACAAAGATAGGGATAAAACTCCCAAAAGATAAGATAAGATAAGAATATCTTATCCAGGGAAGATCACGACCGACTACTATAAATACACTGGAGCACCCAGGTATAACTCATGCTCTAATTCTACTCAATATCTGCTTGGACCCATGCTAACTTAAGCATCGGAGTGTCATTGCAGGTACAACCACCAGCCGCTCGGCATATCAAGCTCGGGTCCCTGACCCCCACCTCGGGCCTCACCAAGACGTCCGAGCTACTCGTTTCAGGTAACCCTCGGAACAGGAAGCATGCAAAAGTGGAAGGAATACAAGAAGTTGGAGAAATTGCTAAGTTGTCCAGCCTGACCTCTTCGCACTCAAACGACTATAACTTTATCTATAGAGGTCCAAACAATGGGATTTCAGTTGCGTTGGAAAGCTAACGTCCAGGGCTTCGATTTGATATATAATTTGCCATAGCTGCCCTGATGCCAGGCGACGCGAACGCGTGAGTCACGCGGACGCGTGACCTGGCAGGAACGCAACCCGCGCGGCCGCGTGAGCCATGCGGCCGCGTCACTTTTCCGCGACCTGTACGGACCAGAAAGCGCTGGAAGTGATTTCTGGGCTGTTTCTGACCCAGTTTTTGGCCCAGAGAACACAGATTAGGGACTATAAAGTGGGGGAATGCATCCATTCATAAGCATGCACTCATAATTCACTTTTCATGTTTTAGATGTAGTTTTAGAGAGAGAGGTTCTCTCCTCTCTCTCTCTTAGGATTAAGATTAGGATTAGAAATTAGGATTTTTAGAAACTAGGATTTAGGACTTCTCTTAGTTTTTAAGAGTGACTCTCGATCCCAGGTTTAATATTCCTTTTACTTTATATTTTTTTTCTTCCATTTGGAATATTCTAATGCTTTTACTTGTATCTGATTTATGTTGCCCGTTTGGCTTGTGGCTTTTTCCATGTTATGACTTGAATTTATGTTTAGACGTAGTTTGATTACTTTATTTACGTGAATGCTTTTAATTTAGTTTAGATAATTTTTTTTCTTTTGGTTTTGGTTAAGAAATCAGTAACTCAGGAGTTATTCAATTCAACAGCATAATTGATAATTGTTATCTTGCTAATTAAATTGAACTTCAATAATCCCAACCTTTTCTTAGGAAATAAATAGGATTTGAAGGTAAATTAATTAGTCCCTTGACTTTCCTTTGCTTTAGCGAAGGTTGACTAAGTGGAATTAAGATTCAACTTTCATTATTATTGATAAGAATAACTAAGTCTGGATTTCCAATTTCTCGTACCTTGCCAAAGGATTTGTTTTACAGTATTTATTTATTTTAATTGTCATTTAAATTATTTGCCATACTTGTTCCTCATTCTCAAAACCCCAAATTTACGATCTCCATAACCAATAATAAGAACATACCTCCCTGCAATTCCTTGAGAAGACGACCCGAGGTTTAAATACTCGGTTAACAATTTTAAAGGGGTTTGTTACTTGTGACACCCAAACGTTTGTACGAAGGGATTTCTGTCGGTTTAGAGACTATATCTACAACGCGACTGTTTTTATGAACTTCTTTACTGGCAAAAATCCTAACGTCAACGACCTATTAAGGCATTGTAGGATGAGCTTACGTCGACCACGATGTAGTCTATCTTGAGTGTTCTGAATTGGTTCCCCTTTCCGAAGGTTGTATGTAGCGATACGTATCCCAGCGGTTGTACTGGGGTATCCCCAAGTCCGAACAGGCTGTTCGGGTATGCTCTTAGCTCTTTTTCTTCTAAGCCGAGCTTGTTGAAGGCAGTTTTGAATAAGATGTCGGCAGAGCTGCCTTGGTCAATTAATGTACGGTGGAGTTTGGCATTTGCTAATATGATTGTGATGACCATGGGGTCGTCGTGTCCTGAGATGATTCCGGATGCATCTTCTTTGGTAAACGTGATTGCTGGGATGTCTGGCGCCTCCTTCTTTCCTTCGACATGGTATACTTCTTTGAGATGTCGCTTGCGGGATGATTTGGAGATTCCTCCCCAGCAAATCCGCCGTGTATCACGTGGACTGCCTTTCCGGTGTGCGAGGTGATTGTTCAGAACGTCCGACATCCTCATCCCTTCTTCTTTTTCTCGGTTTTTCGTCCCGATTGGCCAGAATCCGATCTAGTTTTCCTTCTCTTACTAATTTTTCTATGACGTTTTTCAATTCGAAGCATTCATTGGTGGAATGTCCTCGAAGTCGGTGATATTCACAGTATTCATTCCGATTTCCCTCTCCTCTTTTGCCTTTAAGTGGCCGAGCTGGGGGTATTTTCTCCGTATGGCAGACTTCTTTGTAAACATCTACCAAGGATACCCTAAGAGGGGTGTAGTTGTGATATTTTTTTATTTTCTCCCTGGAGCAATCTTCCTTTTTCTTGGATTCTTTATCTTTATCTCGGTAGGCGGGACCAAACCTCGAGGCTTCCCCCAGTCGGGAATTCTCCTCCATATTAATGTACTTCTGCGCCCGTTCTTGTACTTTGTCCAGGGATGCAAGGTACTTCTTTGATATAGATTGGCTAAACGGTTCTTCTCGTAGGCCATTTATGAGACCCATGATGGCAGCTTCTGTTGGTAGATTCTGTATGTCCATGCATGTTTTATTGAATCTTTCCATGTAGTTACGAAGACTCTCCCGATCTCCCTACTTGATTCCTAGTAGGCTGTGTGCGTGTTTAGCTTTGTCCTTTTTTATGGAAAATCTGGCCAGGAACTTTTTGGCCAGGTCGTCGAAGCTTGAGATAGATTTTGGAGGTAGGTTGTCGAACCATCGAATGGCTGTCTTGGTAAGAGTTGTTGGAAAGGCTTTGCAGCGAACTGCGTCCGGGGCGTCAGTGAGGTACATTCTGCTTCTGAAATTGCTGAGATGATGGTTGGGATCTGAGGTGCCGTCATACAGAGTCATATTCGGAAGTTTGAAGTCTTTTGGGATTTTGGTTTTCATAATTTTCCTGGTGAATGGATCTTGATCCTTGCGAGAGCTATCCTCTGGAGTGGATCGAGTAGCCTTGGTTTTGAGATCGGCTTCGAGTTTTAGAAGCTTATCTTCTAATTCTCGGCGTCACCTTATCTCCCGATGTAGATCCTCTTCTTTTTCGCATTGATGTTGGGATTCTTTCTCAAGTTGCTTTAATCGATCTTGAAGCGCCTCTATTACTCCTGGATTTGATGAATTTTTGTCTCTGTTGGGTTCCGGAGTATCTTTGAGTATAGTATCCGCGTTTTTATGCGGCGTTCTGTCTTCCAAACCTGAATCGTGGTCGTTGTCACGGTCGTCTGCCATGTTGATGGGATGACTTCCAGGTTCCCCGGCAACGGCGCCAATGTTCCGAGGGTTACCTGAAACTATAGGTCGATCTCGGGCGAGATCTTCTGTGGGGGTCGGAACTGTTGTATCCGACTTGTTGGACTTGGTGATGGAGCTGATCCTTCGTCCCCGGAAGGTGGGGGGTACCTGCAAGGGACTCCGATGCTTAAGTTAGCAAGGGTATTAAATAGGTATTGAGTAGAATCAGAGTATGAGTTATACCTGGGTGCTCCAGTGTATTTATAATGGTGAGATGTGGCCTCCTGCGGATAAGATAAGTTAGTTATCTTATCTTATCTTTATCTTATCTTTAAGTGAGGTCATCTTTAAGGGAACCGCCTTTATCTCTATGGGCTTGGGCTGCCCTTGGATTTGGGACGCGTTCCTCTATTTGGGCCCTTTGTTTGGGCTTTCCTGTGACTTGGCCGACTTCTTTGAAAAGAGGTCGGGTTGTCCTGACCTGAAGAGGTCGGTCGCTTTGTCTGTAGAACATCCCGGGTCGGACAGCTCGACCCAGGGTATGAACAGTTCCCCTTTCCGAAGGTTGTATGTAGCGATACGTATCCCAGTGGTTGTACTGGGGTATCCCCAAGTCCGAACAGGCTGTTCGGGTATGCTCTTAGCTTTTTTTCTTCTAAGCCGAGCTTGTCGAAGGCAGTTTTGAATAAGATGTCGGCGGAGCTTCCTTGGTCAATTAATGTATGGTGGAGGTTGGCGTTTGCCAGTATGATAGTGATGACCATGGGGTCGTCGTGTCCTGAGATGATTCCGGATGCGTCTTCTTTGGTAAACGTGATTGCTGGGATGTCTGACGCCTCCTTCTTTCCTTCGACATGGTATACTTCTTTGAGGTGTCGCTTGCGAGATGATTTGGAGATTCCTCCTCCCGCAAATCCGTCGTGTATCACGTGGACGTGTCTCTCCGGTGTGCGAGGTGATCGCTCAGACCGTCCGACATCTTCATCCCTTCTTCTTTTTCTTGGCTCTTCGTCCCGGTTGGCCAAAAACCGATCTAGTTTTTCTTCTCTTACAAATTTTTCTATGACATTTTTTTAAGTCGAAGCATTCGTTGGTAGAATGTCCTTGGACTCGATGATACTGGTGCGGAATTTATTAACCCACACTTATTAACCGGCAAGTGCACCGGGTCGTACCAAGTAATACCTTACGTGAGTAAGGGTCGATCCCACGAGGATTGATGGATTAAGCAACAGTTATTGAGTGATAAGCTTAGTTAGGCAAGCAGAAATTGGTTTTGAGATGTTTAAAAGGTTTAAGTTCGAATTCAAAATATCAAAAGCATAGACAATTAAATAAATGTGGAATAAAATATGGATAAGCAGTTAAGGCTTCAGAGTTATCTATTTTTCCGGATTAACTTTTCTTACTAACTATTTTAATTATGTAGGATTTAATTTATGGCAAACTATATGTGACTAGACCCTAATTCCTTAGACCTTCCTAGTCTCCTCTAAAATTCATTAACTGCCAATTCCTTGGTCAATTAATTCCAATTAAATGGTACATGATCAAATTCTAGTTTGCATGCCACAAAAAGTCTAATTACCCAAAGAATAAAAGGATTATATGTCACGTATCCCGTTAAATCTAGATAATTAGAATTTAGGAGGATATGTTTTCAAGCTGTTGTTCAAGTATAGAGCTTTTCCAAGTTATACAAGAACTCAAATAGAAAGAGGGTCATACTTCCGTTCCACCCAAATTCATAAAATAAAGAGCGAAAACAATTCTTAAATTCCCGTTAAATCTAGATAATTAGAATTTAGGAGGATATGTTTTCAAGCTGTTGTTCAAGTATAGAGCTTTTCCAAGTTATACAAGAACTCAAATAGAAAGAGGGTCATACTTCCGTTCCACCCAAATTCATAAGATAAAGAACGAAAACAATTCTTAAATATAAATCCAAAACATAAATTAAAATAGAAAAAGTAATAAAATCAATCCATACAAATAGACAGAGCTCCTAACCTTAACAATGGAGGTTTAGTTGCTCATGGAATGTAGAATGTAAATTTGTATAGAATTTTCTAATGGAATCCCCCTAATGTAATGTCCCTAATAGAAGAGAAGTCTCCCCTTTTTATAACTAATCCTAATTAATTTAAAATCTAATATTTAAATTAAGATAACATCTTTTCCTAAAAGATAAGATTTGAATTTAAATTCGAATTAATTAACAAGTTTTTAGTTGATGGGTGGGGACCACTTGATTTGTCCATTCTGCAGCTTTTAATCTGTGTTTTCTGGGCTGGAAAGTGGGTCAAAACAGCCCAGAAATTTGTAACCAGCGTTTTCTGAATTATTGCAGATCGCGCATGTGACGCGTCCGCGTCGTCCACACGTTCGCGTCATTTGTGCATATTCCAGTCCACGCGTTCACGTCAGGCATGCGATCGCATCATTGCGATTTCCCCATTCCGCGCGGTCTCGTGAGCCATGCGTCCGCGTCGGTCTTCGCTGGTCATCTCTTTGGTTTCTTCTTCTTCTCTGCAGAAACTTCATCAAATTCCTCCGAATGCTACCTAAAATAAATAATATTGCACAAAACTCAAAATAGCATCCATAGTGGCTAAAATATAATTAATTCTTAATTAAACTCAACAAATTAGATGCAAATTCACTAGGAAAAGATAGACAAGATGCTCACGCATCAGATACTCATAGTATTCGTTCCGATTTCCTCCTCCTCTTTTGTCTTTGAGTGGCCGAGATGGGGGTATTTTTTTCCGTATGGTAGACTTCTTTGTAAACATCTACCAAGGATACCCTAAGAGGGGTGTAGTTATGATATTTTTTTATTTTCTCCCCGGAGCGATCTTCCTTTTTCTTGGATTCTTTATCTTTATCTCGGTAGGTGGAACCGAACCTCGAGGCTTCCCCAAGTCGAGAATTCTCCTCCATGTTGATGTACTTCTGCGCCCGTTCTTGTACTTCGTCCAGGGATGCAGGGTACTTCTTTGATATAGATTGGCTAAACGGTCCTTCTCGTAGGCCATTTATAAGGCCCATAATGGCAGCTTCTGTTGGTAGACTTTGTATGTCCATGCATGTTTTGTTGAATCTTTCCATGTAGTTACGAAGACTCTCCCGATCTCCTTGCTTGATTCCTAGTAGGCTGGGTGCGTGTTTAGCCTTATCTTTTTGTATGGAAAATCTGGCCAGGAACTTTTTGGCCAGGTCATCGAAGCTTGAGATGGACTTTGGAGGTAGGCCGTCGAACCATCTAATGGCTGTCTTGGTAAGAGTTGTTGGAAAGGCCTTGCAGCGAACTGCATCCAAGGTGTCAATGAGGTACATTCTACTTCTGAAATTGCTGAGATGATGGTTGGGGTCTGAAGTGCCGTCATACAGAGTCATATCCGGAAGTTTGAAGTCCTTTGGGATTTTGGTCTTCATAATTTCCCTGGTGAATGGATCTTGATCCTTGCGAGAGCTATCCTCTGGAGTGGATCGAGTAGCTTTAGTTTTGAGATCGGCTTCAAGTTTTAGAAGTTTATCTTCTAATTCTCGGCGTCGCCTTATCTCTCGATGCAAATCCTCTTCTTTTTCGCGTTGATGTTGGGCTTCTTTCTCGAGTTGCTTTAATCGATCTTGAAGCACCTCTATCACTCCTGGATTTGATGAATTTTTGTCCCCGTTGGGCTCCGGAGTATCTTTGAGTGTAACATCCGCGTTCTTGTGCGGTGTTCTATCTTCCAAACCTGAATCATGGTCGTTGTCATGGTCGTCCGCCATGGTGATGGGATGACTTCCAGGTTCCCCGGAAATGGCGCCAATGTTCCGAGGGTTTACCTGAAACTGTAGGTCGATCTCGGATGAGATCTTCTGTGCTGGTCGGAGCCGACGTGTCCGGCAGGTGTGTAGCAGCCGGAGCTGGTGTGTCCGACTTGTGGAACTGAGAATGTTGTTGATCCCTTGTCACCGAAGGGTGGGGGGTACCTGCAAGGGACTCCGATGCTTAAGTTAGCAAGGGTATTAAACAAGTATTGAGTAGAATCAGAGTATGAGTTATACCTGGGTGCTCCAGTGTATTTATAATGGTAAGATGTGACCTTCTGTGGATAAGATAAGTTAGTTATCTTATATTATCTTATCTTTTGTCGAGGTCAGCTTATCTTCCATGGAACAACCCTTATCTCTATAGGCTTGGGCTGCCTTTGGATCGGGGTCGTATTCCTTGAGTTGGACCCTTCTTTGGGCTTTCCTGTCGATTTCGCCGAGTTCTTTACGAAGAAGTCGGTCCGCTTGACCTAAAGAGGTCGGTCACTTTGTCTGTAGAACATCCCGGGTCGGACAGCTTGACCCAGGGTATGAACATATATATACTCACTACAGCAGAGGAGTTTAGTTAGGCTGCTAAGGTGAAGAAAATAGAATTAACAAACTTCCCACCTTTTGTGACTAACTAACTGATACAGCTAATCTAACTACTCTAACCAGCTAGATTCTAATTTGTGTGCTTACTCTCAACAGTTGTAACGTCAGCCCAGCAATGACAGATTCCGAGTTTGAGAAGAAACCAAGTCCTACATCGTGACTCGATCGCTCATTCTAGAGCATCATCAAACACGGTTTCACAAACATTGCTTTTGGAGCCGCGAGTCGTTCTTTGTATACTCGCGAAGCTTTGAGGGTGCTTCGTGAGCTTGGAGAGATCGTTAATGGCGACGTGGAGGGAGAGGCGGAAGAGGAGTTTGGGATCAATAGTGTCTGCGACAGCAGAGATGGCAGGGAACACACGAGTTATGGAACTTTGTCGTTCCCTCTTATTTTCTTTGACATGGTGAATTTACAGTTTTCAATCCACCATAGTCGGTGGGGATGGTGTGTTAGCGGTTGCGGGTGCATCATCCTCGTCTCTATTGTTTGGTTTGTTTAATCTAATTTAACTGTAGATTTGATATCGTCTGCCTATTGGAAGAACTTTTTATGGAATTTTTGGTATCCATAGAAATTATATTTCGTCCTCTCTTTCCATGGGTTTTTGTTGCCTATAGTAACCTTGATGGGTTCAGGGTCAGATTGGTCGTCGTTGGAGAAATCGGGCCGAGAATGATTGGGAACAGAATTTTAGTAGAGGATAATTGTGCCATTGATTTGAATATGCTTGCATCTCGTTCATTCCGAGTGGTTGTTTGACCATTTCTTTACTGCAGTGTTTGATCGTCGTGGTCTCTATTTTTTTATTCAGAGTTGGACGTTGTTCGTTCATATTGATGTTGATGATTTGCCATTTTCAAGGGTTGATCTCCAAGTCCCCGACAACGGCGCTAATGTTATGAGGATTACCTGAAACTGGGTTGCTTTTGGACTTGGACGTAAGGTCCAAACGCCTTAGGGTGATTTGTCCGACATCTTTCCGCTGCAAAGGTGCCGTCGTCCGACGTCTTTGCAAAGGTGGGGGTGGGTACCTGCAAGGAACTTTAATACTTAGGTTAGAAAGGGTTTTAGACAGGTTTTTAGAAGATTGGGTTCGAAGAATACTTGAGGGTGTCAGTGTATTTATAAGTGTAGATGTAGAGTCAATAACTATTTTTGGAGTAGTTCCGCCTTTGATGTTGGGTTTGTTACTCCCTTTTGTTAGGGAGGTTGTCGAAATCTCCTTTCTAAACAAATAGGAGAGATTGTAGGAGTTAGTTGAGATTCATCCTATTTGAATAAGTCGGGTCAAGTTGATGCCGCATAAGCCAACCTTTGTGAGGTTAGATAAGTTTCAAAGTGTTATCTGGACTCTCACTCTGTAAACTAGGCTTTTAATCATTTTGAAACTGGTTAAGTTGTGAGCCAGGATATGAATATATATCTATATAATTTTTATATGAAAAATGAAAGAATATAAATTCAGTCAAAATCTAAATAAATGGTTAATTTAAATTTTAAAATAAAACCAATTCATTTGTTCCTTTTTCATTTATTTATTTTCTAAACAAAAAATATTATTAAAATTGAAACAAATAAATGGTCAGCATTAAATCAAAGCCTACTATGTTTGTGATTAAAATTTTTAGCATTGAATACTAAGTTATTGATTAATAACAACTCAAAGGAAGAAAAAAAAATTTTCATGGTGAAAAACGAAAATCCTGCCTCTAATAAGAATATATTTGTTTTAAATTTTAGTATTTTATGAAAATATATTTTATAAAAGAGAAAAATAAAAAAAAAATTAATACATTAGTGTTTTTTTCTCTAAACAAAAAAAATATTAAAATAAAGTAGGTGCTTGAATTTTTTTACTTTAGATGAACTATCCTTTTGAAAAAAATAAAGTATTAATTTGGTTTTTTATTATAGTAAAAGATAGACATATTATGTTCCTCTATCAATTTATGGTATGAAATTTAGTGGTGATGTTTATATATTCTTACTAATTAATATTAAGTCAAAATTTTCAAAAATTTACTACTTAACTCAATACTCTAAAAATTTAAAATAAATATCTTTATTAATATTTTAAAAATTATATAAATCCTAAAAAGTTATAAATAAAAAAAGAATATAAAACTAAAATTAAATTAAATAAATATAAATAATTTAATTATGTATGTATATAATATATATAATAACTAACATATAAAATAATAAAAAAATGAAATAATAGTGGCATGTATTATTAGATTGTAACAAGAGGATATGAGTTCAAACCTCTTGAGGACCCACCAGGTAAAGGAATTTTCGAGCTACCAAGAGACGCTGGAGCACCAAAAACCTACGAAATGTTGGGATTATCATAGGACTGGCCGATTTATAAATTTATATTAAACCGATCAATTTTTTCGATTTATAATAAACCGTCTAATTTTTGACGGTTTAATTATATTTTTGATCTAAATTTTTAACCAAATTGATTAGATCACTGATTTATTAATTTTTAGGTCAAATCGACCAATTTAATCTGATTTTTATAACTATGCATCAAACTATACCAATAAACCTATTACAAGCCCAACTAAACGACTCAGCTAACAACAATAACATATTTATATATTAAGTCTATATATCACGCATCCACCCCAAAAACAAGATCCAAAAATATAATTACTAAAAGATCAAATAAATCTGTCTAAAAGTCAGAATTATCACGTTATTTTTACACATTATCAATCATTAATACACCTGTTTATTATATACACTCACACGAACACAGTCCGTACGAGGCACTCCATTAACCCGAATTAGACCGGCGCAAGCTAAAACGCACCGGAATCTGAGAAATACACGAACTTGTTATGACATGGGATTTGCGGTGCACTGCTGTGATTGCCACGCGGCATACTTAGGGTGATGGTGGACAGGAACATGAGGTGCTCTCTCCCTAGGGCTCGGTGTTTACCGTTTAATGTGAAAGAGAATAGAGGAAAAAAATTCTTTCTCAAATTTTATGCATATTATTAATTTAATTTATTTTTTCTTAGTCAAACAGCTTTAAGAGCTTAACAACTAATTTACAGCAAATTTAAATTTATTATTTTTTATTTATTTTTTATTATAATTTAATTTATTTAGTCTAATAATTTAATAACATATTTTTAATTTATAATTTAAATATTATCGATTAATTACGATTTAAAAATAATAAATTCTATTGGTCAATATTTTTTATTTAAAAATTTATCATTGATTAATGAATTACTGTAAACAAAAAATAAAATTTAAATTTTTAATACTTATTTAAGAGTTTTTTTTTGTGACAGGAAATAACATAAAGAAAAAGGACCTAAGAGAAAGAGTAAGAATCCTCTCTAATAATAATATCTAAACTATTAGGGGCAACAACCACTCCAAATACACATGCTTGTTAAAAGCAGGAATCTTAGCCATTAAATCAGCCACTCTATTTGCTGTGCGCTGAATGAGTACTACCGTAACTGTCTAATTACGCTGGAGCATCTCTTTAATTTTGTCAAGCAGATCAAAGTCAGTCCTAATCATGCTAATTGTGTCTCGCGAAACAAGAAGAAACGCATCAAGATTATCAGTTTCACATATGACCTTTTTGCACTCGCAATCCCAAGCCATAACAAGCCCTCTCTAAATAGCATGAAGCTCACAATAGAGAATACTAGAAAGAGGCATACTGGCAGAACAACCTTTTATTCAAATTTCTATGCTGTCTCTAATAATACACCCAAAGCCAGCTAATTGCTTATTTTAAAAAACGCTTGCATTGCAGTTCACTTTATAGACATTCATCGGAGGTGGTTCCCAGTTATATCGCAAAGAGGAAGGAATTTAAGTGCCCGTTTAGTAAACAGCATAAGCAACTTTTTTTTTTTACTTTTGAATTATAAAAAGTCACAATACATGTGTTTGACACCATTTAAAAAAAAATTAACTTTTCGAAAAGTTAATTCACAGCTTTTTGAAGAAGTAGAAATATATGAATTCTTTTTTTCGATAAGTCATTCTATCATTTCTTCTAAAAAAATTGACTTTAAAACAAAAAAATCTACTTTTATTTTTGGGGTGAAAATATTTCCTATTTCTGTTGGAAATACTAGCCCTTCACCACCATTTTCACACCACCACTATTTTTACATAAAGTTCTATCTTAGAAGCACTGACTTTTCACCATCATTTTCACACAATGTTCCATCTGCTGAAAGTATTGACCTTCCACCACCTTCCAACACCATTTTAAAACAATGTTATATTTGAATCACCTACTTCATATATTTTTTTCAATTATTTTTTTATCATTTTATCACTCTATTTTTATTATTAAATTTGTATTTAACATTGTGTATGATATGAAATCTCAGTTTTAATTTTATTTTTTTCACATGTGATTTTATTTTTATATAGCTTGCTATTATTTTGATAGTTAGTTATAACAAGTTCTCGAGTTATTTATCCAAACGCTACAACTTTAAAATAAGTACTTTTATAACTAAAAATCCAAATACAAAATAACTTATTTATAA
>NC_029775.3:14955467-14989227 GCF_000817695.3 Arachis duranensis
ATTACGGCCTAGCCTAACTGGCCTGTTGACTGGTTCGACCCACGGGCAATCCGACCCGACCGGTTGGGTTGATGGGTGTAACCCATCCGAGCAGCAACTCGGACGCCTACCCCTCTACAGCTCATTCATCGATAGCTGTATAAGGAAGTTTCGAGGAAGGTGGGTCTGTCCTCCTGGGACCCACCCTTGACAGGATATATATGGGGAGGACCCTACCCCTTCCCCAAGGTACGTCACCATATTCCTTACTCTCTAACCACCTGCATACTTTCGGACTTGAGCGTCAGAGTGTCCTTGCAAGTGGCACCCCCCTCACCTCACGAAGAGCTCGGGAAGTCGGCTATGCCCGCGTCTCGCTCCACAGACTTAGACCAAGGCTGATTCCCACCTTCATACCCAGGAGACATCCCCGACCCGTTCGGAACTTGAGCATTCGAACATTGGCGCCATCTATGGGGATCGCCGTAATGAACTTTTTGTTGGACCCTGTGGAGGCGGATGATGGAGGTGAACCGTAGGGGGAAGAAGTGGTTCCTTGAACCAGCAGGGTAGCCTCGGTGGCTTCCTCTTGTGAACGCACAAGATCCCCCCTGTGGCGACCCGAGCCCCCTTCGCGCTCACCTAAGAGGCGCCCCTTCTGGGAAATAGATAGCGACAGTGCCAGAATAATACAGGAGCTGCGCCATAGAGTGCAGAACCTAAAATGGGAGGTTGCGAGCAGAGAATGGCACCAACCAGCTCCGAGGCAAGATCGTTCCTGATCTCCGCTAGGGAGGGCGAGCAGTCCCCGAAGAGGTCGCTCCAAGCACACTCCGAAATACCGGTCAGAGTCGAAAAGCTGAGGAGAAATCAGGAAAATGCCAAGAAGACGGTGTGATCCCGTGATATACACTCGACCTTCGACAAGGAATGCTGCCGAAGAAAACAGAGAAGACAGCAGAGAAAGATCAAGAAGAAGACGACAACCCGTGATCATGGGGGCAACCCCATTTCACCATTCTATCCTCAAGGTCCGGCTACTGAAGCACTTCGATATGCCAACGGACATGAGGTACGATGGGACCCAAGATCCCCAAGAGCAACTACTGGCCTTCGAGGCCAGGATGAACTTGGAAGGGGTCGGCGATGAAGTGAGATGTTGTGCCTTCCCCGTTACCCTAGCTGGCCCGGCCATACGTTGGTTCAATGTCCTTCCCCAAGGCTCCGTGACGACTGATATGTGAAAAATGATCCAACACAAAACTCACCGGCAAGTGTACCGGGTCGCATCAAGTAGAAATTACTCACATGAGTGAGGTCGATCCCACAGGGATTGAAAGATTGATCAATTTTAGTTAGGTGGTTGATTTAGTCAAACAAACAAGTGTTGATTTGAGTGAATTATGACCAACAGAAGCTAAATTGCATGAAACTAAAAGGGAGAAGAAAAATTGGCAGTAAACTAAAGATAAGAAGAAGTAAAATAGCTGAATCTTAAATTGCAAGTAATGTAAACGGTTGAAACTTAGAGTGCAAGAAATATAAATTGCTTGAATAATAAAGGGATGTGAGATGCTGGGATTCGGAATTTAACAATAGAAAGTAATGAAGATGAATTAAGTGCAGTAGATCTAAACAGAATTGGAAAATTGCAGTGAAGAACAAAACAGAAAGTAAATTCAACTCAATTGCAAGAGCTAGGAAAGAAATTCAAGAGCTTAGAGGCTCAATGAGACTAGAAAACAAGTCTAGATCTCAATTCCTTCCTTGATCCAATAGAGAACAATTTGTAGAAGAAAAGAAAATGAAAGCAGTAAAGGAAACTCAGATTCAATTCTTGGAACAGTTGAGAAGAAAGGTAAAGATGATTCTCAAACCTTGAATCAATGAAGCTCTTCAATCTCAATTCAAATTCCAAAACAGAAAGCAAAAGTAGCAGAAGAAATGAAAATGAAAACAAAAAGCTAAATCCAATTCCCAAATCTTAGAATTATGTAGAAGAAAACAAAGACGAATTGTAGATCAATGATTGAAACAGAATTCCTTCAATCTCAATCCAAAATTCATAAACAAAAAGTAAGAAATGCAGAAGTAAGAACAAGGAGGAGAGAACTCAGCTCTCAATCCCAATTCAAAGCTAAAATGTAAAAGTGAGCTCAAAATAAAACTCAAAATAAAAGAAGGTTCAAAAGTGAAAGTGAAAAGTTCTCTCTAAATCAAACTAAGTCCTATTTATACACTTTCTATTTTTGATCTTCAGAATTTAGAGTGGGCTTCTCAATTTGGTGAAGGATTGGATCCAAAGTGGCAATTGAATTGAAATTGAACCCATGGTGCACCTCCAGGGAACCGCTCGGTTAATTGAACCAACTGAGCGCTCAATTTCTTCTTGTTTTGGGCTCATGTCAAGCTCCAGGGAAGTGTTCAGTTAATTAATCTAACTGAGCGCTCCACCTTGCTTTTGGCCCTCCAATTCGTTGCGCACCAAGCCTTCCTTGTGTGCAGCCTCGATAGCGCTCAGTTGGAGCACTTAACCGAGCGCTCAATGTGTGCAACGTGAGACCTCAATTCGAACCTTGCTTGCAACATTTGGTGCCAACATTTCATGAGGAGTGTAGCGTTCAGTTAACAAAATTAATTGAGCGCCCTTTGTGCACTTGGGAGGGAGCCTCACTTCAAACCTTGGGTGCAGCATGTGTGGAGGAATTTTCTTTGTGAAACAATGAAAGGTAGCGCTCAGTTGAATAAGGTAACTGAGCGCCCTTTGTTCTATTCTTCGTGTCTCCAATTTCGAACCTTGAGGATTGCAATTTTTGCTTATTTCCCTTAGAGTAGCGCTTCTTCCTTGCTCCCTAGGTGCTTGGTTCGAACCTTGGCTAGCTCCTTTTGCCAATTTCTTTTGGGGAGTAGCGCTTATCTTATCCCTCAAGTGCTTGGTTCGAAACTTGGTGAAGCCTCTACCAAATGTTGCACCTTGAATTTCTTTGAGGAGACCCCCGATAAAGTGAACTTAGTTAACTGAGCGCTATTGATTTTGCTTGCTTCCTTGGGCGCTCAGTTAATTGGGTGCTCAGTTAACTCTCTTAACTCAGCGCCATAGGCCTTTGCTTCATTTGGTGTGCCATGCTTTTGCTTCACGCTTTTATATCCTCAGGCCACGCTTCATAGGCCACGCTTTCCTTGTTTCTTTCTTTTCTTCACCTATAAGTAATCAAAACAACCAATCAAAGTATCAACAAATTCACAAGGTTTATAAATCATTCAAAAACCAACTAATTCTAGCTTAAACATCATGATTTAGTGTCAAATAAAGGATGGTTGATTGATTCAACAAAATCATGCAAATCCACCCCAAATTACTTACTTACAATGCAAGAAAGTGCATAAAACCTAATGAAACACGTGAAAAATGCTTGAAAAGCTAGCATAAGATGACTTGTCATCACAACACCAAACTTAAACCTTGCTTGTCCCCAAGCAAGCACTAAACATAAGAGAAAATAAAATGAAACAGAGAAGTATGCATGTCCTTATTTAGCAGATAATTGAACTTGGTTCATGGGGTTTTATGCAGACAATGGTAGCTCGTTTATTCTTTGCTGACAGATAAAAAATGATTCCTCAAAGGTTCACTAGAGTTGCTGCTATAATGCCTTACTTTTGCTTGATCCTTGTGAGCTTTTTCTTTCTTTACTTTGCTTGGGAAGCTTATTTATTGATGAAGGCTTGGTGACAAATGCTGCAGCAGTCTTTGGCTTAGTTTTGCTCAACATTTCTTCACCACAGACACATGGCTCACATTTTCTTTCTAGGAGCATTGATGCCCAGCATCTCTTTGGATCACTAAGTGTTTTGTAGCTAGGTTACTCTTGATAGTGGACTTTCAGTTGGCAATCCCAGATCAGTTGATCCAAGTGGCCAAGTTTTGAAATACTCCTCAGAACCTACTTGTCCAAGCATATCCCAGTACAAAAATACCACAGGCATATGTTCTAGGGTCCAAGCTATTGGTGTCTAGCCTTATTGTTTGTTTCTTTGCCAATTTTTGGATTTTCTTTTTCTTTTTCTTATTTGGCTTCATTCTCAAGGGGCATTCATTAATAGAAGACTTTATAATAGAAAAATAATTCATACTTCAAAGAATATGTTATTATGCAGCTTTTGTTATTTGAGCTAATCATTAAATCAAATAAATACCACCACTGAATCTCATTCAAATTTCTACAGCATTGGTCATTTACTTTCTATTTCAAATATTTCTCTTTTATTTATGCAAAAGGGGAAACAAAACATAATTCAAGTTAATGATGAATGACAATTATAATGCAATTCACTTGTAAGGAAACTACTCAAAATATTAAAGTGCATAACATAAAGCAATTGGAGGCATCTCATGTTGTAGGGATGCATCTTCCTTATTAAATTGAAAAACATGAAAGAAACTCCACCACCTTCTATTTATTGTGCTCCTTTATTTTGCTTGATTCTCCCTTCTTCCTCTTCTTGGTGTAATCTTGAGGCTCTTCAATAGGGCACCTTCTATCCCAGATAGGGTCTATCAGACCTGAGAGTCCAGCCTCCTCCAATCTCTGATGCATACTTGCTGAATGTGTCTTGGTTTTTGCTCTTTGCCGGTCCACTAACTCTTGGCATTGCTCAAATGGCTTGATCTGTGGGTTCAATGCTGGCATGCTATGAGTCAAATAATCCAACTTTGCTTGGGTGCTTTCATCATACTCTATTCTTTGATAGTGCTTATGTTCTCCAATGGTGTGATGTATATTCTTCCATTGGTATAGATTTTGAGTATACTCCCCATATTTGGATTGCCGCAGGGACAATCCATTATATGACTCGAAAATCTGCTGCTTGTTCCTTTTGCCCCTCAAGAATCCTTGTCTAAAATTCTTGTTGTTGAATCGTCATTTGTTGCTGCCAGTTCTCTTGTCGCTCCTCCATGTGGTGCTGCCATCTCTCTCTTTCCTCTCTATTCTTCAAATATTGCTCCTGTTGCCTCAGATACTGTTCTTGCTGTTGCTCCTGTGCCTTCATGAATTGTTGAGACATTTTTTCAATTGTTCTCTGCATTTGACTCAAATCTAGTGCACTAGAAGCTTGCTATTCTTCCACTTGTGGTCTTTTTCTTCTACTTTGAATTCTTCTTTCCTCTTGATTGTCATCTTCAGTAGCACCTTCCATTCTTCTCTTTGTGATTCCCCTTCCTCCTTTTACCTTTTCTGTGTCTTCATCTTCAAAGAGCACCCCCAGCCCTGTTGCACAGCCTTACAATAGTGCTTGGGTATCCAAGCCTACCCGATTTGCTTGTGTCTTCAGCCATCTCCTGAATACTGTCTACTATAAGTTGTGAAAGGTTGATTTCTCCTCCATGTAAGATGCAGTATGTCAAGAGGGCTCGCTTGATTATGACCTCTGAGGTGTTTGTAGTAGGGAGTATTGATCTCCTCACTATCTCATACCACCCTCTGGACTCAGGTGTGAGATCTGATCTTTTCAAGTGGCTTGGAGCTCCCTCTGAGTTTCTTTTCCAGTCTCTACCTTCAAAACATAACCCATGCAATAATTCATCAGGGTCATTCTCACCATGCAATCTATCCTCAAAGCTAAGCTCTCCATAGGTTATGGTTCTCAATTGTAGGACCCTCATAACTGATGATGGACTAAAATCCACCTCAACACCTCTGACATAACCCTCATATGGGCGACTGTCCTCACTCTCTTTCACATCATTCACGTAGAATTTTCTTATCATGACTGCACTGATGTCAGTGAAGGGATCACATAGAAGTTCCCACCTCATTTCCTTAGTAATTTGCCTCATGATAGGATACTCCCCCTCCTTCAGTCTGAAGCCCATATCAGGAATGACATGTTTTGATTTCATGAGTCTATGATACCTTGCTTCATGAAATTGAGATTTAAATTTCTTTGTATCATAGGTTGGAGGTTCGGCGTTCCTTTCCTTTTCTTCTTCTAGAACTTGAAGAAGCCATGAATTGGGAGAGAGAAAAAAGGAAAGGTGGGCTGTGTTTGGGCTACGGTTTAGCTACAAAAGGAAGGGGGTGAAAAAGAAAATGTTGCAGTTGAGTAAGAAAGGATGCTGAATGTGTTTTTAGCTAGGTGAAGAATGAAACCAAGGCTTCTAAGTAAGGGAAGTTTGTATGAGGGATGTGTAAGCTAGGATGTGTCATCACTATTTATAGGCAAGGCATCAAGTCCTTGAACAAGAACATAAACATAATTAAAAGGGAATTTTGGTTAAGCATATGGAGGGCGAAGATTGAGCAAAACATTGTAGAAAACTCATGAGATGAATGGCTTGTATGCATAGTTGAAGGTTGACAAGGATTCCTTCCCCATTGGATGCATGAGGTTTGGCCTCCAAGGGTGAAAAACATGCAGATTTTGTTTTTCAAGGGTGCACGCTTCTCTAAGCACATGTGCCCTCCTCCCTTGGCTTGTCACAGCCGTGCCTTCCTTCCCCTTTTGTCCTCTTCTCAATCCTCTTTTTTTCTATTTAATTAAATCAAAGCAATAGTGAGCCTTAAGATTTAAAAGTGGCACAGTGGTGTGGTGATAAGCATTTAAACAATTTAACATGTTCCTCATTCATAAATAACCAATTGTACTCCTTAGATAGTGAACCAAAATTTGGTGAACACCAAACTTGTCCCTTGCTAAGGGATTAAGGTAAAATGTAAATAATCCATCACAATTGGTGCATTCATCATAAGGAACATTTTATTTTCTATCATAAACTACCAAAATGAAACAATGTATGATCCATCTACTCATAAATTTGATCCTATGAACAAAAATAATTTTTCTGGAATTCAATGTATATGCAGACACCAAACTTAATGTTTGGCTATATTCTCCATCAAAATGAATGAGCATATAGTCTAAGAAAGCTAGAAAAGCCATTTTGGAGTGCCTTCAGGCACGCCAAACTTAGAAATCTAGCATATTCATAAAGATCATGTATGCAAGTATCAAATATATTCATGAGAACTCAAATTCATGTTAGAAGGACCATTGGTTATTGGAATTAGAATCAAAACAAAAATCTTAAATCATGGGTTGCCTCCCATGTAGCGCTCTTTTATTGTCAGTAGCTTGACATTGGGCCTTCATTGGGGTGGTTGATGACTGTAGTGTCTCAGCTTGTCTCCCCTCACAGTGAGCTTCCTTCCAGTGCCTTGATACTCAATCTCTGCATGCTCTAGTGAGAGTATCCTGCTGACAGTGTAGTAATCATCAGCTTGTTGGTTTGCCCCTAGCTGTTGGTAGATTAGATGTACCTCATCTCCCTTTGAGAATCCCTCAGTTGGGATCTTTTTGTTTTTCCACCATTTTTGAGCTTTTTTCTTGCTTTTCTTTCTCCTTTTTGGTGATCCTTCTCCTTTGACAGTAGGCTGCATTTTGGAATTTGCCTTCTCATTGGCTAACACCTCATTTTCTTCTTACTTCCCCTCATCACTCTGCACATTCTCCTTTTGTTCTGCTTTATTGTTTGTTTCTTGCTTTGGAAGGGGATTAATGAGTGTCTTGTTGGTCTCTTCTTTGCACTTCAAGTCTTCCTTGTCAACCTTCATGTAGCTTTCTTTTTCAGCAATAGATTGTGCCTCTAGAAGACATTCAGAGTGATGCTTTCATCATGTACCCTCAAGGTGAGCTCTCCTTGTTCAACATCTATTATGGCCCTTGCTGTGGCCAGGAAGGGTCTTCCCAGGATAATGGAGTCACTCCCTTCTTCCCTTAGATCCAGGATTACAAAGTCTGCAGGGAATATGAACTTATCCACTTTGACCAAAAGGTTTTCAATTACTCCTTTGGGAAACACCAATGATTTGTCCACGAGCTCTAGTGACATCTGTGTGGGCTTTACCTCATCTGTGCATAGCTTTCTCATCATAGAATAGGGGATTAGATTAATGTTGGCCCCTAAGTCACACAATGCCCTTTTTTGTCATATTGCCAATGGTGCAAAGTAAGAAGAAGCTCCCAGGATCTTTGAGTTTTGGTGGGAGACCTATTTGAATTACAGCACCGTACTCTTGTGTGAGCATAATGGTCTCCTTCTCATGCCAGCTTCTCTTCTTACTGATAAGTTCTTTCAAGAATTTAGCATATAGAGGCATCTGCTCTAATGCTTCGGCCAGGGGGATGTTAATTTTCAATTTCTTGAAAACTTCAAGGAATTTGAGAAAGTGTTGATCCTTGGTTTCCTTGTTGAACCTTTGAGGGTATGGCAATGGAGGTGTGAAATTCTTCTCCACTTGCTTATGTCCTTGAGATGATTTTTCCATTATTTGTTTCCCTTTCCTTGAGATTTGTGGCTGTTTCTCTCCCTCTTCAGGCTTCTCTTGATCATCCCTGTTGAGTGTAGCATCATTCTTGCTGCTAGCTTCATCATTCTCAGTTGGTTTTTTGTCATTCACTAAGGTTTTTCCACTCCTTAGCTGTATAGCTTTGTATTCTTCTTTAGGATTTGGAATGGTGTCAATTGAGAGTGAGCTTGTTGGCCTTTCAATCACAGCTTGTGTGGAAAGCTGCCCAATCTTCCTTTCTATATTTCTTATGGAAGCTTCATTGTTCTTGTTTGTAAGTTCTTGCTGTTTCATTATTTTTTCCATCAATATCTCCAAGTTGGAGATTCTTTGAGAGTCTTATGGAATTTGTGGTTGGTTGTGAGCTGTTTAAGGTGGATGATAGTTGTATTGTTGGTGGTTTGGTTATTGGATGGATAATGGTTGGAATTGAGGTAATTGTTTTGGGATTTTCTATATGGATTTTGGTTATTGTTCTGCTGGTTATTTTTTGAATTGTTTTGGTTTGAATGTCTTTACCATGGCTGCTGATTTTGATTGTGGTTATCTCCCCATCTAAGGTTGGGGTTGTTCTTCCAAGATGGATTGTAAGTGTCATCATAAACTTCACTTGATCCTGAACCTTGGTTGTACACATATTGAATTTGTTCCTGCTGCTGATCTTCTTGGTTTTCTTCATTCTGCCTCCATGTGGTTGATGGTTGGCTTGTATTCACTGCTGTAACTTGGAGGTTATCAATTCTCTTAGCCATTTGCTCAAACTGTTGTTGAATTTGCTGCTGTATAATTTTATTTTGAGCTAGGATTGAGTTCACTCCTTCCAACTCTAGCACTTCTTTCCTTTGTGATGGTTGGCATTGTCTCTGATGAGCAAAGAAATATTGATTATTTGCCACCATATCAATGAGATTCTAGGCCTCCTCTGTAGTCTTCATCAATTGTAAGGAACCTCCTGCTGAGTGATCTAGTGCTTCTTGAGCCTTCAGAGTTAGTCCTTCATAAAAATTTTGAAGCTTATCCCATTCATTGAACATGTCTAGTGGAAACTTCCTGAGTAAAGCTTTGTATCTCTCCCATGCCTCATATAATGACTCTCCATCCGTCTGAGTGAAAGTTTGGACCTCTATTTTGAGTCTGATGATCCTTTGGGGAGGATAAAACTTGGCTAGGAACTTGCTCACTAGATCTTCCCAATTGTTGATGCTCTCTCTTGGAAATGTCTCCAACCATTGAGTAGCTTTATCTCTGAGGGAAAATGGAAATAGCAACAGCTTGTAAATGTTAGGATGCACAGTATTAGTTTTGACAGTATCACAAATCCTCAGAAAAGTGGATAAGTGTTGGTTTGGATCTTCAAATGGCCCTCCTCCATAGGAACAATTATTTTATACCAAAGTGATGAGCTGTGGCTTCAATTCAAAGTTATTTGCATTGACATTTGGGGTAAGGATGCTACTCCTACAATGCCTAGGATTAGCAAATGTATATGAAGCCAAGACTCTCCTCTGTGGTTGACCATTGTTGTTGGTCACTCCTACTGGTGGATTTGTTGGATTCTCCTCCATTTCTTGATATTCTTCTTCAGAAGCTAAGTTTCTCCTCCAATGACTCCCTTTCCTCTAGTTTCCCTTCTCAGTCTTCTAAGGGTTCTTTCATCACGATCACCAGAGGTGGAGACCTCTCTCCTTGCTTCTTTCATAAACCCACAACAACCAGAAACACAAGAGCACTTTGTAGCTTGACTGCAGTGAGAGTTTGTAGTGACAAAGTCTCAAATAGTTAGTATGCTGGTTAAAAATAAAGGAAATGAATAAAAACAAAGAAAAAGTGCTTAATCTAGACCACCATCTTCTTTAATCATTGTCAATCTAGTCAATCCCTAGCAACGGCACCAAAAACTTGATGTGTGGAAAATGATCCAACACAAAACTCACCGGCAAGTGTACCGGGTCGCATCAAGTAGTAATTACTCACATGAGTGAGGTCGATCCCACAAGGATTGAAGGATTGAGCAATTTTAGTTAGGTGGTTGATTTAGTCAAGCAAACAAGTGTTGATTTGAGTGAATTGTGACCAACAGAAGCTAAATTGCATGAAACTAAAAGGGAGAGGGAAAATTGACAATAAACTAAAGAGCAGAAGAAGTAAAATAGCTGAATCTTAAATTGTAAGTAATGTAAATGGCTAAAGCTTAGAGTGCAAGAAATGTAAATTGCTTGAATCATAAAGGGATGTGAGATGCTGGGATTCAGAATTTAACAACAGAAAGTAATAAAGATGAATTAAGTGCAGTAGATCTAAAGAGAATTGGAAAACTGTAGTGAAGAACAAAACAAAAAGTAAATTTAACTCAATTGCAAGAGCTAGGAAATAAATTCAAGAGCTTAGAGGCTCAATGAGACTAGAAAATAAGTCTAGATCTCAATTCCTTCCTTGATCCAACAGAGAACAATTTGTAGAAGAAAAGAAAAAAGCAGTAAAGGAAACTCAGATTCAATTCTTGGAACAGTTGATAAGAGAGGTAAAGATGATTCTCAAACTTTAAATCAATGAAGCTCTTCAATCTCAATTCAAATTCCAAAATAGAAAGCAAAAGTAGCAGAAGAAATGAAAATAAAAACAGAAAGCTAAATCCAATTCCCAAATCTTAGAATTATGCAGAAGAAAACAAAGATGAATTATAGATCAATGATTGAAATAGAATTCCTTCAATCTCAATCCAAAATTCATAAACAGAAAGTAAGAAATGCAGAAGTAAGAACAAGGAGGAGAGAACTTAGCTCTCAATCCCAATTCAAAGCTAAAATGTAAAAGTGAGCTCAAAATAAAAGAAGGTTCAAAAGTGAAAGTGAAAAGTTCTCTCTAAATCAAACTAAGTCCTATTTATACACTTTCTATTTTTGATCTTCAGAATTTGGAGTGGGCTTCTCAATTCGGTGAAGGATTGGATCCAAAGTGGCAATTGAATTAAAATTGAACCCATGGTGCACCTCCAGGGAACCGCTCGGTTAATTGGACCACCTGAGCGCTCAATTTCTTCTTATTTTGGGCTCATGTCAAGCTCCAGGGAAGCGTTCAGTTAATTAATCTAACTGAGCGCTCCACCTTGCTTTTGGCCCTCCAATTTGTTGCGCACTAAGCCTTCCTTGTGTGCAGCCTCGATAGCGCTCAGTTGGAGCACTTAACCGAGCGCTCAATGTGTGCAACGTGAGGCCTCAATTCGAACCTTGCTTGCAACATTTGGTGCCAATATTTCATGAGGAGTGTAGCGTTCAGTTAACAAAGTTAACTGAGTGCCCCTTGTGCACTTGGGAGGGAGCCTCACTTCGAACCTTGGGTGCAGCATGTGTGGAGGAATTTTCTTTGTGAAATAATGAAAGGTAGCGCTTAGTTGAATAAGGTAACTGAGTGTCGTTTGTTCTATTCTTCATGTCTCTAATTTAGAACCTTGGGGATTGCAATTTTTGCTTATTTCCCTTGGAGTAATGCTTCTTCCTTGCTTCCTAGGTGTTTGGTTCGAACCTTGGCAAGCTCCTTTTGCCAATTTCTTTTGTGGAGTAGCGCTTCTCTTATCCCTCAAGTACTTGGTTCGAAACTTGGTGAAGCCTCTACCAAATGTTGCACCTTGAATTTCTTTGAGGAGACCTCTGATAAAGTGAACTTATTTAACTGAGTGCTATTGATTTTGCTTGCTTCCTTGGGCGCTCAGTTAACTCTCTTAACTCAGCGCCATAGGCCTTTGCTTCATTTGTTGTGCCATGCTTTTGGTTCACGCTTTTATATCCTCAGGCCACGCTTCATAGGCCACGCTTTCCTTGTTTCTTTCTTTTCTTTACCTATAAGTAATCAAAATAACCAATCAAAGTATCACCAAATTCACAAGGTTTATAAATCATTCAAAAACCAACTAATTCGAGCTTAAACCTCATAATTTAGTGTCAAATAAAGGATGGTTGATTGATTCAACAAAATCATGCAAATCCACCCCCAAATTATTACTTAAAATGCAAGAAAGTGCATAAAACCTAATGAAACAAGTGAAAAATACTTAAAAAGCTAGCATAAGATGACTTGTCATCAACGACCTTCGAGGACATCACTCGCGCCTTCCTAGCTCAGTTCACCACACGTATCGCCAAAGCAAAGCACCCGATCAACCTGCTTGGGGTGACACAGAGGATAGGCGAGCCGACCAAGAAATACCTGGATAGATTTAATGACGAATTCTTGGAGATCGACGGCCTAACCGACTCTGTGGCTAGTTTGTGCTTGGCGAATGGGTTGCTGAACGAGGATTTCAGGAAGCACCTTACCACTAAGCCCGTGTGGACGATGCAAGAAATCCAAAATGTGGCCAGGGAATATATCAATGACGAAGAGGTCAGCCAGGTCATGGCAGCCAACAAGCGGCAACCCGCCTACAACCGTACCCACCAGCCTGGCAACGGGGAAAGGCCCAGGGAACACTCTAAGGACGGAGCCCCGGCTAAAACTTTCAAGCCATTCCCCCGGATAGAAAAGTTTACCAACTACACCCCCTGGTAGCCCCAAAGTTTATCAGCAGATTGCCGACAAAGGCATCCTGTAGAAGCCCCGACAACTCAAAGATAGAACTGGAGGGAACAAAAACCTCTACTGCGATTACCACAAGGGCTATGGACACAAAACCCAGGATTTTTTGATCTGAAAGATGCGTTGGAGTAGGCGATCCGGGAAGGAAAGTTGGCAGAATTCTCCCACCTCATAAGGGAGCCTAGGAGACAAGATCGCGACGGATCTGGAGACGACAAGAGCTGAGCGGTGAGACAACGGCAAGAGCCCAATGACCACGAGCGCAGCCTCACCATAGTGAACATTGTGATCGGGAGAGACGTGGCTCCTAGGTCAAAATCGGCAAGCAGGAAAAATGCCAAAGTCCTGGCCGTGGCATCATCAAATCCTGCGCCCCCCTCCAAGAGGATTCAATATCATTCGGGTCAGAGGACCAATGGTTTGACGACGTGACAGAGAACCTTCTGATGGTAATCATATCTAGAGTTAGAACCGGCCTAGTAAAGTAAATCCTGGTAGACACGGAGGCTGATTCGAATATCATGTTTTGTAAAGTGTTCGACGCTTTGGGCTTCCAGAACATCGACTTGAAGACCCACCAACACGGCGTGGTAGGCTTTGGGAGATCGCTTTATCAAACTTGACGGGATAATCTCCCTACCAGTATCCATAGGAGGACAAAGACAAGGAAAAAGGTCGGTAATGGCTGAGTTTGTGGTTTTGAGAGACTTCACGGCCTACAACCTCATCTTGAGAAGAAAGACTATCAATGAGTTTGGAGCAGTAATTAGTACAAAGCTGTTGATGATGAAGTTTGTCACTGATGATGGGTCGGTTGGATCCATCAAGGGAGATTTGGAAATGGTAGTCACGTGCGACAACGCCAGCCTCTCCCTGAGAAAGAAGTCCAGAGAGGCATCTGGAGTCTTCCTCGCCGACCTAGACGCTAGGGTCGACGACAAACCCAGGCCGGAACCCGAAGGGGATCTAGAGAAGTTCAAGGTTGGCGACTCAGAGAAAAAGTTCACCTTCGTGAACAGAAACCTCCTCCATATCTTGAAAGAACCCTTGGTGAAAATGATCAGAGCTAACGATGAGCTATTCGCCTGGACTCCTGCCGACATGCCGGGGATAAACCCCCAGTTCATGGCGTACCACCTAGCGGTGAAAGCAAAAGCCAAGCCTAAACCCTAAACCCTAGAGGAAAAAAATCTCCCAAGAAAGGGCAGAAGAGGTGGCCAGGCAAACGGCTAGCCTACTAGAGGCAGACTTCATCCGAGAATTAGACTACGCGACCTGGTTATCTAACATAGTCTTGGTCAAGAAAGCCAATGGGAGATGGAGGATGTGCGTGGACTATTCTGACCTCAACAAGGCGTGCCCCAAGGATTCCTTCCCTCTTCTCAATATTGATGCTCTTGTCGACGCGGTCGCAGGATACCGGTACCTGTGTTTTATGGATGCGTACTCTGGCTACAACCAAACACCGATGCACCGGCCAGATGAAGAGAAGACGGCGTTCATAACGCCAAGGGGAACATAATGTTACAAGGTGGTGTAGTTCGGACTGAAGAATGCGGGAGCTACGTACCAAAGGCTAATGAATAAGATATTCAAGGATCTTATTTGCAAGACGGTATAAGTGTACGTAGATGACATCCTAGTAAAGACCACCAGGCTGGGGACTTCATCGGTGACCTAGAGAACGTTTTCGTGTCTCTTCGGCGGCACAACATGAGGCTTAACCCGCTCAAGTGCGCCTTCGCCATGGAGGCCAGGAAATTCTTGGTCTTTATGATAACCCAAAGAAAAGTGGAGGCCAACTTGGAGAAATGCGAAGCAATCTTACAAATGAAGAGCCCGGATTGTGTAAAAGACGTCCAAAGGCTAGCAGGAAGGCTCACTGCAGTATCCTGCTTCCTCGGAGCTTCGGCTGCCAAAGCTCTGCCATTCTTCAACTTGATGAAAAAGGGGATAGTGTTTGAATGGAATCCAGCGTGTGAAGAAGCCTTTAATCACTTTAAGAGCATCATTTCGGTGCCGCTTGTCCTTGGTAAGCCCAAAAACGGAGAAGCGCTATTCTTGTACTTGGCCGTGGCGGACGAGGCATTGGCAACCGCCCTGGTACGAGAAGAAAGGAGGACCCAGCAACCGGTCTACTTCGTGAGCAAGGTGCTACAAGGGGCAGAATTGAGATACGGCAAGTTGGAAAAACTAGCATATGCCCTCCTGACCTCCTCCCGTAGATTGCGACAATACTTCCAGGGGCATCAGATAATTGTCAGAACGGACCAGGCAATCCGACAAGTACTCCAGAAGCCCTATTTTGCGGGCAGGATGATGACGTGGACAATTGAACTATCGCAGTACGACTTGCAGTACGTGCCCAAACATGCAACCAAAGCGCAAGCCATGGCTGACTTCCTGGTCGAAGTACGAGTAGTACTCCCAAGACACGATCACACGGTGGAAGCTCCATGTGGACAGAGCCTCCAACCAAACATTTGGAGGAGCAGTGATCATCCTAGAGAGCCCAACCGGAGTACTATACGAGCAGTCGGTCAAGTTTGAATTCCCAGTATCCAATAATCAAGCAGAATACGAGGCCCTCCTGGGCGACCTAGTCCTGGCAAGAGAGGTCGGAGCACCAGAGTGGAAGTGTGTAGCGACTCTCAGGTTGTCACTTCTCAGATTAATGGAACGTACTAAGCCAGGGACTCACTACTACAGAAGTATTTGGAGAAGGTCAAAAAGCCGAGCCAGGAGTTTGACGAGGTCACGGTGCAGCATGTCCTAAGAGAAAGGAACACCTGGGTTGACCTCTTATCAAAGCTGGCGAGCACGAAGCCGGGAACTGAGAATTGATCTCTCATACAAGGTTTGGTGAAGGAACTGACAGTGACCCTACACATAACACGGGCAACCGACTCCCCCTCCTGGGTGGACCCAATCATGGATTACCTGGAAAGAGACAAACTCTCTGAGGATGAAAAAATAGCAAAGGCGCTAAGAAGAGAAGCGGCCAAGTATATAATAATATAAGGCCAGTTATTTAAGAAAGGGCTTAACCAACCCCTATTGAAGTGCTTGCACCCCGACCAAACGAACTATGTGCTAAGTGAAGTCCATGAGGGGTGTTGCGGCCATCATATTGGAGGGAAGGCCTTAGCACAGAAACTCATCAGGGCCGGTTACTACTGGCCCTCGATGATGGGGGACTCCAAAGAGTTCGCGAAGAGATGCAAGAGATGCTAGGAGAACGCCAACTTTCATAAAGCACCGGCAGCCGAACTGAGCCTGCTCATGTCCTCCCGGCCGTTCTCACAGTGGGGAGTCAACCTGTTGGGGCCTTTTCTAGTGGGATCTGGACAGGTTAAGTACCTAATTGTCGCCGTCGACTACTACACAAAATGGGTAGAGGCCGAGCCACTAGCCAGTATATCCTCGACTAATTGCCAAAAGTTCATGTGGAGGCAAGTGATAACCAGGTTCGAGATCCCAGAAGTCATCATCTTGGACAACGGCACCCAATTCGCTGTCAAGAAGTTCGGAGAATTTCTAACCGACTTGGGCATAAAGGAGAAGTTCTCGTCAGTCGAACACCCCCAAACTAACGGCCAAGTCGAGGCTGCAAATAAGGTTATCTTACAGGGCCTCAAAAAGCGACTTGACCAGAAGAAGGGAGCATGGGCAGACGAGTTGGCCTCGGTCATCTGGTCCTATCGCACAACTCAGAAGTCGTCTGCCGGGGAGACCCCCTTCCGGCTCACATATGGGTAGACGCAATAATACCCGTAAAGATCGGTGAACCGAGCCTACGCCTACTCTTGGGAGGAGTCGAAGAGGCCATAAAAAAAACTTGGTGGACGAGGCTAGGAAGATGGCCCACTTTTCTGAAACGGTCTTGAAACAAAGGATGGCCCTGCGCTACAAAGTCAAAGTACTCAAGAGAGAGTTCGAGTAGAATGACCTGGTCTTACGACGCAACGACATCAGACTACCAACCCCACGAGAGGGAAAGCTTGCGGCAAACTGGGAGTGCCCATACAGGGTGAAGGAGGTGCTCAGCAACGGTGCCTACAAATTGGAACGGCTGGATGGCCAGGAAGTCCCAAGAACTTAGAACGTGAACAATCTAAAGAGATTGTATTCCTAGCAGCCGAAGAGCACCAAGCGAGCAAATAACCTACCAGTTTCAGTGGTTTAGTAAGACCTGTGTTGCTTTATGTTGGATTATTCACCCTTTGTTTGCCATTACTTCAAGATGATATTATTTGCGGTTAGTTACTTTCAATTGGCTGTTTATCAATAATTCGTCATCTCTTGGTTTCGTGATTTAAGCTAACCAAATTACTTTGCCAAGCAATTAACATGCGAGTAGCACGGTTTCCCGGGACTGATTACCCCGGGAACCACTAAGCAACAAAATGCCATCCTAAACGGCTACTAGAACGATAAAAGGCACGACCTGGCTTCACTAATTACCAGCGAAACGGTAAACAAGTATAAACAAAAAGCCAATTACCAACAAAATGGTAAGAAAAAATAAAGTAGAATGGTTACTGACAAAGCGGGAAACAAGCAGTTTGTTACATGCCGACCACATGGCAAAATTACAAAGTTTACCAAAAAGTTACAACCGACCAAACGGCAAAATAACAATCTTTGAAAAGTACCAAAAAGTTACAAGAAATGCAAGCTACTTCTTCCGCATATCCACAATCTTGCCATCCCTGATGGTCTTGAAAACACCCACACGGCAGAAGTATCAAAGTCGGAAGCCAACAGCTTCACTTGCCCTGCTTCACGGTTTCTTTATACTTCCTTTTAAACTCAGCAGTCTCAGCTTGGGCCGTCTTGACCGACGAGAGGGCCTCATCATGTTCCTTCTCAAGCTCGGCTACCCGACCCTGAGCAGTGTTAAGCTGGCCTTCCAGGGTGAGCTCCTGCTCGGTAAGACGGGTGACGACAGCATCAGAGACCTTGACCTTTTCTTCAGCGGTCTTCACCCTCTCCTGGGCAGCGGCTAGCTGCTCATGGAGCAACTTGACCTCATCTCTATACTTGGCATTAGCCTTAACGGAGGATTCAAGATTGCTCTCCAGCGACTGCGCCCCCGCCAAGGCAGACTCCGCTTTTCTTGCTACGGCAATGCTCCGAAGCAGAGTGCGGTACATCCATCTGGCCTGAAAGGCGAGGTCCCTGCCGTAGAAGAAGTCCTCTATGTCGGGGAGTAGTTGGGTATCGATGAAGGTCCCAGCATCAAAGTTCTTCTCTATAACTGTGAGAACCCCCTTAGGACTGGAAGACGGCTTCCTCTTTTTGGGTTGTTGAGGACAACCACCTTTGGCCCTTCAACTTCCACCTCTGGTCGGGGTCCTTCGCCAGCGCTGGTCTCGACCACCTCCTCCTGGGTAGGTTGGGACTAAACCTCAGGTTCGACGACATTCTGGGGCGGCACTTCCTGGGCAGTGGTAGCAGAGTCGCCGTCGCTGCCATCAGCCAGAAAAGTGTTGAACAAAGCATCAAGTCCAACAACCTTGGCAGATATTGACACTGAAACAAAACAACGGAAGCCAGTTAGTCGTCAAATCAGGAGGATAAATAAGGATAACAGTAAACACAAGTAAACCACTAGATGACTACTTACTTATATAACTCCTAGCCATATCCCGATCACCCATTAGGAGATGGGGATTAACGTGATTCTTTCCAAAAACAGCCAACAACATGTCAGCAACCCTCTTATTCTCGGGAGATAACCCCTTATACGTCATCTTAGTAAAGGCATTAGCTCCCGCCCCAAAACTCCAGTAAGTCGGGATGCGACGTTCCCCCTCCAACGTGAACCAAAAGGGATGCTGACCTTCGGCCGGGAGAACCTTGAAATATTTATCCTTAAAACCATGATAGGAATCTTCGAATACACCGAAGATCCTCCGACTTTGGGCTGGTCGAAAAGACATGAAGCCTTTTTTAGCTCTCCCCTCTTTAGAAGGGTTTGTTAAAGTAAAAAGAAAGAGAAAAACTTCGACAGAGATCGGAAACTCCAAATATTCACAAAGCATCTCGAAGCAGCGGACGGAAACCTAACTGTTAGGATGCAATTGAGATGGCGCCACACTGCAACGATTAATAGCGCCATTTGAAAGGGGGAAAACGGGAGGCGAAATCCCAGGCGAGTAAACATGGCCTTGTACAACCAGATCCAATCAGGGACCTGGGGAGAGTGCAGGTTTAGCTGGAATATTCATTCGTTGTCGGCAGGAACGAAGGCCTCATAATTAACCTCCTCGTCGGTCCCTCCGCAAGGATAGTCGGCCTGTCGGAACTCGGTAAGTTCCTTTAGGGTCATTTGATTAGGGGTTTCCTTCACACCCGAAGTCACCCAAGCATATCGATCGTAGGGCTGCGCTCTCACAGCGGGAACCCTCATGACGGGATGCTGCGCCATACCTACAGTGGGGGCACCACTCACAGTCAGTCTAAGAGGTCGAGAAACCGGCACCACTACCAGAAATCTACAACATTACTACCAGAAAGCTACAGTTTGCCTACAACCAAACAAAGCCTATATCTATGGCCAAAAGCAAAGCTTAAAGGTTAAAAGCCTAAGATGGTCACCCCCTAATACCTACGATCCAGAACCACTCAAGAAACTCAATCAAATGCGCATGCAAAATCGAAGCTAAAAAGCGAGAAGTGCAACAACAATGAAATAAAATGCAGCCTAATAGAGGAAAAACGAAACTCACCAAGATGAGGATGATGCTCTCAAAAAGCCAAGGAACCAAGGGATACTCGAACAAAGTAGGGGATCGCAGTAGAGAATTTGGAATGAAGCATAAGAGAGTATGATGACAATAAGGAAGTGAAGATCAAAAACTGAATAGAGAACAAAGAAGTAACTGCCTTGGAGAAGCGCGAAAGTCAGGGGCAAAATAGATTTTTCTCCCTGCTTTCAAATAAGCAATAAATGCACATAATGGCAGGCGCGAGAAGCGAGGCGACAAACAGCGTGTTCTCGAAGCGACGAAGACTGCATGCACGTAAAAGGCGTGTCCACGCCACGAGCGAACGACCAAGCAACTACCCGCGGAGGGGAATATAGAACGCGTCAACGGCGGCACTCGCGGCCATGACTGGCGCGTTGGGGCACTGTTACGGCCCAGCCCAGCTGATCTGTTGACTGGTTTGACCCACGGGCAACCCAACCCGACCGGTTGGGTTGATGGATGTAACCCATCCGAGTGGCAACCCAGACGCCTACCCCTCTATAGCTCATTCCTCGATAGCTGTACAAGGAAACTTCGAGGAAGGTGGGTCTGTCCTCCTGGGACCCACCCCTTACAGGGTATATATGGGGAGGGCCCTACCCCTCTCTCAAGGTACGTCACCATATTCCTTACTCTCTAACGACTTGCATACTTTCTGACTTGAGCGTCGGAGTGTCCTTGCAGGTGGCACCCCCCTCACCTCACGAAGAGCTTGGGAAGTCGGCTACGCCCGCGTCTCGCTCCATAGACTCAAACCAAGGCTGATTCCCACCTTCATACTAAGGAGACATCCCCGACCCGTCCGAAATTCGAACATTCGAACAATATATTATTAAATAACTAAGCTAAAAAAATTAAATTAATAATTAAATGATGATAAAAAATAATAAATTTTAGATATTTTTTTAATTTAATTAGGGTTCGTGAGATTTGGATTGACATAAAGTGGGGCCCAGGTCTCAATCATGGGCGAGATGCTAGCCTGGATTCGTTCACTTGACAGAACATATTCAAAACCAACATGACTCCAAATATCACAAGAACTTGCACACACATTTCCTGGTGTGTGTAAACTGTGTATCTTGATCTCTCTCAGATTTTCAGCATGCCAAAATTCCAAATATAAGAGGAAGAAGAAGTAAATAATAAAAGTACAATTATAGTTTTGGCGAAAAACGTGGGCAACATGAGAGCAACGTGGACAAGTGTGGGCGAACCCCATTCCACGCCTCTTCACATTCATCTTTTTGTCTTCCCACACCAACTACCACTACTTTAATTTATAAAACCTCTTGATATATTTTTACTATGGGATTTTCATTATGAGGATTTAATCATGGATTTTTAAACCGATATTATCTTTGGTTGTTTAATTAGGGTTTTATTAATTAACACGTGTTTTATTTTTTGTGTCAAAATCATCTCTTCTAAAAAATAAAATATTACAATGTAATACATTCATTCATTCTCATTCTCTCTCTCTCTATATATATATATATGTGTGTGTGTATATAATGATTTAAACATAAGAAGTTTTTGTAAAAGATAATTAAGAACGAAAAAAGTAGAATTAAATCAAAAGGTAGATAGTAGTTCAACGTACCATGCAGAGGTGATATTGTAGTCAATGGGTTCCCATGTGGGGGCAATTGTTGGATTGAATAACAAGCACCTAACCCCATCTCTGCCATGTGTTAAGCAATTAGCAACCACCAAATGAAGTCCTCATTAATAATTAATTAATAATCAATTAACATGGTCTATATGAAAGGATATATCTAGAGTAGTATATGTAAGGGTTGGAGTTTAGTCAATTGAGATCTATATATATGTAGTTAATTGATTTTATTTGTTATGAAATGAAATATGACCCTTTTTGATCATGGGGTGAAGGTGCATTATATCTGTTTGTTTTATTTTACTAGTTACTTTTAATGAGTTTAACATTCATAACAATCATTATGGGTGTTCTTTTTCAGATTATTAGATATGATTTTAGAAATTGATAAAGTAATACTCCTAGTGTTCAATATTTGCGTTGGAATTTTATTTTTGCCTCTAATATTTAAAATATCTCATTTTTATTTTAAACATTTTATTCTTTCTTTTTTTTTATCACTTTTTCACTATTAAATTACTCCAACTACAATTATTACTATAACGGCCACAATTATGATTATTATTACTACTATTGTCTCAAAGATGATGATAATAAAAAAATGTGTTTTTGGGAGAAAAAATAATTTTAACCAATAGAATTAAATAGGTAAAATAAATTTAAAAATTTGAGAAAAAATAATGTTTCAAATGTTAAAAACAAAATTAAGATTTAGTCCAAAACAATTATAAAACAAAATCATTATCAATCGCTATGGTTTTTGTTCTAAGGATAAGCACCGAATTTTTTATAACATTTTTTTTCCTAATGATTGAAAATGACAAAAAATTTTGCACATATAAATATGGCGAAAGTTAGTGCACTTTAGACAAAGTAGAGAGTGCAACACTCTTTAAAAGTTAATTTACTATTAAAAGTTATTAGGTAAATTAAATTTATTTATTTATTGCTTTCAAACATCAGAGAAGTACTCAAGAACTTGATAGAACTCCTCCATTATTCTGTTATTGGCGATGTGATGTCTTTAGACATCTTCGCTGGCAGTGCTTCCACTATCGTTTTGGCCAACGATAGATTTAAACGTTCTTGAACTCACTCCCTTTTGTCTCTGCCATGAATGACCTTCCAAACTCGAAAAATCGCTGCCATGGAAGAAGGAGACGACTGTCTGTCGCCGCTGTTGGCTGGCTAACTCCAAACACAAAACCGATTATGGAAAAGAACCCCTGTCTCCATAAAAGCACCATGACTCCATTAAGACCTACACTGGCGACAAAGAGACACCTGGATTCGCTAGGTATCTTTCTCCACCCTCCCCAAATTGAAACAGTTGCTAAGAAACCTATTTTGATGTGTCGGAGTTTCTCTTTAGCTCCGGTATGATTTCCAGTGGAAGACTCATGCTCCAAATCCTCTCCAATTCTCTCCCATTTATTATTAATTACACGAGCTATTATTAAAAGATAAATATTCAGATTTCTTCTATCTTTACGAAATTGGCAAATTCTATATATTTTGGGACAAATAGAAAATGGTATGTTTTCGGGTATGGGCCAGTCAAATCCCCCACCGGAAAGAAAAAAAAAGGTTACATAGGTTATTTTTAGGTTTTTACCCATTTATGTTACTCTTATGCTATTATTGTCGCATCTTCTTGTCTTCTGCCACGACGTTGGTCTTTTATTTTTCTCTGTCTCGTTGCTGAGTTTGGTGCGCCTTCCTATATCATTCTTAAGTTTTACTGTTAGTTTTTTCTTTCATTATTGTTTGACATGTTTATACTTTTAATTTTATTTTATAATAATTGTCTTTTTTATTGTTATCTTTTGATTTTACTTTTGATTTGTACTTTGTTATGTTGTTGCAACTTTATTATTTGTGTATAGTGTGTCCAACTTTGTTAGTATTTCTAAACACAAATTTGTAATCTATTGAAAGAGAACTCAAGTAGTGATTGAATAAACTAATACCTTTTGTAAGGTTAGGATTATAATGTTAGGAGTTGTTTTATAATCAATAATATATAATCTGTGATTTGTAATAAATAATTTTGTAGTAATGTGATATTAAGAGGTATTCTTTCTTTATTTTTTATTGATTATGGAATTTTAAATTGTGATTTTCTTTTAGTATGAGAATGTGAATGTCTTATTTAAACTGATTTTTTGGTTGCTGAGTTTTTTTTATGAAGTATTGTTAAGTTCAATTTAGTTTTATAATTTCTGTAAAAATTTTATATAATTTTGTTACAGGCACACAAGAATAACCAGGCAATTGAAGATTGAGGGCTTTTTCAGATTTGTTATTTGAGTTGTAACAATTTTGTGATAGAGCGTGGTACTTGGTACGTACTATTACAAATATATAATGTATTTAAAATAGAATTCTAGTAATACCATAAACTAATATCTCTAGCAATTCTATAATTGTAATACTAGGGTTTCTCCTATTATCTATAATTTATAATCAAGAATTTTGAAGCATTGTCTTGACAGGAGCTCTTTTTTTTAATCAACTAATGATTATAATACTTTGAACGGTTGATTTTCTTGTGATATAGGAGTGTTAAAACAGGTATTTTGTTTGTTCAAAAATTGTATAAGGTTAATGTTAGATTGTCAAGTCTAATTCATTTTTTATAATTTTCATAAAATTTTTTATATAATTTCTCTATAAACATAAAGAAACAACGAGCATGGAGGGCTTCTCCAATTTACTGTTTGTTGAGTTGTTACAAATTTGTGAAAAAATATGTCCCAACTTTCTTGGTATGTGCTTTTGCAAATTTCTAATCCATTGAAAGAGAACCCATAATAGTGATACAATAAACTAATACCCCTTGTGATGTAAGGAGATCTTCTATATAATTTTGTAGAATTGTGATGCTAGGAGCTCTTTTTTCTTTATCATTTATTTATTTTTTTTGAAGGAAAGAGCTCAACACAATAAGGTGGAGCAACTAAACAAAACAAATAAACAAAAGATAAATGCTAATCAAACAAATAGACATCCTTCCATAGTCATATCTAGCAATGCCGTCAACAACTAAAAGATCAAACTCAGTCCACTCTTGTAGCTCCTAATTGATTTGTTGAAAAATTCCGCAACACCTGAGAAATCTCCTAACCCCCACCAGTCCTCCTTTACCATTTTGAGAAACCCTCATGAGTGATTCAAGAATTTAAACTCCGGAACAACCTCGGACTCCCTAGCAATCTACTATTCTCCACAATCAAAGGATAATGATCAAATAAACCTCTTTGCCCACCTTTCAGCATCGTCACCAGAAAACTCTTCAATCCATTCCACGCTAACCAATATCCGATCAAAGCGACTGCACGATTGACTCCGGAACCATATAAACTTCTGATCATTCAGCTCTAGAACCACCAGCTCCATATCTTGTATCCATGTTTTAAAAACTACTGCTGATACTGTAAACATACTAGCTCATTTATTTTCTTCCACTTGCACAACCTCATTAAAGTCACCCATGTAGCAAATAGGGACTTGACACAAACCATAAATAAAACTCAACCAGCAGAACGCAAAATTAAAATTCTTGTTCGTCAACACCCCTTCCACACACAACCATCTCTCCCCTTTATAGCAGTTACGCAAGTCAAATATCAGTACGTCCCACAACAATAAAAAACCTCTAAAAGTACCGTCCGGAACTCACAAGAATCCAACCCACTGCATTATTTTTTCAAAATTACACTGCATCAACTTTGTATCCACCTGTTTTTTCATCTCTATTAATCCTAACATGTTCAAACTATATTTTGTCTTAAATTTTTCACCATACCCAAGCTTCCAACACCCCATAAGCCCTCACATTCAAAAACTAAAATCATTTAAAAATTGTATTACACACCTTGTTTCAATTTTTAGGACGATTCCTTCTTGCTTTCTCTTTTTGTTTTGCTTGCTTCCTTTTCTATGCAATAAGTTCATTCTGAGTTTGAAGAGCAGCCATAATATCATCTTCTTTATCATAAGGAATAGCTCCTAATTCCTTCGCCAAATCTCAAGCTACTCTACTATTTTCCTCCAAGTTTGCAACCCAACTACCACCTTGCTCTACTTGGTACGACTCACTGTCAACGTCATTATCCGAACATCCCGCTTCTCTAAGTCCCTTATAGCCCCTTCCTCTTGGACACAAATTTCCTCCAACAAAATAATTTCACTCCCTGAATCTAATTCCTCCGCTTCACCATCCCTCATCGAGCTAGCTCCAGTGTTCCTTTTGTCAGTCACATTCACCCTATTTGCTCTGGCACAGGATCCATTCAACCCCCCAGCTCATTCCTAGCTACTGTTTTTCCTACCTCTCCTGTGCTTACAGCGTCATCCTCTGCACCAGCCTCATATCTCTTCTTTGTCAGTTTCTCATCAGAATATACCATCAACCCAACACTATTTACTTTGTTGGCTAAGCAATTCTCCGCCAGACTCGCCTTTTGCCCTGCACCACCGATCATCACAACCGCCGCCACCAACAACCAGCCGTCCTGCTTCCTGCCCTCCCGTTCCCCCACCATTCTCCTTGTCGCTGTTGGGCCTCACAAACTCCACAGCCACTGGGTGAAAGGCAAAACCTTCCACCCTCTTCTCTCCCAAGATCGCGCAGTCCCCTTCACCGGCGCCCGTGACCTCCGCCAAAGCAAACTTAGGAATATGCAGAACAATGTACACACCATTGCACCCCACCTCAAACTCTCCTATGGCACAACCGAAGCCATGGCCATCCCCAACAAGAAGCTGGTGGCCTCTTCTATCCGTGTAAAGCGCCGCTGGATTGCTTCTGGTTGTGAGTACTCGACCTGCTAGGGCTTCAGACCCTGTTCCATCAGATGAGCCTCTTTGGTATTGGCCCATATCATACCATTTATCTTTGTCATGCTGAGCACTTCTATTGGGCCCTTTGTAATTTAAACAACCCATATTAGAGTTTAATTTTACTAAAGTAGCCTCCCCAAATCTTACTCCCCCATAGTCCCAGGATACCGTTTTTTCAGACGTGACTTCATTGCTGCTTAATGGGGATCCCAAAGAATCCGCAGATACCATAACTGCCTTCCTAATCATAGGATTTGCCATTTTTTTGTTTGAATTCCCCTACTGCCATTCATCTAACTCCTCGATTGCGAAGACCTTTCTACCCTTATCATGATCTTCTCCTCGTGGCACCTGTGTCAACATCTCTGTCGCCATGTCCCAACCTAGTTTCGAAGATTCCTCCCTTCCTTTATCAGCTTTGTTGTATCCTTCTTCAAAGGCAACTCCCCCTTTTGTTATCGGTACTGTCTTCTGCAAAATATTCACCTCGGCTACACGAATTTTTCCACGGTCGATGTACTCCTTCTCCAATGGACTGTTACTATCTTCATCCTCCTTATCCTTTTTCTCCTTAACGTCAATGTGCCTTCTGTACTTAGTCTCTCCCACAAAGATCTCTTTTCCCCGCAATCACATTCCGTTAATCTCTTTTGTTGCTTTCAAAGCCCCTCCTTTTGTCGTGTACCTTATAAAACCAAAAAAGTGAATTCTTCCATATCTCTCCTTACGTGACAGGTATATGTTGTTTATCCAGCCTGTCCACTTAAACAGATGAAATAATTCTTTTTTCGACGCATCATCAGGTAGGTTATCCACAAAAATTATAAAAGTGTCATTCTCCAATCGTCGATACTCTTTTCGATTCTAAACCCACGGATCTCTTACGTGATATGGTTGCCTAACTCTATGACATCTTGTATTTTTCCACCCCCATCCCTCTCTCCCACGATCTCTCATTGAGATTTTAAATTTATATACTTATCATCCTCATTTAGTTATAGTCACCATGAAATTAATCAATCAAATACCTAAGAACTTCATCAAAACTCACATGTAGTTTTCACAGAAAAAGTGAAAAGAATGGAACCTTGATGCCTTTGGAGCTGGTGGCAGAGGCAGAGGTGAAGGGAGTAGGAATAGAGTCAGAGATAGTGGCGCGGACGAGAAACAGGGTAGCAAAGCCAAAACACAATGCAGCAGTAGAAGAGGTTGAGGTTGACTCGGTGGCGAGGAAGGGCAACATGGGGCGCAGCGAGCGAATATGTCTTGTTCAAACTAGTTTTTTGGTTGCTTAGATTTTTTTTATGAAGTTAACATTAGATTGTCAAGTGCAATTTAGTTTTATAATTTCTTAAAATTTTTTTACAAGCACAAAGGACTAATCGGACAATTGAAGATTGAGGAATTTTCAGATTTGTTGTTTGAATTATGGCAACTTTGTAGCGGAACTTGACACAAGTCTCTTGGTACGTATCATTGCAAATATATAATGTATTTAAAATAAAATTCTAGTAATACCATAAACTAATATCTTTAGCAATTCTATAATTGTAATGCTAGGATTTTTTTAATAATCTATCATTTTTAATGAGAAATTTTGTAGCATTGTGCTGATAGGAGCTCTTATTTCTCTATCAATTAATGATTATGAGATTTTGAATGGTTGATTTTTTTGTGATATGGGAGTGTTCAAACTGGTATTTTTCTTGCTCAAAAATTGTATAAGGCTAATGTTAGATTATCAAATCTATTTTTTTATAATTTCTATAACATTTTTATACAATTTATCTATAGACATAAAGGAACAACTAAGATTGAGGACTTGTTCAATTGATTGTTTGTTGAGTTGTTACAGATTTGTGACATGTCCCAACTCTTCTTTCTTTCTTCTATAATGAAAAAATTTAAGCTGATTTTGGGGTTCACCAAAGATTGAACTCTTGACCTTTTGGATCTAGAGTTCTAATACTATGTCATGAAACCACTCATCCCAAAAACTTAACCTGATAGAAAAATGTAACACCAATGATTATATCTCTAATACTTCCTAAACCTCCATTGTACATATTGTACAAAATTTTCATTGGCTCCCTATACTTTCTCATATAAAAAATATGTTTTACTATGTTTTACTCTTTATGTTGGATTCTTGTGGCATTTAAAATTTTTCTCATTAAAGAAGACTTTTGTTTCGCCACGTCTTTAGTTCCGCGACATTGCTAAATTTGTTGTCGGTTATTTACTTTACATTCAAATTTTGAAGAATAAAAACTAGAGTTAGTTTTTTTTGATGTAGTTATAGTGTTATTATTTCGAGTCATATTTTGATCTGGAGTTTAAGAACTTGTGCTATGTTTCTTTTTTTTCTTTATTTTTTTCAAGTCATTTCATTATAATAGTATTTTAAATTTGAAAAATACAATAATATTGAATAACACAAAGCTTCTATTTTCAAAATATTTATTAGAATAATAATTTTATTATTTCATTCATTGCAAGAAGCTAGTAATAGTATGAAAGTGGAGTAGTATTTATTTCTCTAGTGCTAGGAGTAAAGGAAAGTAATATGAGAATGTATTTTATAGTAATATAGATTCATGAATGCTGTTTTTATGCTTTGTTTTTATGTTATTTGTGTGATTTAGTTGTTCTACTTTGGAAGTGTGAATGTTATGTTGGTAAAATTTTATTATTTGTGATATATCCTTGTAATTTATTTGTAATTATTTTATCTTTTATTATTTTTGTATTTTGAAAAAGAAAAATTTGGACTTCATTTCTTGATGTCTTGTGCCTATTTTTGTCATATGGTACTTACTTTAATAGTTGTGAATATGTCAAATCTTTTATACTTGTCATTTCATAAATATAAATATTTTTTATTTTTATTGTAATAGTATGTAGTAAATATAGCATTCGATAAAATAGTTGATTTGATTGGAGAGTCATCGCATAACCAAATAGAAAATGTTTCAGCTGAGGACCTGAGGTACAGTCTTTTTAACTGAATTATTCCAACATTTGGGATGTTAAGGTTTATTATTGTTTGAAATTATGTTTAGAACGTTTAGGTATATTGTTGTTTAATGTCTTTCAGGAAATGGACGAATAGTTGATAGTGATGACAATGATGTTGAAGACCTGTTATTGAATAGTACAGGAAGTATCGGGTTAATTTCGTAGGTTTGAGCGTTGATGCTGCTAAGAAGAATGTATTTTCAGACCTTGATGTGTCTATGTCTTTTACAATGTATTTGGGAGGATAAATGGATTTTCAATTAGGAAGTTTGAGGTTGGACGAAGTGAGATTGATAAAAGCATACTCTGGCAAATAATTTTTTTAGCATTAATTTTAAAAACACTAAATTACGCTTTTAGAATAATGTATGTTTAATTGTATTAGACATAGTAAATGTGAACTCTAAAAACTAAAATTCCCTTATAACTAATTTTGAAAAGAACAAAATAATTGTTTATACCTACACCCATTAAACATGGGTCTAACCTGCACTCAGAATAAAGAATGGATAAACCATAAAATAAGCGGCATATAAGTCGACTCAACAACGATAAGTTCAGTCTACATGGCGTTGCCCACATGGGTTGAAATTAACTACCATATTGACGAATAAATTAGAACCCTTAACCTTAATTGTTAGGACCTTACGTCTACATTCAAATCCCACCTTAATTTCAGATAACAACTTGGAACAACAATTTTTTACCATTAATTTTTAAAAAACTAAATATAAAATGCCATTATAAAATTAATTCATCTTGTTTGATTGTATTAGAAATTAAAAATTCAAATTTGATTTAAAAGAACCTTAATTACATTTTTAGTTCATTTAAAAAAACCAAAATACGCTTGTAGTTCATATTTAAAATACAAGTAAATTGTCAAATTAGTCTCTAAAAGATCACTCATTTTTTAAATTGGTCTTCGAATTTTTTTTAATCAAACTCGTTCTTTAAAGATTTTAAATTAGTTATGGTAGTCCTTTCGTCACTTTCTTTGTTGATGAGGCAAAATTTGTTAATGTGACAGGTTAAGTAATACTACAACACACACCTAAGGTGCGTTTGTTTACAGGCACGAGACACTAAGACAGAAACACAGAGACACAAAATTGTGTTTGACAGATAAGACATAAATAGAAATAATTGTGTCCAGAGACACTGAATTAGTGTATTTTGCGTTCATCCAACCAAGAAAGACATAGAGATACTAACAAGAGACACAACTTATTTTTTATGTTTTCTTTCATTATTCTTGTTAATTTTTTATAATCATAACTCTTATTATTATATTTTTCTTTCAAAATTCTTTGAATGAAAAAAATTTATAATAAATTAGACTTTCATAATTTGTTCTAGTTTATTACCAAACAAAATATAAGAACATTAATTTGTGTGTCTCTGTTTTTTCTGTCTAGTTCTCCATATCTTGTCTTGTCCTGTTTTCAAAATCAAAAGTAGCCTAAGAGTCTTAATTGACTATTAATATTATAAATTTATAAAATTATATCAAATCAAAGTCTGCTAATTGAGGGGAGAACTTGAGGTATTGAAATTTCTCAATTAATTTGGGGTTTATTTGATCTAAAGTCATTAACTAATAACGATTAAAAAATAAAAAACTTTAATCTACTCTTGCCATCTCGCTAATTGAAAATGTATCAATTTCTTCTCTTCCAAGTTTGTCATCCGCAAACACCACAGCTTCAAGTCCATCATTCTCTGTATCTTCTATTCTTCTTCTTCAATATAACGCAGAGAACCAAGAACGACTAAACTAGTGAGTAAATAAACTACCAACAACAAACGGTAAGTAGATTTAGGTTTTGATTTATTAATTATTTTATTTTTAAATTTAAATTTTAATTTGTTTTGATTTTAAAATTAAAAAAAGAAAATCGGTTAATTGGACATAAAATCACAAAATTAATTACAGATTTGCAGCCCAACAAAAAGATTCGTCTCATGAACGTCTGAATCGAGTCGGACTCCTTTGGATTCGTGACCACTTCACCAAAATTTTGCAGCGCAAGAAGACACGCCACTGATACGCTCGTTTGGCGTATTCACCGCGTGTCGGCATCGGATTCGCATCCTACACAGATACGCCGGCACCATGAGTGAATCCATGCTTCATAGGTTGTATATATCTATTAATAGTTTAATACATATAGGCTGCGTTTGTTTTCAGAAACAGGACAGAACATGACATTGAGATAGAGACAATAGAACGGAGACACTAAAAATTATTGTTTGTGTATTATGTTTGAATACGATGTACAAGACACTAATGTAATGTCTAGTATTATGTTTGGATACACATGGACAAGACTAAAATATTATATAAAATGACTAAAATAACCATATAATTTCAAATTTTCTACATCAAGTACAAACTAATTTAATAGAAAATGAGAATACATGGAGTACAGATGAAACTTAAAAAATATCTGAAGAGACCAAAAATTTTAATAAAAAACTATATAATAGTATTTATATTAAANTAAATCTGAATTTGATTAATAAAAAATTTTATTTGGGTTAATAAGCCAAATTAATTTTAAATAAAAAATTACTTTTAAAAAAGAATCCGTTTTTCATGAAAAAAATTAGTTTTTGCACATAAAAATTTATTTTTATTTAGAAAACAAATTTTTTTTTATCTAAAAACTGATTTTTCTTTAAATTATATAAAATCAATTATAACTTATAAATTATTTTTTAGCATTTTAAAAGATTAATTTTACTTTTAATAATATTTATCTTTCAAAAGTTTCAAGATTAATTATAGGAAAAATAAGAAGGGATAATAGTGAAATAATAAAAAATATCTATGGATAAAAAAAAACAAAATTTATAAAAAAGTCCGTGTCCACTCTTTCAAATTCTGTGTCTATCATTGTCCTTCATAAAAGAGTGAATACAAAAATATAAAAAGCTGTCTCAAAAATAATGTATTTCATATCCATGTTTCTGTTTCTAAATATATTTTAAACATGTACTGTCTTAATTTATTTCTGTGTCCTATCTTCAAAAACAAATGTTACCCATAGAGTTGGACAATTTAGGCGTCGGAAAAACAAAGGACATTTTTTCAAAACAAGAATGCAAAAGTGGGCCTCGTATCTCGCAGAAACCTATTCACGATTTTAGAAGGCCATGCAAAACAAGCACAGTTTTTTCATTGGGCCTTTTGCCTTTCCATATAGATTCATTATTTACCGCTGATTACTCAACAAGAAATTTCATTATTGACTCGAAGTAAAAAAAAAAAAAACAGAATCTGAAAAGCAATCTTTCCACACGAGACCCCGTTTGGAAATTATATGCATAATGCATGCACCTATCTTGTGACCGATTAATGGAGTTTTAAAACTCCATGAATAAAAGAAAAGTAAAATTTGCATATTTAATTTTAGAAGCTCTTAAATGCGTCTTAAATGTGAAGAGAGAGAAATTTTTTTTATTAATTTTTATTTTATTTTAAACTAAATTTAATAGTGTTTTAATATTAGGTCATTAAAATTTATTTTACGTTTATTTTTGTCTTAAATTCATTTTATGTTATAATTAATCTTTTTATTTAAAATTGTAGTGAGTTAAAATTAAAAACTGTAAAAATAAAAAATATAATTTTATAATTTTTTATTTAAAATTTGTTTGGATTAAAATTTTTTTGTTTTATTATTTTCATTTTGGGCTATATTATTTTAAAATGATATTGAACTATTATAATAAAAACAAAAATAAAAGATAAAAAAAACTAATAAAATAAGAATATCTTTTTATAGTTAATTTTAAAAGCTTAAAATATAATTTAAAATTAAAATTATTTAATTTGAATTAAAAATATGATTTAATTTTAAAAAAGTAACCTATAATATTAGTTAATTTTTAAAAAACAAAAATGTTCTTTTAAAATTAAAGTTGTTTGATTATTTTAAATATAAAAAAATTATATTTGAATTTAGAATGATAAAATTACTACTTTTGAGGATTAACTTTAAAATATATATTTAAAGATTAATTAAAAACACCCGTCTTTCTTTTTTTGTTTTATTTTTTTTAATTATTTGAACTAAAATCCAAAAATTAAATTTCTATTCTTATTTATTTTAATTTTTTTATATTTTATTTGAATTTAAATGTGGATATTTTTTATTGATATTTATGTTTTAAAATTAATAAAAAATAAATAAATAATTAACTTAAAAGTAAGTAATGTCAATAATCTATACCAGTAATAAATTAAATTAGGCTTATTCAATTTACTACTGGTACAGTATATATATGGTAAATCAAATAAAATTACATCAATATTCTAAACTGAATTGGATTATATAGTACAAATTTAATAGAAAAAAAAATCTAAGCTATTATTTAAATTTAAACAATATTTTTTTCTATGTATCAATTATTTTTTAGATATCTATACGTATAAACATTCTATTAACATTATTTCTGAGAAAATTTTTCAAAAATATGAGACTTATACATTTAGATATATTAAACTATATATTAACGTATTAAAATTTTAAAATAAAAATAAATTTTATTTTAGAACGTAGAATAATAAATTTTCATGTTTTCCTTTTAAAAAATATTGTCAAACACTTATCTACTAG
>NC_029775.3:14989305-14997954 GCF_000817695.3 Arachis duranensis
TTTTTTATTTTTTCCTTTTGAAAAATATTATCAAACACCTATCTACTAAAATTAATATTCATTTCAAAATGTCTCTTTTAAAAATAATCTTTTGGATTTAAATTTTGTAATTTTTATAATGAATTTTATTTACTAATATTAGAAATTCAAAATTTAAACTTAATTATAAATGACTAATATATGAAAAAATTATTTAAATGAATTAAAATAATTTTTTAATTTTCAAAACAAATAAAAAATCTTTAATTACATGAATCCATTTTTCTTTTGCGAGGACACAGATTATTCAAAATTTTGGTGATTTGCTAGACTTTTTTTAATTTTTCTATTTTACACTATATTTATTTTTACTCTTTTTTTATACCATGTTTAAATATTAGTGAGTATAATAAAATAATCACTCAATAATATTTTTTATAGTACTTACAATAATTTTCTTTATTTTATTTCAATAAAAAAATTAACACTAATAAAATACTAAAATTAAAAAAAGCGATGCTTAATAAATAAATAAAATTGAGAGATTAATATTTTATGATTATTTTATATTTTTATTTAAAAGCATAATTTAAGTTAGTGTTAATTTTTTAAATATTAACTTTTTAAAAAGAATATAATTTTTTGACATTAATTGTTTAATAATGTTATCAATGTACAATAAAAGCTCCATTAATTATCCTTTAGAATACTGTGCCAATGCATATTATAACACTAATAATGTAAAAGAGTTTTAAAACTCCAAATAAAATAGGAGTATTGTAACATTCACCACCTATCTTCTAATAGTATAGAAAACATGAGTTACACAGTTAGTGTTGGCTCTTCAACTCTTTGGAACATAAAATACTAACGTGTCGGCTGCTCATTTTATTTTTTTTGAAATAAAGTTAAAGGATAACGAATAGCATCCCTTGTTATCCCGTATAACCCAATTTTCGTTTCAAATTTAAATTTTGAGAGTCTCTTTTTTTTTTGGACAAGTTTAGGTCCCAAAACCAAGTTCGAATTGACAAAATCCGTAATTCAACTGGCTGAATATGAAAAAGAAAACGATATCTCTCCTTCATTTTTTTTATGGCTGCCGCTGCTGTTCTTTAAAGGAAGAGACCACTACTCGTCGCGCTCGTCGCCTCCTCATCTCCTCCTCGCGTGGCTAGCTTCCTATTGTTGTCAGTCGTTGTCTTTACCGTTGGTCTTCACCTTTGCCAATCGGTGGTGGGACACGGTTTTGCGGTGATGTCACGACGTCGTTGCTGAACTTGTCTCCGATGCTACCTTTAATACATCTGCCGTCCTTAGATTTAATACTTCGACTGTCGTTATTTAGTAACCATCATCGTCGTTGCTCGAAGTTAATGATCGGAACAGTTTCTTGCTGGAGTTTGTTGAAGATGATTCTGCCCTTTTGTTGCAGCACTGTTTTCTTTCTCTGCCTTTCTGCACCTCATTATTCTCTATTCAATTTGACTTCTATCCTTGTTCAACTCTCTAATGATTTTTGTCGTGGAACTCCAGCTTCAAGAATGATTTAGCCTACCCTCTAGCTCCATCACAGCAATTTTATGTGCCAGCTGATTGCCCCCTCTTGGTATCCAAGTGAACCCGATGTCGTCGTCATCTCCCTTCATTTGGAGAATATCCATGAGGATGGGATCAATGTCCGCCACTCTGCTTCCTGCCTCTAGCGCTTGCACTACTTGTGAGTTATCTGACTCATTTATATTTTATTCATTTCCAGATTTTTAATTAGAATAATTGCTTCCCTAATCGCCGTGGCTTCAGCTGCCAGACTTGAAGCAACTATAATTCTTGATGTTGAACCTGCCATCAGCTTGCCCTCTTCATCCTTTACAACAACTGCAATAGCTTTCTCTCCAGTGGTTGTTTTATAGGTTGAGTCAACATTGGCTTTCATCCATGGTTGAGGAGGAGCATACAGGTAATTTGTCTTTTTTTTTTAACATTTACTCTATGTTGTGAAGTTATTTGTTCATCCTGAATAGATTATCTGTATTCCTTTTTCCACTATTCCTGCTCTTTTAATTGTTGTTGTTGGATTGACTCCTTGTCTCTGATAAATTGCAAGGTTCCTTAATTTTTATACTTTCCAAACTAGGAACATCACCTTACATATTAATCTCTCTTAATCCTCTTTGACATTCTCTCTAATCTTCTTAATGCATTCCTGTAACCATCTTCTGAAGGAAGTTACTAATTTAGCAGTAGGTAGTAATTGAATCTGTGCTCCAAACCATAATGCTCTTGTCCATGGACATAGCAAAATGACATGTTCTGTACTTTCAATTTATGATTTGTAAATCTGGCCAGTTGGTTGTGTCACGATCTTCCTTTTGGGTAGATTCAGATTTATTGGAATGATATCCTGAGACGCTTTTCATAAAAATAATTTATTTTTCTGAGGCTCTTGGACTCTCCATATTTCCTTCCATAGCTCCTTCAAATTCGTACTTGTAGATGCCGAATTGGTTTGTGATTCCATCATCTCTTTCTTAGCCACATGATAGCCAGTCTTAATTGAATACTGCCTATCTACTCTATAAAGCTAAACTATTGAGTCTTCTATATTGATTAGGCCTAGGGGCGTTTTAATGATTGTTTCTTACTTCCTGCGAAAAGATTTGATCAATTTTTGCTGTATCCCAACCCTTTCCAAGAATAATTAAGTCAGATACATGATCAATTGTATGGTCTCTGTTGCCTAACAGTTTTTTCCCCTAAAATCCATTGATCATCCCACACCCTTATGTTCCTTCTATTGCCCACTGATGATTGGATTTTTGATAGCTTAGAAATTCACTAATGAAATCTCGTTATAAAGTATAGTTTCTAAACCAAGCAATAATCCTTTCATACAAAAGATTGTTTGTCACAAGTAACAAACCCCTAAATTTATAAACCGAAGTATTGAATCTTGGGTCGTTCTCCCTAGGAATTACAATAAAGTGTCTTGTTATTGGTTATGAGTTATTTTGGGGTTTTTTGAGATTTTAGACAAGAAATATAAATGGCAAAGAAAATAAACTAACAACTAACAAAGCTCTTGGCAAGATATGAGAACTAGAAGTCCTATCCTAGTTATCCTCCTCAATTGTGACTACAAATTGCTCATTGCTACCACTTAGTTAACCTCTAACCATGAAGAAAAGTCAAGTGGATGAATCAATTTGGTTCCTCAAGTCCTAATCAACTCCTAAAGGAAAGACTAGCTTTAGAGGCATTCAAATCAATTAGCAACTTCTAATTATCAATCAATAAAGGAATTAGATAACTCAAGAGTCACTAATTACTCAACCAAAGCCAAGAGGGACAAAATTTACACTAAAACCAAAAGAAGCATTTTATCAAACACATAAGAGGCATAGAAGGAAAGCACATGAAATCTACAACAAGAATGAAATCTAACAATAATTATTGAAAGGAATTAACAACAACAATCAAAAGAAGCACAATTATTATGGATTACCTTGATTGAATTGAAAGAGAGTAGAAGAAACAAAAGTAGATCTACAACAAAACACAAGAACAACATAAAAGAGATTACAACAAAAGAATGGAAGAAGAATGAATGTAACTACAAAGAATTGAGAAGATAGAAGTAGAAGAATATGAATTAAATTCTAGATCTAAGAACTAAACCTAATCCTAATCCTAATCCTAGAGAGAAGTGAGAGCTTCTCTCTCTAGAAACTAATTCTAACTACTAAACTATGCTAAACTAAACTAATGGTAACTAGATGTTAAAGTATGTTGATTCCCCTTCAATTCTTGGCTTAAATAGCATCAGAAATGAGTTGGATTGGGCCCACAAGGTTTCTAAAATCGCTGGCCACGAGTTGCATTAAGTGGATCATGTGCCAACATCGGCGCGTCCGCGTACCGTGCGCGTGCGCGCCCCTATGCGCAATGCAACTATGGCAAATCTTACATCATTTTGAAGCCCCAGATGTTAGCTTTCCAACCCAACTAAAACCGCATCATTTGGACCTCTGTAGCTCAAGTTATGGTCGATTAAGTGCAAAGAGGTTGGCTTGACAGCTTTTGCGATTCCTACATTTCTTCATGAGTTCTCCATTTTTACATGCTTTTCCTTCATTCTCTTGATCCAATCTTTGCCTCCTAAATCTAAAATCACTTAACAAACATATCAAGGCATCTAATGGAATCAAAGTGAATTAAATTTAGCTATTTTAAGACATAAAAAGTATGTTTTCACTCTTAAGCACAATTAAAGAAGTTATAAAACCATGCTATTTCAATGGATAAATGTGGGTAAAAGGTGATAAAATCCCCTAAATTCAACACAAGATAAACCCTAAAAATGGGGTTTATCAACCTCCCCACACTTAAACCAAGCATGTCCTCATGCTTAAACCAAGAGAAAGCAAAGGGCATCAACATTTATTCAATGGAAACTAACTAAATGCAATCTACCTATATGTAACTATCTAAATGAATGCAATTGCTTGGTCAAAATAAATTAATTCCCAAGAAGCATATATGCACAAGGGCCAAAGGTATTAACAACATGTCAAACCATAATTGAATTGGGCTATTAAATATTTTTACAAACTTGCATGAAAGGAGATGATCATTGGTGGAAGCATGTAATTTGAGCATCAAACCCTCACCGGGTGTATTTGCACTCTATTCGCTCAAGTGTTTAGGGTTGATTCTCTCAATTCTCTCCTAATCATGCTTTTCAAGATTTGTTCTTCTTCTAACAATCGACATATATTTCATGCATGCATACAAGTATCATGATGTCTTTTCTTTAGGTTGTAATGGGGTTAGGGTCAAGGTAGGATGCATATATGATCAAGTGAGCTTGAAATTTGAATCTTTGATAAGCTTAAACTTCCCACCTAACATATGACATCCTATACCATTAAATTCTAACCTAACTACCCATTTTTCACCTTTTTAACATACTCATGCATTTTCTTTTCATTTCACAACACTTATGCATTGATCCTTATTGAGCTTTGCTTTGGGACATTTTGTCCCCTTTTTATTTTTCTTTTTCTTTGTTTCTTTCTTTTTCTATATTTTTTTCTTTTCCATATTATTTTTCTTTTCTTTTTCTTTTGTTTTCCTCATTTTTTTCTTTCTATATACAAGAACATCAATGCATAAGGTTTTACATTTGATCAATACATGAGCATGTGCCCAATTCCCAATAATTTCAATAAAAATACAAAACTACTCTTTTATTCCCCCAATGTCCCAAGATTCCCACACTTGAATGATGCACACACACTAGCCTAAGCTAATCGAAGATCCAAATAAGGATATTTATTGTTTTTCGCTTTAAGGCTTGTAATGTGCTAATTTAAGAACAAAGTGGGTTAATCGTAGACTCAAATGTGGCTAACAATAGAAGATAAAATGTAAGGCTATTTGGGTAAGTGAGTTAAATGAAATGATAACCTCAATCATATAAATGCATAAATACACAAAATAATGGAAATAGAGAATTAAACAAATCAAAGATCACAATCATAGAAAGAGAATAATGCACACAAGAAGAAAAATAAGTGGTTATAAGATGTAACCACACCATTAGGCTCAAAACTCACTTGCTTGTGTTCTTAGCTCAAAATTCATGTTACACAATATATATAATTCAAGCAAGTTCTATGAAAAGTTTTCACTCAAATCAATTGGTGCCCTATAGATAGAATTCTTGAAAAATTTTATTATTTTGACTAAGCTTATTTTGTATATATATGCAAAATTAAGAGAATGCAACAAAAATCCTAAAAACCTAAAATGAAATGCAAAAGTATTGGGATTAGAAACTTGTCACCCAAAATCACCGATCGGTCGGACTACCTCCCCACACTTAAAAGTTTGCACCATCCTCGGTGCACTCAAAGATGAGCAAGGGGGTACGGTGAATCTCCGGATTGCTGCGTGTTTTTAGTCTTGCTTCCGTTATTGCTTGTGGTGCATCAATCATGAAAAACAAAAATATAACACCATAAGGTAGGGTAATACAAAAGCAAGGAAGCATAATTGTTGGAATGAGGTAAATCACTAGAATTGAGTGAGTGAATTAGTGTGACATGAAGAAATATTAGGTGTGTGAATACTAAATTGCACGGTTTAGAGCACACATCAGCATAAAAAGCTATGTCACAAAAGAATCATGCACTTCACTTATCCTAGTGTGCTTGAGATGCTTTAAGTAAACTTGTAAGGTAAAACAAGCATTAAAGAAGCATGAAAGCATTCAAGCTAAAGCATATGGATGCATATAATCATGAAACACCATGCACTAAGGTAAATGCACAACATCATCCATCAAGAAGTTGCCTAATCACAAAATAAGGCTCAAATCACATGGTGGCCAAATCATGCAATTCAAAAAGAGTTACAAGCTCGAAAGCAATTCTCATCACTTGGTATTCTCAAAAGGTAAGCATGAAGAACTCAAAACCAAGTAGCAAAATATAACCTCAATCATAGAATTCAACAAGGATTATAAACATAGTGATGTTAAGAAAACATCCCTTTTTAATACTCAGCAGCAATTAATGGTAAACAAGAATATCAATCCAACACTTACAATGAAAAAGAGAAAATGAAATGAAAACTAACTAAACTAACTAATTGACTAACTAACTAACTAATTAGTTAACTAAAATAAATGGTTATCAATGGTGTTTGGGAGTGTTGGATGAGATGTAGAAGAAGGGAAGAAGAAAGGAGGAGGAAAGAAATAGAAAGTGGAAAAGAAAAGAAATGTGGTGAAGGAAGGAAATCCGCGCGTACGCGTGCATGGTGCGCGCGCGGATGGTGGTGTAATGGACGCGACGCGTACGCGTACAATGTGCGTTCGCATCGATGGATTATTCCGAGAGTGGCTCGTACGCGTCATGTGCGCGTACGCGCGAGTGGGGTTGTGCCAAAGGCACAACGTTGGCGCAGCACAGGCACAACTCTCTGAAAAATGTATGGAATGTAGAACTTCTCAATCCACGTATACGCACACATGGCGCGCGCGCGTGGATGGTCGAAAACGCTTGATGCACGCGTACGCGCACAGTGCGCGTATGCGTGGATGATGCTCTATTTTTCAAAAAGTTTTGCTATATTTTTGCACCAATCCAAGCATTCCAAACCTCCAAACAGCTACCTAAATACCTTAAAACCTTATTTAACATACTAAACTATCAACTATACTCAACTAACTAAACAAAATATGAAATCAACTAAATTCTACACTATTTACAAAAGAGAAAATGAAAAAATGTTACCATGGTGGGGTGTCTCCTACCTAGCACTTTTGTTTATTGTCCTTAAGTTGGACTTATGGGGAGCTCCTCATCAAGGTGGCTTGTGCTTGTATTCATCTTGGAACTCCCACCAATGCTTAGTTTTCCATTGTGCCCCAAGATTTCTCATGGATTGAGCCAAGTATTGATGGAGTTCTTCACAAGCTTGGGGCTCCCAAAGTTGATCCTCTTTTTCTAATCCGGGATCCCATACTTTATTTTCACACCCGTCTTGAAATTGATCATCATTATTAGTCCAACCGGGTGGTGAGTAAGGTGAATTCTCTATATAGTGGCCAACAATCCTTCTAGACCCATCTATTTGAGCACTACTCCAACCTTTATATTTCATGTTTGATGCATCAACCATAATGAGCCTTGATTTGCAACACCCACCACAAAACCTTTTCCGCTTACGCTTCATCCCACAAAGTTCCCTAAGTTTGCCATCCGTTTCAAGCAAACCATATTCAAGTAGGATAGTAAAGCTAATAGAAATGAATTTCACCCACTCAAATGAAGGTGTAGATGGCAACCTAGGCAAAGATGATTCCAAGGTTCTTGACAAAGCGTATTTCACTCCCATCCTTCTATTTCTAAGGACTTCCACCTCCTCAAAAGATCTCTTAATCTCAATCCTTTGTTCAATAACTTTATCTAACTCTGTTCCCTTACTCAATTCATAAATGGGAGGGTGAGAAAAATTTACCTCCACATTACTTTCCATCTCATCAAGAGAAGGTTCTTCAAGTTCAAAGGATCTACCACCACTAGAATTTGATGCTTGCCCTTTGGTGCACGAAATTGTGATCATCAATGGCGCCATCAACATGGTACACTCAATTGCAATCTCAACTTTTTATCACAACTTTGCACAACTAACCAGCAAGTGCACTGGGTCGTCCAAGTAATAAACCTTACGCGAGTAAGGGTCGATCCCACGGAGATTGTTGGTATGAAGCAAGCTATGGTCATCTTGTAAATCTCAGTCGGGCAGATTCAAATGGTTATGGATGATTTATGAATAAAGCATAAAATAAAGATAGAGATACTTATGTAATTCATTGGTGAGAATTTAGATAAGCGTATGGAGATGCTTTGACCCTTTTGTCTCTCTGCTTTCCTACTGTCTTCATCCAATCCTTCTTACTCCTTTCCATGGCAAGCTGTATGTTGGGCATCACCGTTGTCAGTGGCTACAGTCCTGTCCTCTCAGTGAAAATGTTCAACGCGCTCTGTCACAGCACGGCTAATCATCTGTCGGTTCTCTATCAGGTTGGAATAGAATCCAGTGATTCTTTTGCGTCTGTCACTAACGCCCAGCCTTCAGGAGTTTGAAGCTCGTCACAGT
>NC_029775.3:14998133-15000069 GCF_000817695.3 Arachis duranensis
ACAGAGCTCCACACCTTAATCTATGGTGTGTAGAAACTCCACCGTTGAAAATACATAAGAACAAGGTCTAGGCATGGCCGTGAGGCCAGCCCCATGATCTAAGATAACATAAGACTACTCAAAGATAGCTACCAAGATGATCTAAGGACTAGACATCCAGAGATGAAAATACAATAGCAAAAGGTCCTATTTGTAGAGAACTAGTAGCCTAGGGTTTACAAAGATGAGTAAATGACATAAAAATCCATTTCCGGGCCCACTTGGTGTGTGCTTGGGCTGAGCATTGAAGTTTTTATGTGTAGAGACTTTTCTTGGAGTTAAACGCCAGCTTTTGTGCCAGTTTGGGCTTTTAACTCCCATTCTTGTGCCAGTTCCGGCGTTAAATGCCAGAATTCTTGAGCTGACTTGGAACGCCTGTTTGGGCCATCAAATCTCGGGCAAAGTATATACTATTATATATTGCTGAAAAGCCCAGGATGTCTACTTTCCAACGCAATTGAGAGCGCGCCAATTGGGCTTCTGCAGCTCTAGAAACTCCACTTCAAGTGAAGGGAGGTCAGAATCCAACAGCATCTGCAGTCCTTTTTAGCCTCTGAATCAGATTTTTGCTCAGGTCCCTCAATTTCAGCTAGAAAATACCTGAAATCAGAGAAAAATACACAAACTCATAGTAAAGTCCAGAAAAGTGAATTTTAACTAAAAACTAATAAAAATATAATAAAAACTAACTAAAATATACTAAAAACATACTAAAAACAATGCCAAAAAGTGTATAAATTATCCACTCATTACAACACCAAACTTAAATTGTTGCTTGTCCCCAAGCAACAGAAAATCAAATAAGATAAAAAGAAGAGGATATGCAATGAATTCCAAAAATATCTATGAAGATCAGTATTAATTAGATGAGCGGGACTTTTAGCTTTTTGCCTCTGAACAGTTTTGGCATCACACTCTATCCTTTGAAATTCAAAATGATTGGCATCTATAGGAACTCAGAATCCAGATAGTGTTATTGATTCTCCTAGTTAAGTATGATGATTCTTGAACACATCTACTTTATGAGTCTTGGCCGTGGCCCAAAGCACTCTGTCTTCCAGTATTACCACCGGATACATACATGCTACAGACACATAACAAGGTGAACCTTTTCAGATTGTGACTCAACTTTGCTAGAGTCCCCAGTTAGAGGTGTCCAGGGTTCTTAAGCACACTCTTTTTTTTTGCCTTGGATCACAACTTTATTATTTTTTTCTTTTTCTTCTTCCCCTTTTTTTCTTTTTTTTTTTGTATTCACTGCTTTTTCTTGCTTTAAGAATCATTTTTTTATGATTTTTCAGATTCTCAGTAACATGTCTCCTCTTTCATCATTCTTTCAAGAGCCAACATTCATGAACAACAAATTCAAAAGACATATGCACTGTTTAAGCATACATTCAGAAACCAAAGTAATGCCACCACATCAAAATAATTAATCTGTTATAAAATTTAAAATTCATGCAATTCTTCTCTTTTTCAATTAAGAACATTTTTCATTTAAGAAAGGTGATGGATTCATAGGACATTCATAACTTTAAGGCATAGACACTAAGACACTAATGATCATAAGACACAAACATAGATAAACATAAGCATAAAAATTCGAAAAACAGGAAAATAAGGAACAAGGAAATTCATCTCAGTGATTTTATGATGAGGAATTTCCTCATGCTCTTGATGAGGTTCTCTTATTTGCTCCACTCTTTTCTTGGTGATGGGCTTGAGGTCATGCCTTCTTAGTTGAACCGGCTTCCCTCTTGAATCTCTCTTTCATTGAGCGCCCTCTTCACAAATGTCTATGAGGACTTGGTCCAATCTTTGATCAAAGTTGACCCTTTTTGAGTTTGAAAGGGACCTCGGGGATCACCTTCTTCTTGGCCACAACTTCATAGAAGTG
>NC_029775.3:15000265-15001162 GCF_000817695.3 Arachis duranensis
AAACTTAGAAGGTTTGCTCGTCCTCGAGTAAAAGAAGAAGAAAGAGAGTAGAAGAAGAAGAAATAGAGGAGATGGAGGTGGCTTTGATTTTCGGCCAAGGGGGAGAAGTAGTGTGTAGGTTGTGTGAAAATGAAGGAGTGAGGATGTGTTTATATAGGAGTGGAGAGGGGGTGTTTGGTTCGGCCATTATGGGTGGGTTTGGGAGGGAAAGTGGTTTGAATTTGAATGGTAGGGTAGGTGGGGTTTTATGAAGGATGGATGTGAGTGGTGAAGAGAATGGTAGGATTTGATAGGTGAGGGGTTTTTGGGGAAGAGGTGTTGAGGTGATTGGTGAATAGAGAAGAAGAAGAGAGAGAGTGGTGGGGTAGGTGGGGATCCTGTGGGGTCCACAGATCCTGAGGTGTCAAGGATAATTCATCCCTGCACCAAATGGCGAGCAAAAATGCTCATTCTGCCAATCCTGGCGTTAAACGCCGGGCTGGTGCCCATTTCTGGCGTTTAACGCCAGCTTGATGCCCATTTCTGGTGTTAAACGCCAGTTTGGTGCCCCTTTCTGGCGTTAAACGCCCAGAATGGTGCTAGACTGGGCGTTAAACGCCCATTTACTGCCCTTACTGGCGTTTAAACGCCAGCAAAGTTTTCCTCCAGGGTGTGCTATTTTCTTTCTATTTTTTATTCTGTTTTTGCTTTTTCAATTGATTTTGTGACTTCCCATGATCATCAACCTATAGAAAACATAAAATAACAAAGGAAAATACATAAATATAACATTGGGTTGCCTCCCAATAAGCGCTTCTTTAATGTCAGTAGCTTGACAGTGGGCTCTCATTGAGCCTCACAGATACTCAGAGCAATGTTGGATCCTCCCAACACCAAACTTAGAGTTTGAATGTGGGG
>NC_029775.3:15002330-15002625 GCF_000817695.3 Arachis duranensis
CTAGAACTCCTTTCTTCTGATTCGTCCCATTGTTCACAGGATTCCTTTCAGAAGTGTACATGAATTGGTTATTTGCAACCATTTCAATGAGCTCTTGAGCTTCTGCAGGCGTCTTCTTCGGATGAAGAGATCCTCCAGCAGAGCTATCCAATGACATCTTGGACAGTTCAGACAGACCATCATAAAAGATACCTATGATGCTCATTCAGAAAGCATGTCAGAAGGGCACTTTCTGATTAATTGTTTGTATCTTTCCCAAGCTTCATAGAGGGATTCACCTTCCTTCTGTCTGAAG
>NC_029775.3:15003069-15004907 GCF_000817695.3 Arachis duranensis
AATCCTCTATGTCACAGTATAGAGATTCCTTGAGGTGTCAGAGGAAAAGAAGAATAGAAGGAGGAGGTAGAAGAATTTGAACTTTTCAAGGGAGATAGAGTTCGAATTGTGCATTTAAGAGGAGTGTTCGTCCATAAATAGAAGGATGTGAGAAGAGGGGAAGAAATTTTCGAAAATAAATTAAAAAGATTTTAAAAATAATTTGAAAAATACTAATTGATTTTCGAAAACTAAGAGTGGAAAAGAAATCAAGTGATTTTTGAAAAAGATTTTGAAATTAGAAATTTAAAAAGATATGATTGAAAACTTATGGTTTTAAAAAGATATGATTGGGAAGATATGATTTGAAAAACAATTTAAAAAGATTTGATTTTGAAAATTAATGACTTGGCTAACAAGAAAAGATATGATTCAGACATTAAACCTTTCTCAACAGAAAAGGCAACATACCTGAAATGTTGAATCAAATCATTAATTTTTAGCAAGTATTTTTGAAAATGGAAAGAAATTGATTTTGAAAATATATGATTGAAAAGATATGATATGAAAAAGATTTGATTTAAAAAAAATTTGAAAACTTGAAAAAAATTTGAATTAAAAACAAAATCTTCCCTCTTGTGCCATCCTGCGTTAAACGCCCAGAATGGTGTCCATTCTGGCGTTTAACGCCCAAAACACTACCCTTTTGGGCGTTAAACGCCCAGCCAGGCACCCTGGCTGGCGTTTAAATGCCAGTTTTCCTTCCTCACTGGACGTTTTGAACGCCCAGCTTTTTCTGTGTAATTCCTCTACTGTATGTTCTGAATCTTCAATTCTCTGTATTATTGACTCGAGAAGACACAAATTAAAATTTTTTTTTGGGTTTTCAATAATGAGGAATAATCAAAATGAAACTAAAATCAAATAAATAATGCATGCAAGACGCCAAACTTAGAAGTTTGTATACTACTGACACTAACAAATTGAGAATGCATATGAGACACAACAAAACACTCAAGACAAGAGAATTTAAAGATCAGAGCAAGAAAATCATCAAGAACAACTTGAAGATCAATGAAGACACATGAATGAATTCGAAAAATGCAAGAAGAAAAGAAACATGCAGTTGACACCAAACTTAAAATGAGACACTAGACTCAAACAATCCCCGGCAACGGCGCTAAAAACTTGGTGCATGAAATTGTGATCATCAATGGCGCCATCAACATGGTACGCTCAATTGCAATCTCAACTCTTTATCAAAACTTCGCACAACTAACCAGCAAGTGCACTGGGTCGTCCAAGTAATAAACCTTACGTGAGTAAAGGTCGATCCCACGGAGATTGTTGGTATGAAGCAAGCTATGGTCATTGATGAGCGGATATTTTATACGCTTTTTGAGGGTAATTTCATGTAGATTTTAGTATGTTTTAATTAGTTTTTAGAAGAATATTATTAGTTTTTAGGCAAAAATCATATTTCTGGACTTTACTATGAGTTTGTGTGTTTTTCTGTGATTTCAGGTAATTTCTGGCTGAAATTGAGGGAGCTGAGCAAAAATCTGAGTTAGGCTGAAAAAGGACTGCTGATGCTGTTGGATCCTGACCTCCCTGCACTCGGAATAGATTTTTTGGAGCTACAGGAGTCCAATTGGAGCGCTCTCAACGGCGTTGGAAAGTAGACATCCTGGGCTTTCCAGCAATATATAATAGTCCATACTTTGCGCGAATATAGATGACGTAACTTGGCGTTGAACGCCAAGTACATGCTGCTGTCTGGAGTTAAACGCCAGAAACACGTCATGATCCGGAGTTGAACGCCCAAAACACGTTATAACTTGGAGTTCAACTCCAAGAAA
>NC_029775.3:15005116-15006750 GCF_000817695.3 Arachis duranensis
GCGATTGCTGGGCGTGATGACAAACGCAATAGGATCAATGGATCCTATTCCAACATGATCTGGACCGTTTTCACTGAGAGGATGGGAGGTAGCCACTGACAATGGTGATTCCCTACATACAGCTTGCCATGGAAGGAGCCTTGCATTTATGAAAGTGAGTAAATATTATGTTACAGGGATTCAGAGAACAAAGCATCTCCAAAAACCCCAACATATTCTCCATTACTGCACAACAAGTAACTATTTCACACTCTTTTATTTTTCTAATAATTCCAACTGATAATTTTAATTAATATCCTGACTAAGAATAATAAAATAAACATAGCTTGCTTCAAAACAATAATCTCCGTGGGATCGACCCTTACTCACGTAAGGTATTACTTGGACGACCCAGTGCACTTGCTGGTTAGTTGTACGGATTGCAAATTCGTGCACCAAGTTTTTGGCGCCGTTGCTGGGGATTATTCGAGTTTGAACAACTAAAGGTTTATTTTATTTCTTAGATTAGGAATAATTTATTTTTATTGTTATAGAGTCATTAAATTCTGATAGGATAGTTTCTTTTCAAAAATTTCTTTTCAAAAATATTATTTTTCTTAATTAATTGTCAATTTTTCGTGAGTTTAGTGTCTTGTTCTAAGTTTGGTGTTAAGTGCATATTTTATATTTTTCTTTAAAATTTTCGACTTGTGTTCTTTGTTCTTCATTGATCTTCAAGTTATTCTTGTTTATTTTTCTTGTTTGATCTTAAGTTTTTCTTGTTTTGTGTCTTTCCTTGTTTTTCTTGTGCTTTTTCAAAACATTAACTTTCAAAAATTATACTTTTATCCATAAAAATAATACATCTTTAAAATACGTTACATTTTTAGCTCAGTTGGTTATAGCGTGGGTTTATGTTTTTAGCAATTGGGCACCCTCTTTTTAAAATCCTTTTCAAAACTAATTTTTCTTGATTTAATCTTGTGCCAAACTTTAAGTTTGATGTTTTCTTGTTAATTTTAATATAATTTTCGAAAATTTATCTTGGTTTTCTAAAAATTTTAAGTTTGGTATTCTTTCTTATGTTCTTGTTGTTCTTGTGAATCTTCAAGGTGTTCTTGAGTTTTTCTTGTGTCTTGATCTTAAAATTTTTAAGTTTGGTGTTCCTTGGTGTTTTCCCTCCAAAATTTTCGAAAATAAGGAGCATTAGATCTAAAGATTTTTAAGTCTTGTGTCTTTTGTGTGTTTTTCTCTTTCATCATAAAATTCAAAATTCAAAAAAATATATCTTTTCTAACTAATTTTAAACTATATTTTCGAAATTTTTATATAAAAATTCAGATTTCAATTTCAAAATTTTTCAGTTCTTATCTTTTTAAGTTTTTAAAAAAAATTATCTTTTTCAAAAATATCCTAACCACTTTCTCTCTCCTCAAATTTTCAAAAATCTTCATAAAAGTTTTCAAATTTTTAATTTTTAATTTTCTTTCTTTATTTATTTTATTTTTATTTCAGTTTTTATTTTATTTTATTTTATTATTTCGAAAATCAATTTTCTTGATATAATAAATTAAATAAAATAAATAATATCAACATACATACCATCTCCTTTATTCCATCATGGAACTAAGTGGAAATGAACAGTCCAGGAGGAC
>NC_029775.3:15006980-15009107 GCF_000817695.3 Arachis duranensis
TGTCTACAGATTATTAGTGTTTCCATTTGCTGTAAAAGATCAAGCTAAGAGGTGGTTAAATAACCAGCCTAAGAACAGCATAAAAACATGGAAACAGCTATCAGAAAAATTCCTGAATCACTATTTCCCTCCAAAACGGATGACACAGCTAAGGTTAAGCATCCAAGGCTTCAAACAAGGAGATAATGAATCCCTTTATGATGCCTGGGAGAGATACATAGAGATGCTAAGAAAATGCCCCTCTGAAATATTTTCAGAGTGGGTGCAATTAGACATCTTCTACTATGGGCTTACAGAAAAAGCTCAGATTTCTCTAGACCACTCAGCTGGTGGATCTATACATATGAGAAAAACAATTGAAGAAGCTTAAGAGCTTATTGATACAGTTGCCAGAAATCATCATCTGTACCTAAATAGTGAATCTTCTATGAAAGAAGAAGCTAAAACAGTAATTGCTGAGCTCAGTCCTGTAGATCAGGCTAATGAATTCAATCAGCAATTAGACTTTCTAACTCAGTAGCTAGCCGAATTCAAAGAAATACTACAGGAAACAAGAATGGCCAACAGGAATATGGAAGTACAGTTAAAGCAAATAGAAAAGCAACTGTCAAAACAAATAGCAGAAGAATGCCAAGCAGTTCAATTAAGAAGTGGGAAAACATTAAACACTTCACTTCAAAACAGCAGGAAGCCAAGAAATGAACAAATGGCTACTCAAAATCCCTCTGAGGATAATCAGAGCCCAGAGAGGAATAATGCTGGCGCTGAACGCCCAGCCCATGCTCATTCCTGGCGTTCAACGCCAGAAACAAGCATGAATCCGGCGCTGAACGCCCAAAGGGAGCATAGTTCTGGCGTTCAGACGCCAGTAACAAATGAGGAGGTGGCGTCTAACGCCACTCCAGCTTCCATCCCTTGCATTCAAATGCCAGTGGGGGATCAGTCACATACAAGTGCTGATAACAACCCTTCTAAAAAGGCTTCCCAACCCACTTCTATAGGTAATAAATCTGCAGCAACTAAGGTTGAGGAATATAAAGCCAAAATGCCTTATCCTCAAAAACTCCGCCAAGCGGAACATGATAAGCAATTTGCCCGCTTTGCAGACTATCTCAGGACTCTTGAAATAAAGATCCCGTTTGCAGAAGCACTTGAGCAAATACCCTCTTATGCTAAGTTCATGAAAGAGATCTTAAGTCATAAGAAGGATTGGAGGGAAACTGAAAAAGTTTACCTCACTGAAGAATGCAGTGCAGTCATTCTGAAAAGCTTACCTGAGAAGCTTAAAGATCCTGGGAGCTTTATGATACCATGCACATTAGAGGGTACTTGCACCAAGCAAGCTTTATGTGATCTTGGGGCAAGTATCAACCTAATACCTACATCTACTATCAGAAAGCTTGGTTTAACTGAAGAAATCAAACCAACCCAGATATGTCTTCAACTTGCTGATGGCTCCATTAAATACCCATCAGGCGTGATTGAAGACATGATTGTCAAGGTTGGGCCATTCGCCTTTCCTACTGACTTTGTGGTGCTGGAAATGGAGGAGCACAAGAGTGCAACTCTCATTCTAGGAAGACCTTTCCTTGCAACTGGCCGAACCCTCATTGACGTCCAAAAAGGGGAAGTAACTTTGAGAGTCAATGAGGAGGAGTTCAAGTTGAATGTTGTCAAAGCTATGCAACATTCAGACACCCCAAATGACTGTATGAGTGTTGATATTATTGACTCTCTGGTAAGAGAGGTCAATATGGCTGAGAGTCTCGAATCAGAGCTAGAGGACATCTTTAAAGATGTTCAGCTTGATCTGGAGGAATCAGAGAGAATAGTAGAACCTCTGAAAATCCCCCAGGAAGAGGAGAAACATCCTAAACCCGAGCTCAAACCATTACCACCATCCCTGAAATATGCATTTCTGGGAGAAGGTGATACCTTTCCTGTAATTATAAGTTCTACCTTAGAGCCACAGGAAGAGGAAGCACTAATTCAAGTGCTAAGGACACACAAGACAGCTCTTGGGTGGTCCATCAGTGATCTTAAGGGCATTAGCCCAGCCAGATGCATGCACAAGATCTTACTGGAGGATGACGCCAAGCCAGTGGTTCAACCACAAAGGCGGCTGAA
>NC_029775.3:15009184-15011504 GCF_000817695.3 Arachis duranensis
AGTCACTAAATTACTAGAGGCTGGGATTATTTATCCTATTTCTGACAGCCCCTGGGTAAGCCCTGTCCAAGTCGTCCTTAAGAAGGGAGGCATGACAGTGGTTCATAATGAAAAAAATGAACTGGTTCCTACAAGAACAGTTACAGGGTGGTGTATGTGTATTGATTATAAAAGGCTCAATACAGCCACCAGAAATGATCATTTTCCTTTACCATTCATAGACCAGATGCTAGAAAGACTAGCAGGTCATGAATACTACTGCTTCCTGGATGGATATTCAGGTTATAATCAAATTGCAGTAGATCTTCAGGATCAAGAGAAAACGGCATTCACATGTCCATCTGGAGTATTTGCATACAGAAGGATGCCATTTGGCATGTGCAATGCACCTGCAACCTTTCAGAGGTGCATGCTCTCAATTTTCTCTGATATGGTGAAAAAATTTCTGGAAGTCTTCATGGATGACTTTTCAATGTTTGGAGACTCATTCAGCTCCTGCCTTAACCATCTAGCACTTGTTCTAAAGAGATGCCAAGAGACTAACCTGGTTTTAAACTGGGAGAAGTGTCACTTTATGGTGACTGAAGGAATTGTCCTTGGGCACAAAATCTCGAACAAGGGAATAGAGGTGGATCAAGCTAAGGTAGAGGTAATTGAAAATTTACCACCACCAGCCAATGTTAAGGCAATTAGAAGCTTTCTGGGGCATGCAGGATTCTATAGGAGGTTTATAAAGGATTTTTCAAAAATCGCCAAACCTCTAAGTAATCTGCTAGCTGCTGACACACCATTTATCTTTGATAAGGAGTGTCTGCAGGCATTTGAGACTCTGAAAGCTAAGCTGGTCACAGCACAAGTCATCTCTGCACCAAACTGGACATTACCATTTGAATTGATGTGTGACGCCAGTGATCATGCCATTGGTGCAGTATTGGGACAGAGGCATGACAAGCTCATGCACGTCATTTACTATGCTAGCCGTGTTTTAAATGACGCACAGAGGAACCACACAACCACAGAAAAAGAATTACTTGCAGTGGTTTACGCCATTGACAAGTTTAGATCCTATTTAGTAGGATCAAAAGTGATTGTGTACACTGATCATGCTGCTCTTAAATATCTACTCACAAAGCAGGATTCAAAACCCAGACTTATAAGATGGGTGTTGCTTCTGCAAGAGTTTGATATAGAAATAAGAGACAGAAAAGGGACAGAGAATCAAGTAGCAGATCACCTGTCCCGAATAGAACCAGTAGAAGGGGCGTCCCTCCCTCTTATTGAGATCTCTGAAAACTTTCTGGATGAGCAACTCTTTGCCATCCAGAAAGTGCCATGGTTTGCAAACATTGCAAACTACAAGGCAGTGAGATTCATACCCAAAGAATACAGTAAGCAGCAATCAAAGAAGCTGATCACGGATGCAAAGTATTATATTTGGGATGAACCGTATCTCTTTAAGAGATGTGGAGACGGAGTAATCCGTAGATGTGTGCCTAAAGAAGAAGCGCAGAAGATTCTATGGCATTGCCATGGATCCCAGTATGGAGGGCATTTTGGAAGTGAACGAACAGCCACAAGAGTCCTCTAATGTGGCTTCTACTGGCCTACTCTCTATAAAGATTTCCGAGTGTTTGTACTTAATTGTGACAGTTGCCAAAGATCTGGTAATCTGCCTCACAGTTATGCCATGCCTCAACAAGGGATCTTGGAGATTGAGTTGTTTGATGTATGGGGTATTGACTTCATGGGACCTTTCACACCATCATACTCAAATACTTATATTCTGGTGGCAGTGGATTATGTATCCAAATGGGTGGAAGCTATTGCAACACCTACTAATGACACTAAAACAGTGTTAAAATTCCTCCAAAAACACATCTTCAACAGATTTGGTACCCCTAGAGTATTAATCAGTGATGGGGGCACTCATTTCTGCAATAAACAGCTTTACTCTGCTTTGGTTCGATACGGAGTTAGCCACAGGGTGGCCACTCCATATCACGATATGGAATTCACCATAAAGTGGCAACTCCATATCATCCACAGACAAATGGGCAGGCTGAAGTCTCAAATAGAGAACTGAAACGGATCCTCGAATAGACTGTAAGTACCTGTAGAAAGGATTGGGCAAGAAGCTTAGATGATGCTCTGTGGGCATACAGAACAGCATTCAAGACCCCTATAGGGACCTCTCCATACCAGCTTGTGTATGGAAAGGCATGTCACTTGCCAGTGGAATTGGAACATAAGACCTACTGGGCAACCAGATTCCTGAACCTTGATGCCAAGTTAGCTGGAGAAAAACGATTGCTTCAGTTAA
>NC_029775.3:15011660-15013865 GCF_000817695.3 Arachis duranensis
TAGAACTCAAAAGAATCCTGGAACGGACTGTAATTAACCGTAGAAGGGATTGGGCAAGAAGCTTGGATGATGCTCTGTGGGCATATAGAACATCATTCAAGACCCCTATAGGGACTTCTCCATACCAGCTTGTGTATGGAAAGGCATGTCACTTGCCAGTGGAACTGGAACACAAGGCCTACTAGGCAACCAGATTCCTGAACCTTGATGCCAAGTTAGCTGGAGAAAAACGATTGCTCCAGTTAAATGAGCTAGAGGAATTTAGACTCAATGCTTTCGAGAATGCAAAAATTTACAAAGAGAAAGCAAAAAGATGGCATGATAAGAAACTATCATCCAGAGTCTTTGAGCCAGGGCAGAAAGTTATGCTATTTAATTCTAGGCTCAAATTATTTCCCGGGAAATTAAAATCCCGGTGGAGAGGTCCATATGTGATTACAAGCGTATCACCATATGGATACGTAGAGCTTCAGGATAATGACTCTAACAAAAAGTTCATTGTTAATGGACAGAGAGTTAAACATTATCTTGAAAGCAATTTTGAGCAAGAATGCTCAAAACTGAGACTTGATTAAAGCTCAGTAATAGTCCAGCTAACGACATAAAAGAAGCGCTTGCTGGGAGGCAACCCAGCCATTCACAAAATTTAATTTTATTTGTTTCTGCTAATTAATTGATTTTTACAGATATATGTCAGAGTATCTTCAAAAGGTAAAATAGCAATTGATTGAATTCACAGAGTTATAGGGAAATTTGGAAAGCTCACTGGCATCAAAAAGCCAGTAAGAAACGTTTTGGGCGTTGAATGCCCAAAAGAAGCACCCACTGGGCGTTCAACGCCAGTAAGGGTAGCCATTTGGGCGTTAAACGCCAGAAAGGAGCATCTTCTGGGCGTTGAACGCCAGAAAGAAGCACCTTCTGGGCGTTTAACGCCAGATTGATAGCATCCTGGGCGTTTAGAAAAACGCCCAGTGACAAAGGACTTCCTGGCGTTCAACGCCAGAAAGAAGCATCAGCTGGGCGTTGAACGCCCAGGAGAAGCAACAATTGGGCATTAAACGCCCAAAACATGCACCAGTTGGGCGTTTAACGCCAGGATGGTGGGGAGGAGGTAAAATTCATTTTTCTTCAAAAATTTTCTAATTTTTATGTTTCAATTCATGATTTCTTGCATAAACATGTTTCAAAATATCATCCTTCAATTCCAAAAATTTTAACCCTAATTTCTAAAATCCCTTTTTCAAAAATATCAAATGTATCTTAATTCATAAACACAAATCTTTTTTCCAATCCAATTCTTTTTCAAAATTTTTCTCATATCTTTCTCAACTCATCTTATCTTTTTTTTCGAAACTGTCTCTCCTTCTATTCCTCTCCTTTCCTTTCTTTTGCTTGAGGACAAGCAAACCTCTAAGTTTGGTGTGATCTGCCATGATCACCACTGAGCTAAAACTCATTAAGATCATGGCACCTAAGGGAACAGGAAGAGCAAGGATGTGAACTTAAGGGAGCTGAAGCGTAAGAAATTAATTCTTGAAGGCACCCCACAGACTAGAGGAACATCCACTTCCCAAAATACAGGTTGTTAAGTTCTAATTCTAGCTTTAACTCTGTGATAGTATTATTATAGGACTTTACCTTAGAAGTTATATAGGAGTAGTAGTAATTAGCATATCTATTTTGGTTTTATTTCCAATTAAGTTATAATTTATTTTTCCCATCATCATCAAACATGAATAAAATAGTAGATTTGTAGAATAAAGAGGCAATTTAATTTTTTTTTCGAGTTCTTAATAAGGAAAATTCTAATTATTTATATGTGGTGGCAATACCTTTTGTCTTCTGAATGAATGCTTGAACAGTGCATAATTTTGATATTGAATTTTATGAATGTTAAAATTGTTGGCTCTTGAAAGAATGATGAACAAGAGAAATGTTATTGATGATCTGAAAAATCATGAAATTGATTCTTGAAGCAAGAAAAAGCAGTGAAAAAAAAAAGAGAAAAAGAAAAAAGCAAGCAGAAAAAGCCAATAGCCCTTAAAACCAAAAGGCAAGGGTAAAAAGGATCCAAGGCTTTGAGCATTAATGGATAGGAGGGCCCAAGGAAATAAATCCGGGCCTAAGCGGCTAAATCAAGCTGTCCCTAACCATGTGCTTGTGGCATGCAGGTCCAAGTGAAAAACTTGAGACTGAGTGGTTAAA
>NC_029775.3:15016639-15019653 GCF_000817695.3 Arachis duranensis
TGGGTGAACCTTTTCAGATTGTGACTCAGCTTTGCTAGAGTCCCCAATTAGAGGTGTCCAGGGTTCTTAAGCACACTCTTTTTTTTTTGCCTTGGATCACAACTTTATTATTTTTTTCTTTTTCTTCTTCCCCTTTTTTTTTGTTTTTTTTTGTATTCACTACTTTTTCTTGCTTCAAGAATCATTTTTTTATGATTTTTCAGATCCTCAGTAACATGTCTCCTTTTTCATCATTCTTTCAAGAGCCAACATTCATGAACAACAAATTCAAAAGACATATGCACTGTTTAAGCATACATTTAGAAACCAATGTAATGCCACCACATCAAAATAATTAATCTGTTATAAAATTCAAAATTCATGCAATTCTTCTCTTTTTCAATTTAGAACATTTTTCATTTAAGAAAGGTGATAGATTCATAGGACATTCATAACTTTAAGGCATAGACACTAAGACACTAATGATCATAAGCCTAAAAATTCGAAAAACAGGAAAATAAGGAACAAGGAAATTAAAGAACGGGTCCACCTTAGTGATGACGGCTTGTTCTTCCTCTTGAAGATCTTATGGAGTGCTTGAGCTCCTCAATGTCTCTTCCTTGCCTTTGTTGCTCCTCTCTCATGATTCTTTGATCTTCTCTAATTTCATGGAGGAGAATGGAATGTTCTTGGTGCTCCACCCTTAGTTGTCCCATGTTGGAACTCGATTCTCCTAGGGAGGTGTTGATTTGCTCCCAATAGTTTTGTGGAGGAAAATGCATCCCTTGAGACATCTCAGGGATTTTATGATGAGGAATTTCCTCATGCTCTTGATGAGGTTCTCTTATTTGCTCCACTCTTTTCTTGGTGATGGGCTTGAGGTCATGCCTTCTTAGTTGAACCGGCTTCCCTCTTGAATCTCTCTTCCATTGAGCGCCCTCTTCACAAATGTCTATAAGGACTTGGTCCAACCTTTGATCAAAGTTGACCCTTTTTGAATTTGAAAGGGACCTCGGGGATCACCTTCTTCTTGGCCACAACTTCATAGAAGTGGTCTTGATGCACCCTTGAGATGAATCTTGCCATCTCCCATGACTCGGAGGTAAAAGCTTTTGCCTTCCCTTTCCTCTTTCTAGAGGTCTCTCCGGCCTTGGATGCCATAAGTGGTTATGGAAAAACAAAAAGCAATGCTTTTACTACACCAAACTTAGAAGGTTTGCTCGTCCTCGAGCAAAAGAAGAAAGAAGAGAGTAGAAGAAGAAGAAATAGAGGAGATGGAGGTGGCTTTGATTTTCGGCCAAGGGGGAGAAGTAGTGTGTAGGTTGTGTGAAAATGAAGGAGTGAGAATGGGTTTATATAGGAGTGGAGAGGGGGTGTATGGTTCGGCCATTATGGGTGGGTTTGGGAGGAAAAGTGGTTTGAATTTGAATGGTAGGGTAGGTGGGGTTTTATGAAGGATGGATGTGAGTGGTGAAGAGAATGGTAGGATTTGATAGGTGAGGGATTTTTGGGGAAGTGGTGTTGAGGTGATTGGTGAATGGAGAAGAAGAAGAAAGAGAGTGGTGGGGTAGGTGGGGATCCTGTGGGGTCCACAGATCCTGAGGTGTCAAGGATAATTCATCCCTGCACCAAGTGGCGAGCAAAAATGCTCATTCTACCAATCCTGGCGTTAAACGCCGGGCTGGTGCCCATTTCTGGCATTTAACGCCAGCTTGATGCCCATTTCTGGTGTTAAACGCCAGTCTGGTGCCCCTTTCTGGCGTTAAACGCCCAGAATGGTGCCAGACTGGGCGTTAAACGCCCATTTGCTGCCTTTACTGGCGTTTAAACGCCAGCAAAGTTTTCCTCCAGGGTGTGCTGTTTTCTTTCTATTTTTTATTCTGTTTTTGCTTTTTCAATTGATTTTGTGACTTCCCATGATCATCAACCTATAGAAAACATAAAATAACAAAGGAAAATAGATAAATATAACATCGGGTTGCCTCCCAATAAGCGCTTCTTTAATGTCAGTAGCTTGACAGTGGGCTCTCATTGAGCCTCACAGATACTCAGAGCAATGTTGGAACCTCCCAACACCAAACTTAGAGTTTGAATGTGGGGGTTCAACACCAAACTTAGAACCCAACACCAAACTTAGAGTTTGAATGTGAGGGTTCAACACCAAACTTATAAGCTGGTTGTGGCCTCCCAAAACCAAACTTAGAGTTTGACTGGGGGCTCTGTTTGGCTCTGTTTTGAGAGAAGCTCTTCATGCTTTCTCTCCATGGTAACAGAGGAATATCCTTGAGCCTTAAACACAAAGGATTCTTCATTCACTTGAATGATCAATTCTCCTCTGTCCATATCAATCACAGCCTTTGTCTGCCATCTCCAGTGAGATTTTTGCAGCTTGTACCTCAAAGATCCCTAGCTTCTCCATTACAGAGAGAGGCATGAGGTTTATACTTGACCCTAAGTCACACAGAGCCTTCTTAAAGGTCATGGTGCCTATGGTACAAGGTATTGAGAACCTTCCAGTTCTTTGGTGAGCAAAGGGGTTTCATCCTCCCAAGTCTCATTATCAAATAACTTGTCATTTAGCTTCATGATTGCTCCAAGGTATCTAGCAACTTGCTCTTCAGTGACATATTCGTCCTCTTCAAAGGAAGAATACTCATCAGAGCTCATGAATGGCAGAAGTAAATCCAATGGAATCTCTATGGTCTCAGTGTGAGCCTCAGATTCCCATGGTTCTTCATTAGGGAACTCATTGGAGGCCAGTGGACGTCTATTGAGGTCTTCCTCAGTGGCGCTCACTGCCTCTTTCTCCTCTCAAAATTCAGCCATGTTGATGGCCTTGCACTCTCCTTTTGGATTCTCTTCTGTATTGCTTGGAAGAGTACTAGGAGGGAGTTCAGTAACTTTCTTACTCAGCTGACCCACTTGTGCCTCCAAGTTTCTAATGGAGGACCTTGTTTCAGTCATGAAACTTTGAGTGGTTTTGATTAGATCAGAGACCATGGTTGCTAAGTCAGAGTGGCTCTGCTTAGAATTCT
>NC_029775.3:15020038-15020858 GCF_000817695.3 Arachis duranensis
CTTTACCAGAACATCCTCTACAAGTCCATAAGCTTGTTTTCTTGAATTGTCTGCCATCTCTAGTGAGATTCTTGCAGCTTGTACCTCAAAGATCCTTAGCTTCTCCATTACAGAAAGAGGCATGAAGTTTATACTTGACCCTAAGTCACACAGAGCCTTCTTAAAGGTCATGGTGCCTATGGTACAAGGTATTGAGAACCTTCCAGGGTCCTGTCTCTTTTGAGGTAATCTCTGCCCAGTCAAGTCATCCAGTTCTTTGGTGAGCAAATGGGGTTCATCCTCCCAAGTCTCATTATCAAATAACTTGTCATTTAGCTTCATGATTGCTCCAAGGTATTTAGCAACTTACTCTTCAGTGACATATTCATCCTCTTCAGAGGAAGAATACTCATCAGAGCTCATGAATGGCAGAAGTAAATCCAATGGAATCTCTATGGTCCAGTAATTTTCTTACTCAGCTGACCCACTTGTGCCTCCAAGTTTCTAATGGAGGACCTTGTTTCAGTCATGAAACTTTGAGTGGTTTTGATTAGATCAGAGACCATGGTTTCTAAGTCAGAATGGCTCTACTTAGAATTCTCTGTCTGTTGCTGAGAAGATGATGGAAAAGGCTTGCCATTGCCAAACCTGTTTCTTCCACCATTATTATTGTTGAAACCTTGTTAAAGTCTCTGTTGATCCTTCCAAGAGAGATTTAGATGATTTCTCCATGAAGGATTATAGGTGTTTCCATAGGGTCCTCCCATGTAATTCACCTCTTCCATTGAAGGGTTCTTAGGATCATAAGCTTCTTCTTCAGATGAAGCGTCCTTAGTACTGC
>NC_029775.3:15021025-15023197 GCF_000817695.3 Arachis duranensis
CCATTGTTCACAGGATTCCTTTCATAAGTGTACATGAATTGGTTATTTGCAACTATTTCAATTAGCTCTTGAGCTTCTGCAGGCGTCTTCTTCAGATGAAGAGATCCTCCAGCAGAGCTATCCAATGACATCTTGGACAGTTCAGACAGACCATCATAGAAGATACCTATGATGCTCCATTCAAAAAACATGTCAGAAGGGCACTTTCTGATCAATTGTTTGTATCTTTCCCAAGCTTCATAGAGGGATTCACCTTCCTTCTGTCTGAAGGTTTGGACTTCCACTCTAAGCTTACTCAATTTTTGAGGTGGAAAGAACTTTGCCAAGAAGGCATTGACTAGCTTTTCCCAAGAGTTCAGGCTTTCTTTAGGTTGTGAGTCCAACCATATCCTAGCTCTGTCTCTTACAGCAAAAGGGAATAGGATAAGTCTGTAGACCTCAGGGTCAACCCCATTAGTCTTAACAGTGTCACAGATTTGCAAGAATTCAGCTAAAAACTGATGAGGATCTTCCAATGGAAGTCCATGGAACTTGCAATTCTGTTGCATTAGAGAAACTAATTGAGGCTTAAGCTCAAAGTTGTTTGCTCCAATGGCAGGGAATGAGATGCTTCTCCTATAGAAGTCGGGAGTAGGTGCAGTAAAGTCACCAAGCACCTTCCTTGTATTGTTGGCATTATTGTTGTTTTCGGATACCATGGGTTCTTCTTGTTTGAAGATTTCTGTTAGGTCCTCTACAGAGAGTTGTGCTTTAGCTTCTCTTAGCTTTCGCTTCAAGGTCCTTTCAGGTTCAGGGTCAGCCTCAACAAGAATGCTTTTGTCTTTGCTCCTGCTCATATGAAAGAGAAGAGAACAAGAAAATATGGAATCCTCTATGTCACAGTATAGAGATTCCTTGAGGTGTCAGAGGAAAAGAAGAATAGAAGGAGGAGGTAGAAGAATTCGAACTTTTCAAGGGAGATAGAGTTCGAATTGTACATTGAGGAGGAGTGTTCGTCCATAAACAGAAGGATGTGAGAAGAGGGGAAGAAATTTTCGAAAATAAATTAAAAAGATTTTAAAAACATTTTGAAAAATACTAATTGATTTTCGAAAACTAAGAGTGGAAAAGAAATCAAGTGATTTTTGAAAAAGATTTTGAAATTAGAAATTTAAAAAGATTTAATTGAAAACTTATGGTTTTAAAAAGATATGATTGGGAAGATATGATTTGAAAAACAATTTAAAAAGATTTGATTTTGAAAATTAATGACTTGGCTAACAAGAAAAGATATGATTCAGACATTAAACCTTTCTCAACAAAAAAGGCAACATACCTGAAATGTTGAATCAAATCATTAATTGTTAGCAAGTATTTTTGAAAATGGAAAGAAATTGATTTTGAAAATATATGATTGAAAAGATATGATATGAAAAAGATTTGATTTAAAAAATTTTTTGAAAACTTGAAAAAATTTTGAATTAAAAACAAAATCTTCCCTCTTGTGCCATCCTGCGTTAAACGCCCAGAATGGTGTCCATTCTGGCATTTAACGCCCAAAACACTACCCTTTTGGGCGTTAAACGCCCAGCCAGGCACCCTGGCTGGCGTTTAAACGCCAGTTTTCCTTCCTCACTGGGCGTTTTGAACGCCCAGCTTTTTCTGTGTAATTCCTCTGCTGTATGTTCTGAATCTTCAATTCTCTGTATTATTGACTCGAGAAGATACAAATTAAAATTGTTTTTGGGTTTTCAATAATGAGGAATAATCAAAATGAAACTAAAATCAAATAAATAATGCATGCAAGACACCAAACTTAGAAGTTTGTATACTACTGACACTAACAAATTGAGAATGCATATGAGACACAACAAAACACTCAAGACAAGAGAATTTAAAGATTAGAGCAAGGAAATCCTCAAGAACAACTTGAAGATCAATGAAGACACATGAATGAATTCGAAAAATGCAAGAAGAAAAGAAACATGCAGTTGACACCAAATTTAAAATGAGACACTAGACTCAACAGGAAACATAAAAATATTTTTGGTTTTTATAATTTTGCAATTTTTTTTCAAAAATTGAAAGAAAATAAGGATATCAAAATTCTTAATGAGAATTCCAGGAATCATGCCATGTTAGTCTAAAGCTTTAGTCTAAAGAAATTAGACATGGCTAGCCAAGCTTCAGCAG
>NC_029775.3:15023236-15023609 GCF_000817695.3 Arachis duranensis
TGCTCAGGACCCTCAATTTCAGCCAGAAAATACCTGAAATCACAGAAAAACACACAAACTCATAGTAAAGTCCAGAAAAGTGAATTTTAGCTAAAAACTAAGAAAAATATACTAAAAACTAACTAGATCATACCAAAAACATACTAAAAACAATGCCAAAAAGCGTATAAATTATCCGCTCATCATGCACGAAATTGTGATACACAATGGCGCCAACAACTTGGTACGCACAATTGTAATCTCACTCTTTTTCAAAACTTTGCACAACTAACCAGCAAGTGCACTGGGTCGCCCAAGTAATAAACCTTACGCGAGTAAAGGTCGATCCCACGGAGATTGTTGGTATGAAGCAAGCTATGGTCATCTTGTAAAT
>NC_029775.3:15025553-15026725 GCF_000817695.3 Arachis duranensis
AAATTATCCGCTCATCACAACACCAAACTTAAATTGTTGTTTGTCCTCAAGCAACTGAAAATCAAATAAGATAAAAAGAAGGGAATATGCAATGAATTCCAAAAACATCTATGAATATCAGTATTAATTAGATGAGCGGTGCTTTTAGCTTTTTGCCTCTCAACAGTTTTGGCATCTCACTCTATCCTTTGAAATTCAGAATGATTGGCTTCTTTAGGAACTCAGAATCCAGATAGTGTCATTGATTCTCCTAGTTAAGTATGATGATTCTTGAACATAGCTACTTATTGAGTCTTGGCCATGGCCCAAAGCACTTTGTCTTCCAGTATTACCACCGGATACATACATGCCACAGACACATAATTGGGTGAACCTTTTCAGATTGTGACTCAGCTTTGCTAGAGTCCCCAACCAGAGGTGTCCAGGATTCTTAAGCACACTCTTTTTGCCTTGGATCACAACTTTATTTCTTTCTTTTTCTTTTTCACTTTTTCTTTTTTTTTCGAAATATTTTTTTTTTGTATTCACAGCTTTTTCTTGCTTCAAGAATCATTTTTATGATTTTTCAGATCCTCAGTAACATGTCTCCTTTTTCATCATTCTTTCAAGAGCCAACATTCATGAACCACAAATTCAAGATACATATGCACTGTTTAAGCATACATTCAAAGAACAAAAATATTGCCACCACATCAAAATAATTAAACTGTTATAAAATTCAAAATTCATGCAATTCTTCTCCCTTTTCAATTAAGAACATTTTTCATTCAAGAAAGGTGATGGATTCATAGGACATTCATAACTTTAAGGCATAGACACTAAGACACTAATGATCACAAGACACAAACATAGATAAACATAAGCACTAAAATTCGAAAAACAGAAAATAAAGAACAAGGAGATTAAAGAACGGGTCCACCTTAGTAATGGCGGCTTGTTCTTCTTCTTGAAGATCCTATGGAGTGCTTGAGCTCCTCAATGTCTCTTCCTTGTCTTTGTTGCTCCTCCTTCATGATTCTTTGATCTTCTCTAATCTCATAAAGGATGATGGAGTGTTCTTGATGCTCCACCCTTAGTTGTCCCATGTTGGAACTCAATTCTCCTAGGGAGGTGTTCAGTTGCTCCCAATAGTGTTGTGGAGGAAAGTGCATCCCTTGAGGAATCTCAGGGAT
>NC_029775.3:15027255-15028067 GCF_000817695.3 Arachis duranensis
GCTTTTGCCTTCCCTTTCCTCTTTCTAGAGGTTTCTCCGGCCTTGGATGCCATAAATGGTTATGGAAAAACAAAAAGCAATGCTTTTACCACACCAAACTTAAAAGGTTTGCTCGTCCTCGAGCAAAAGAAGAAAGAAGAGAGTAGAAGAAGAAGAAATGAAGGAGATGGAGAGGGCTTTGTGATCGGCCAAAAGGGAGAAGAAGTAGTGTTTAGGTTGTGTGAAAATGAAGGAGTGAAGAAGGGTTTATATAGGAGAGGGGGGAGGGTGATTTTCGGCCATGTATGGGTGGGTTTGGGTGGGAAAGTGGTTTGAATTTGAATGGTGAGGTAGGTGGGGTTCTATGAAGGATGGATGTGAGTGGTGAAGAAAAAGATGGGATTTGATAGGTGAAGGGTTTTTGGGGAAGAGGTGTTGAGGTGATTGGTGAATGGGTGAAGAAGAGAGATAGTGGTAGGGTGGGTGGGGATCCTGTGGGGTCCACAGATCCTGAGGTGTCAAGGAAAAGTCATCCCTGCACCAAATGGCATGCAAAATTGCGTTTTTAGCCAATTCTGGCGTTAAACGCCGGGCTGGTGCCCATTTCTGGCGTTTAACGCCAGTCTGGTGCCCCTTTCTGGCGTTAAACGCCCAGAATGGTGCCAGACTGGGCGTTAAACGCCCAACAGCTAGCCTTACTGGCGTTTAAACGCCAGCACGCTTTCCTCCAGGGTGTACTGTTTTTCTTCCTGTTTTCATTCTGTTTTTGCTTTTTTCATTGATTTTGTGACTTCTCATGATCATCAACCTACAAAAAAAAAGATAAAATAACA
>NC_029775.3:15028177-15028935 GCF_000817695.3 Arachis duranensis
ATGTTGGAACCTCCCAACACCAAACTTAGAGTTTGAATGTGGGGGTTCAACACCAAACTTAGAGTTTGGTTGTGGCCTCCTAACACCAAACTTAGAGTTTGAATGTGGGGGTTCAACACCAAACTTAGAGTTTGGTTGTGGCCTCCCAACACCAAACTTAGAGTTTGACTGTGGGGGCTTTGTTTGGCTCTGTTTTGAGAGGAGCTCTCCATGCTTCCTCTCCATGATGAAAGAGAGATATCCTTGAGCCTTAAACACAAAGGATTATTCATTCACTTGAATGATCAATTCTCCTCTATCAACATCAATCACAGCCTTTGCTGTGGCTAGAAAGGGTCTGCCAAGGATGATGGATTCATCCATGTACTTTCCAGTCTCTAGGACTATGAAATCAGTAGGGATGTAATGGTCTTCAACTTTTACCAGAACATCCTCTACAAATCCATAAGCTTGTTTTCTTGAGTTGTCTGCCATCTCTAGTGAGATTTTTGCAGCTTGTACCTCAAAGATCCCTAGCTTCTCCATTACAGAGAGAGGCAGGAGGTTTACACTTGACCCTAAGTCACACAAGGCCTTCTTGAAGGTCATGGTGCCTATGGTACAAGGTATTGAAAACTTCCCAGGATCTTGTTTCTTTTGAGGTAATTTCTGCCTAGACAAGTCATTCAGTTCTTTGGTGAGCAAAGGGGGTTCATCCTTCCAAGTCTCATTTCCAAATAACTTGTCATTTAGCTTCATGATTGCTCCAAGGTATTTAG
>NC_029775.3:15029115-15031434 GCF_000817695.3 Arachis duranensis
GCCAGTGGACGTCCATTGAGGTCTTCCTTAGTGGCGTTCACTGCCTCTTCCTCCTCTCCAAATTCGGCCATGTTGATGGCTTTGCACTCTCCTTTCGGATTTTCTTCTGTATTGCTTGGAAGAGTACTAGGAGGGAGTTCAGTAATTCTCTTGCTCAGCTGACCCACTTGTGCCTCCAAGTTTCTAATGGAGGACCTTGTTTCAGTCATGAAACTTTGAGTGGTTTTGATTAAATCAGAGACCATGGTTGCTAAGTCAGAGGTATTCTACTTAGAACTCTCTGTCTGTTGCTAAGAAGATGATGGAAAAGGCTTGCTATTGCTAAACCTGTTTCTTCCACCATTGTTATTGTTGAAACCTTGTTGAGGTCTCTGTTGATCCTTCCATGAAAGATTTGGATGATTCCTCCATGAAGGATTATAGGTGTTTCCATAGGGTTCTCCCATGTAATTCACCTCTTCCATTGAAGGGTTCTCAGGGTCAAAAGCTTCTTCCTCAAATGAAGCTTCCTTAGTACTGCTTGGTGCATTTTGCATTCCAGACAGACTTTGAGAAATCATATTGATCAATATTTTGTTCTGAGCCAATATGGCATTCAGAGTGTCAATCTCAAGAACTCCTTTCTTCTGACTAGTCCCATTGTTCACAGGATTCCTTTCAGAAGTGTACATGAATTGGTTATTTGCAACCATTTCAATCAGTTCTTGAGCCTCTGTAGGCGTCTTCTTCAGATGAAGAGATTCTCGAGCAGAGCTATCCAAAGACATCTTGGACAGTTCAGACAGACCATCATAGAAAATACCTATGATGCTCCATTCAGAAAGCATGTCAGAGGGACACTTTCTGATTAATTGTTTGTATCTTTCCCACGCTTCATAGAGGGATTCTCCTTCCTTCTGTCTGAAGGTTTGGACTTCCACTCTAAGCTTACCCAATTTTTGAGGTGGAAAGAACTTTCCCAAGAAGGCATTGACTAGCTTTTCCCAAGAGTCCAGGCTTTCTTTAGGTTGAGAATCCAACCATGTTCTAGCTCTGTCTCTTACAGCAAAAGGGAATAGCATAAGTTTGTAGACCTTAGGGTCAACCCCATTAGTCTTGACAGTGTCACAGATTTGCAAGAATTCAGCTAAAAACTGATGAGGATCTTCCAATGGAAGTCCATGGAACTTGCAATTCTGTTGCATTAGAGAAACTAATTGAGGCTTAAGCTCAAAGTTGTTTGCTCCAATGGCAGGGATAGAGATGCTTCTCCCATAGAAGTCGGGAGTAGGTGCAGTAAAGTCACCCAGCACCTTCCTTGCATTGTTGGCATTGTTGTTGTTTTCGGCTGCCATGTGTTCTTCTTCTTTGAAGATTTCTGTTAGGTCTTCCACAGAGAATTGTGCCTTAGCTTCTCTGAGTTTTCGCTTCAAGGTCCTTTCAGGTTCAGGGTCAGCCTCAACAAGAATGCTTTTGTCTTTGCTCCTGCTCATAAGAAAGAGAAGAGAACAAGAAAATGAGGAATCCTCTATGTCAAAGTATAGAGATTCCTTGAGGTGTCAGAGGAAAAGAAAATTAGAAGGCAAAAGTAGAAAATTCGAACTTATCAAAGAAGATGGAGTTCGAATTTTGCATTAAGGGATAATGTTAGTCCATAAATAGAAGGATGTGAGAAGAGGGGAAGTAATTTTCGAAAATTAAGTAAAGAATTTTGAAAACACTTTGAAAAATACTAATTGATTTTCGAAAACCAAGATTGAGAAGGAGGTAAAGTGATTTTTGAAAAAGATTTTGAAATTAGAAATCAAAAAGATCTGATTGAAAACTATTTTGAAAAAGATGTGGTTAAGAAGATATGATTGATTTTAAGAAAATGTGATTGAGAAGATATGATTTGAAAATATTTTAAAAAGATTTGATTTTAAAAATCAATGACTTAGCTATAAAGAAAAGATATGATCCAAACATTAAACCTTTCTCAACAGAAAAGGCAACATACTTGAAATGTTGAATCAAATCATTAATTGATAGCAAGTATCTTTGAAAATAGAAAGAAATTGATTTTGAAAAAGATTTGATTGAAAAATTGATTTGAAAAAGATTTGATTTTGAAAAACTTTGAAAACTTGAAAAAAATTTGATTTGAAAACAAAATCTTCCCTCTTGTGCCATCCTGGCGTTAAACGCCCAGAATGGTGCACATTCTGGCGTTTAACGCCCAAAATACTACCCTTTTGGGCGTTAAACGCCCAACCAGGTACCCTGGCTGGCGTTTAAACGCCAGTCTGCCCTTCTTCACTGGGCGTTTTGAACGCCCAGCTTTTTCTGTATAATTCCTCT
>NC_029775.3:15033329-15034753 GCF_000817695.3 Arachis duranensis
CAGAGCTCCACACCTTAATCTATGGTGTGTAGAAACTCCACCGTTGAAAATACATAAGAACAAAGTCTAGGCATGGCCGAATGGCCAGCCTCCTAATGATCTAAGAACTAGACGTCCAAAGATGATCTAAAGATTAAAAGAAATCCAAAGATATAAATACAATAGTAAAAGGTCCTACTTATAGAAAACTAGTAGCCTAAGGTTTACAGAGATGAGAGAATGACATAAAAATCCACTTCCGGGCCCACTTGGTGTGTGCTTGGGCTGAGCAATGAAGCATTTTCGTGTAGAGACTCCTCTTGGAGTTAAACGCCAGCTTTAGTGCCAGTTTGGGCGTTTAACTCCCATTTTGGTGCCAGTTCCGGCGTTTAACGCTGGAAATTCTGAGGGTGACTTTGAACGCCAGTTTAGGCCATCAAATCTTGGGCAAAGTATGGATTATCATATATTGCTGGAAAGCCCAGGATGTCTACTTTTCAACGCCGTTGAGATCCAAAAATATCTATGAAGATCAGTATTAATTAGATGAGCGGTGCTTTTAGCTTTTTGCCTCTGAACAGTTTTGGCATCTCACTCTATCCTTTGAAATTCAGAATGATTGGCTTCTTTAGGAACTCAGAATCCAGATAGTGTCATTGATTCTCCTAGTTAAGTATGATGATTCTTGAACATAGCTACTAAAAACTAACTAGATCAAACTAAAAACAATGCCAAAAAGCGTACAAATTATCCGCTCATCACCCGTCCTCTCAGTGAAAATGTTCAACGCGCTCTGTCACAGCATGGCTAATCATCTGTCGGTTCTCAATCAGGTTGGAATAGAATCCAGTGATTCTTTTGCGTCTGTCACTAACGCCCAGCCTTCAGGAGTTTGAAGCTCGTAACAGTCATTCAATCCTTGAATCCTACTCAGAATACCATAGACAAGGTTTAGACCTTCCGGATTCTCTTGAATGCCGCCATCAATTCTAGCTTATACCACGAAGATTCCAATTAAGGGATCCAAGAGATATCCACTCAATCTAAGGTAGAACGGAGGTGGTTGTCAGGCACACGTTCATAGATGAGAATGATGATGAGTGTCACGGATCATCACATTCATCAAGTTGAGGAACAAGTGATATCTTAGAACAAGAATAAGCTTAATTGAATAGAAGAACGATAGTAATTGCATTAATACTCGAGGTACAGCAGAGCTCCACACCTTAATCTATGGTGTGTAGAAACTCCACCGTTGAAAATACATAAGAACAAGGTCTAGGCATGGCCGTGAGGCCAGCCCCATGATCTAAGATAGCATAAGACTACTCAAAGATAGCTACCAAGATGATCTAAGGACTAAACGTCCAGAGATGAAAATACAATAGCAAAAGGTCCTATTTGTAGAGAACTAGTAGCCTAGGGTTTACAAAGATGAGTAAATG
>NC_029775.3:15034766-15035623 GCF_000817695.3 Arachis duranensis
TAGGGTTTACAGAAATAAGTAAATGATGCAGAAATCCACTTCTGGGGCCCACTTGGTGTGTGCTTGGGCTGAGCATTAAAGCTTTCACGTGTAGAGACTTTTCTTGGAGTTAAACGCTAGCTTTTGTGCCAGTTTGGGGGTTTAACTCCCATTCTTGTGCCAGTTCCGGCGTTAAACGCCAAAATTCATGAGCTGACTTGGAACGCCTGTTTGGGCCATCAAATCTCGAGAAAAGTATATACTATTATACATTGCTGGAAAGCCCAAGATGTCTACTTTCCAACGCAATTGAGAGCGCGCCAATTGGTCTTCTGTAGCTCCAGAAAATTCACTTTGAGTTCAGCGAGGTCAGAATCCAACAGTATCTGCAGTCCTTTTCAGCCTCTGAATCAGATTTTTGCTCAGATCCCTCAATTTCAGCTAGAAAATACCTGAAATCACAGAAAAACACACAAACTCATAGTAAAGTCCAGAAACGTGAATTTTAACTAAAAACTAATAAAAATATAATAAAAACTAACTAAAACATACTAAAAATAATGCCAAAAAGCGTATAAATTATCCGCTCATCACAAAACCAAACTTAAATTGTTGCTTGTCCCCAAGCAACTAAAAATCAAATAAGATAAAAAGAAGAGAATATGCAATGAATTCCAAAAATATCTATGAAGATCAGCATTAATTAGATGAGCGGGACTTTTAGCTTTTTTCCTCTGAACAGTTTTGGCATCTCACTCTATCTTTTGAAATTCAAAATGATTGGCATCTATAGAAACTCAGAATCCAGATAGTGTTATTGATTCTCCTAGTTAAGTATGATGATTCTTGAACACAGCTACTTTATGAGTCTTGGCTGT
>NC_029775.3:15035783-15036422 GCF_000817695.3 Arachis duranensis
CAGGGTTCTTAAGCACATTCTTTTTGCCTTGGATCACAACTTTATTATTTTTTCTTTTTCTTCTTCCCCTTTTTTTTCGTTTTTTTTTTGTATTCACTGCTTTTTCTTGCCCTCAAGAATCATTTTTTTATGATTTTTCAGATCCTCAGTAACATGTCTCCTTTTTCATCATTCTTTCAAGAGCCAACATTCATGAACAACAAATTCAAAAGACATATGCACTGTTTAAGCATACATTCAGAAACCAAAGTAATGCCACCACATCAAAATAATTAATCTGTTATAAAATTCAAAATTCATGCAATTCTTCTCTTTTTCAATTAAGAACATTTTTCATTTAAGAAAGGTGATGGATTCATAGGACATTCATAACTTTAAGGCATAGACACTAAGACACTAATGATCATAAGACACAAACATAGGTAAACATAAGCATAAAAATTCGAAAAACAGGAAAATAAGGAAAAAGGAAATTAAAGAACGGGTCCACCTTAGTGATGGCGGCTTGTTCTTCCTCTTGAAGATCTTATGGAGTGCTTGAGCTCCTCAATGTCTCTTCCTTGTCTTTGTTGCTCCTCTCTCATGATTCTTTGATCTTCTCTAATTTCATGGAGGAGAATGGAATGTTCTTGGTGCTCC
>NC_029775.3:15036551-15039163 GCF_000817695.3 Arachis duranensis
ATGCATCCCTTGAGACATCTCAGGGATTTTATGATGAGGAATTTCCTCATGCTCTTGATGAAGTTCTCTTATTTGCTCCACACTTTTCTTGGTGATGGGCTTGAGGTCATGCCTTCTTAGTTGAACCGGCTTCCCTCTTGAATCTCTCTTCCATTGAGCGCCCTCTTCACAAATGTCTATGAGGACTTGGTCCAACCTTTGATCAAAGTTGACCCTTTTTGAGTTTGAAAGGGACCTCGTGGATCACCTTCTTCTTGGCCACAACTTCAGAGAAGTGGTCTTGATGCACCTTAAGATGAATCTCTCCATCTCCCATGACTCGGAGGTGGAAGCTTTTGCCTTCCCTTTCCTCTTTCTAGAGGTTTCTCTGGCCTTAGATGCCATAAATGGTTATGGAAAAACAAAAAGCAATGCTTTTACTACAACAAACTTAGAAGGTTTGCTCGTCCTCTAGCAAAAGAAGAAAGAAGAGAGTAGAAGAAGAAGAAATAGAGGAGATGGGGGTGGCTTTGATTTTCGGCCAAGGGGGAGAAGTAGTGTGTAGGTTGTGTGAAAATGAAGGAGTGAGGATGGGTTTATATAGTAGTGGAGAGGGGGTGTATGGTTCGGCCATGATGGGTGGGTTTGGGAGGGAAAGTGGTTTGAATTTGAATGGTAGGGTAGGTGGGGTTTTATGAAGGATGGATGTGAGTGGTGAAGAGAATGGTAGGATTTGATAGGTGAGGGGTTTTGGGGGAAGAGGTGTTGAGGTGATTGGTGAATGAAGAAGAAGAAGAGAGAGAGTGGTGGGGTAGGTGGGGATCCTGTGGGGTCCACAGATCCTGAGGTGTCAAGGATAATTCATCCCTGCACCAAGTGGCGAGCAAAAATGCTCATTCTGCCAATCCTGGCGTTAAACGCCGGGCTGGTGCCCATTTCTGGCGTTTAATGCCAGCTTGATGCCCATTTCTGGTGTTAAACGCCAGTCTGGTGCCCCTTTCTGGCGTTAAACGCCTAGAATGGTGCCAGACTAGGCGTTAAACGCCCATTTGCTACCCTTACTGGCGTTTAAACGCCAGCAAAGTTTTCCTCCAGGGTGTGCTATTTTCTTTCTATTTTTTATTCTATTTTTGCTTTTTCAATTGGTTTTGTGACTTTCCATGATCATCAACCTATAGAAAACATAAAATAACAAAGGAAAATAGATAAATATAACATTGGGTTGCCTCCCAATAAGCGCTCCTTTAATGTCAGTAGCTTGATAGTGGGCTCTCATTGAGCCTCACAGATACTCAGAGCAATGTTGGATCCTCCCAACACCAAACTTAGAGTTTGAATGTGGGGATTCAACACCAAACTTAGAAGTTGGTTGTGGCCTCCCAACACCAAACTTAGAGTTTGACTGTGGGGGCTCTGTTTGACTCTGTTTTGAGAGAAGCTCTTCATGCTTCCTCTCCATGGTAACAGAGGGATATCCTTGAGCCTTAAACACAAAGGATTCTTCATTCACTTGAATGATCAATTCTCCTCTGTCCATATTAATCACAGCCTTTGCTGTGGCTAGGAAGGGTCTGCCAAGGATGATGGATTCATCCATGCACTTCCCAGTCTCTAGGACTATGAAATCAGCAGGGATGTAATGGTCTTCAACTTTCACCAAAACATCCTCTACAAGTCCATAAGCTTATTTTCTTGAATTGTCTGCCATCTCTAGTGAGATTCTTGCAGCTTGTACCTCAAAGATCCTTAGCTTCTCCAACACAGAGAGAGGCATGAGGTTTATACTTGACCCTAAGTCACACAGAGCCTTCTTAAAGGTCATGGTACCCATGGTACAAGGTATTGAGAACCTTCCAGGGTCCTGTCTCTTTTAAGGTAATCTCTGCCCAGTCAAGTCATCCAGTTCTTTGGTGAGCAAAGGCGGTTCATCCTCCCAAGTCTCATTATCAAATAACTTGTCATTTGGCTTCATGATTGCTCCAAGGTATTTAGCAACTTGCTCTTCAGTGACATATTCGTCCTCTTCAGAGGAAGAATACTCATCAGAGCTCATGAATGGCAGAAGTAAATCCAATAGAATCTCTATGGTCTCAGTGTGAGCCTCAGATTCCCATGGTTCCTCATTAGGGAACTCATTGGAGGCCAGTGGACGTCCATTGAGGTCTTCCTCAGTAGCGCTCACTGCCTCTTTCTCCTCTCAAAATTTAGCCATGTTGATGGCCTTACACTCTCCTTTTGAATTCTCTTCTGTATTGCTTGGAAGAGTACTAGGAGGGAGTTCAGTAACTTTCTTACTCAGCTGACCTACTTGTGCCTCCAAGTTTCTAATGGAGGACCTTGTTTCAGTCATGAAACTTTGAGTGGTTTTGATTAGATCAGAGACCATGGTTGCTAAGTCAGAGTGGCTCAGCTTAGAATTCTCTGTCTGTTGCTGAGAAGATAATGGAAAAGGCTTGCCATTGCCAATTCTAATTCATTGAGGTCTCTGTTGATCCTTCCATGAGAGATTTGGATGATTTCTCCATGAAGGATTATAGGTGTTTCCATAGGGTTCTCCCATGTAATTCACCTCTTCCATTGAAGGGTTCTCAGGATCATAAGCTTCTTCTTCAGATGAAGCGTCCTTAGTACTG
>NC_029775.3:15040925-15041662 GCF_000817695.3 Arachis duranensis
TAGTTTACTATTTAAACAACTTTTACAGACATTTCGTGTACCTCATGCCATTTTCAGATCTGAATTACATACTTTTTGATGGCATGAGTCTCTAAACTCCATTGTTGGGGGTGAGGAGCTCTGCAGCGTCTCGGTGATTTAATACAATTCCTTTGTTTTTCCATTAACGTGTGTATGGTCCGATCTAAGATGTTTATTCGCGCTTAATTGTGAAAGAGGTGATGATCCATGACACTCATCACCTCCTTCAATCTATGAACGTGTGTCTGACAAACACCTCCGTTCTACATCAGACTGAATGAACTTCTCTTAGATTCCCCAACAGAATCTTCGTGGTATAAGCCGGATTGATGGCAGCATTCATGAGAATCCGGAAAGTCTAAACCTTGTCTGTGGTATTCCGAGTAGGATTCTGGGATTGAATGACTGTGGCGAGCTTCAAACTCCTGAAGGCTGGGCGTTAGTGACAGACGCAAAAGAATCAATGGATTCTATTCCAACCTGATTGAGAACCGACAGATGATTAGCCGTGCTGTGACAGAGCATAGGAACGTTTTCACTGAGAGGATGGGAAGTAGCCACTGACAATGGTGACACCCTACATGCAGCTTGCCGTAGACGTGCTTTACAAACACTTGAGTTAAATATTACATTGTAGGAATTCAGAGGACAAAGCATCTCCAAAACTCCAACATATTTCTCATTACTGCATAACAAGTAACACTATTATTCTCTCT
>NC_029775.3:15041762-15050693 GCF_000817695.3 Arachis duranensis
GTGGTTGGATTGTTTGGGCCTAGGGTCGTGGTTGAATGAGATGGACCGATGGTTGATTTCGGTTTTGTGGTTCTGGTTTGGGATAAGATATGAAAGGTTATTTTGGTTCATTATAGATAAACCTTTTTGAAATGTTTTGATGTTTTGAGAATTGAATAGTTCCTCTTTCAGAAAAGATTTCTGACTTCACTTTTATTGTAAACTGTTGTTTTTGAAAAGAGGCATAAGATGGTTATTAATCACTGGTACGGTTTATCTTCATGTATCCTATTACAGTAATTCCCAAAAACCCTCTACTGAGAACCCTTTCGAGGATGATGTTCTCACCCCCTACATCTTTCCCCTTTTCAGGATTTGGGCGCAGAAGTTATGAAGAGTTTAATTATTTATTGTTGAGATGCTCTGTAGTGCTTTAGATTATTATTTTTGTACCCTCGCCTTTATCTTGATATATTCTGTGAGAGGGATAGGAATTGTACTGAATAATGTTTGTAATATTATTTATATATATGTATGTATATATATATGGATGTACTCTTTATGAGTTTCTGTAAGTTGTATGGTGGGAATGGTATTGCGGTTTAAAGTTTTTAAACAGGCTCATATTTTAGTATTAAATAGTATAAGTGTCGTCGTAATGTCCGAACTATCAGAGTTGCGCAGCCGGAAGCGTGAGCTTTGGTAGTTAGGGTGTTACATTCTCAACATGGTAAAGGTACCCGCATAGTTAATATAAAAGGTCCTAGGAAAACCAGAGGCATTCCTAGAACTCCGACACTCAGATTTCAGCTTAAAGGTCTAACTAAACTAGAAATTAAGTAAGTTATCTAAGGTATTCAAGTTCTAAATTTAACTTTAACCTAACACTTCACTTTCTGTCTCCTCTAACCCTCTGAATCATTGGTGGAACAACCCCCCACCTCCGCCAAGAAGGGATTCTCAGAAAACATACACATACAATTCAAGCAAGAAAAACACAGATAGAGGTGCAATGACAACAAATAGAACAAGTAGCAGATAAGCAGAGTTAAGCAATTAAGCAAACTAAAACAATGCACACCGAAGCAAACATACAAATGCATATGATGTATGCCGGTCTTATGGCTGATGAGTCTCATTTGTCAGTTATATCGCCAACCTGACATCTCCTGGTAGTTAACCATTGGACAGTTCCTCTATGCGTGCATCCCCAAGCTCAACAATAATATCCATGGTGTCAAACTCGAAGCTCAAATATAATATTCCATGGAGTCAAACTTCAAACTCAATAATATAGTATTCCATTGAGTCAAACATCAAGCTCAAATATAATATTCCATAGAGTTAAACTCCAAGCTCAATGGTGCACGAAATTGCAATCACACTTTGCAATTCCGCACAACTAACCAGCAAGTGCACTGGGTCGTCCAAGTAATACCTTATGTGAGTAAGGGTCGATCCCACGGAGATTGTCAGCTTGAAGCAAGCTATGGTTATCTTGTAACTCTTAGTCAGAAGATTAACAATGAAAAGGGTTTTGTTTGCAATAAAATAAAAGAACATGAAATAAAAGGTACTTGTGATTCAGTAATGGAGAACAGGTAGAGGTTTTGGAGATGCTCCATCTTCTAAATCTCTGCTTTCCCACTGTCTTCTTCTTCACGCACGCAAGGCTCCTTCCATGGCAAGCTGTATGTTGGTGGATCACCGTTGTCAATGGCTACTAGCCGTTCTCTCAGTGAAAATGGTCCAGCTACGGGTTTCATAGGGCTAATCATCTGTCAGTTCTCACTAGTGTTGGAGTAAGATCCATTGATCCTTTTGCACACTGTCACTGTGCCCAACAATTGTGAGTTTGAAGCTCGTCACAGTCATCCCTTCCCGGATCCTACTCAGAATACCACAGACAAGGTTTAGACGTTTCGGATCTCAGGAATGCTACCAATTGATTCTAGCTTATACCACGAAGACTCTGATCTCACGGACTTGAATGCTCTGTTGTCAAGAGAGGCAATCAAACTCGTGAATCAGGAACCAAAGAGATATACACTCAATCAAAGGTAGAACAAGAGTGGTTGTCAGACACGCGTTCATAAGTTGCGAATGGAGATGAGTGTCACGGATCATCACATTCATCACGGTTAAGTACGAGTGAATATCTTAGAATAGAAACAAGCGTGATTGAATAGAAAACAGAAGTAATTGCATTAATTCATCAAGACACAGCAGAGCTCCTCACCTCCAACCATGGGGTTTAGAGACTCATGCCATAGGGATACAATGTAAAACGTGAAAATGTCATGAGGTCCAAAATAAATCTCTAAAAGTAGTTTTTATACTCAACTAGTAACCTAGGTTTACAGAAAATGAGTAAACTAAGATAGGTAGTGCAGAAATCCACTTCTGGGGCCCACTTGGTGTGTGCTGGGGCTGAGCATTGGAGCTTTCACGTGCATAGGCTATTCCTGGAGTTAAACGCCAGCTTTGGTGGCAGTTTGGGCATTTAAATCCAACTTTTATGCCAGTTCTGGCATTTTAACGCCAGAAAAGGGCAGAGAGCTGGCGTTTTGATGCCATTTTACGTCGTCAAACTCATGCAAAGTATGGACTATTATATATTTCTGGAAAGCCTTGGATATCTACTTTTCAATGCAATTGGAAGCGCACCAATTGGAGTTCTGTAGCTCCAAAAATTTCATTTTGAGTGCAGGGAGGTCAGAATCCAACAACATCTGCAGTCTTTTTTCAGCCTCTGAATCAGATTTGTGCTCAGGTCCCTCAATTTCAGCCAGAAAATACCTGAAATCACAGAAAAACACACAAACTCATAGTAAAGTCCAGAAATTTGAATTTTGCTTAAAAACTAATAAAAATATAATAAAAACTAATCAAAACATACTAAAAACTAACTAAAAACAATGCCAAAAGGCGTATAAATGATCCGCTCATCACAACACCAAACTTAAATTGTTGCTTATCCCCAAGTAACTGAAAATCAAATAGGATAAAAAGAAGAGAATATACTATAAATTTCAAAATATCAATGAAACTTAGCTCTAATTAGATGAGCGGGACTAGTAGCTTTTTTTGCTTCTGAACAGTTTTGACATCTCACTTTTTCCTTTGAAGTTTAGAATGATTGGCATCCATAGGAACTCAGAATTTAGATAGTTTTATTGATTCTCCTGGTTCAGTATGTTAATTCTTGAACACATCTACTTTATGAGTCTTGGTCGTGGCCCTAAGCATTTTATTTTCCAGTATTACCACCAGATACATAAATGCCACAGACACATGACTGGGTGAACCTTTTCAGATTGTGACTCAGCTTTGCTAAAGTCCCCAGTTAGAGGTGTCCAGAGCTCTTAAGCACACTCTTTTTGCTTTGGATCACGACTTTAACCACTCAGTCTCAAGCTTTTCTCTTGAACCTTCATGACACAAGCACATGGTTAGGGACAATTTGATTTAGCCCTTAGACCTGGTTTTATTTCCTTGGGCCCTCCTATCCATTAATGCTCAAAGCCTTGGATCCTTTTTACTCTTGCCTTTTGGTTTAAAGGGTTATTGGATTTTTCTGCTTGCTTCTTCTTTTTCTTTATTTTTCTCTTTTTTTTCACCTTTTTTTCGCAAGCCTTTTTCTTTTTCACTGCTTTTTCTTGCTTCAAGAATCAATTTTATGATTTTTCTGATTATCAACAAAATTTCTCCTTTTTTATTATTCTTTCAAGAGCCAACAATTTTAACATTCATAAACAACAAGATAAAAAATATGCACTGTTCAAGCATCCATTCAGAAAACAAAAAGTATTGTCACCACATCAAAATAATTAAACTAATTTCAAGGATAAATTTTGAAATTCATGTACTTCTTGTTCTTTTGTAATTAGAAACATTTTTCATTTAAGAAAGGTGAAGGATTCATGGGATTATTCATAGCTTTAAGACATAGACACTAGACACTAATGATCATGTAGTAAAGACACAAACGTAGATAGAACATTAAGCATGAAAATCGAAAAACAGAAAATAAATAGACAAGGAAATTAAAGAATGAGTCCACCTTAGTGAAGGTGGCATCTTCCTCCTCTTGAAGAACCAATGGTGCTTTTGAGCTCCTCTATGTCTCTTCCTTGCCTTTGTTGCTCCTCCCTCATAGCTCTTTGATCTTCTCTAATCTCATGGAGAATGTTGGAGTGCTCTTGGTGTTCCACCCTTAATTGGTCCATGTTGTAACTCAAGCTTTCCAAGGAAGTGTTTAGTTACTCCCAATAGTTGTGTGGAGGAAATTACATCCATTGAGGCATCTTAGGGATTTCTTGATGAGGAACTTCCTCATACTCTTGTTGAGTGCCATAAATGGTTATGGAAAAACAAAAAGCAATGCTTTTACCACACCAAACTTAAAAATATTTGCTCGTCCTTGAGCAAAAGAAGAAAGAAAGAAGGAGGTAAAGAAGAAAATGGAGGAGATGGAGAGAGTTGAATTTTTGAAGGTGGGTGGGGTTTTTGGGGAAGAGATATGGAGATGATTGGTGAAGGGTATTTGGGGAAGAATGTTGTAAAAAGGTGTGAAGAGGAGAGAGAGTAAGTTGAGATTGGTAGGGATCTTGTGGGGTCCATAGATCCTGAGGGGTCAAGGAATTCTCATCCCTGCTCTAATTGGGTGTTCAAAACGCCTCAGAGTGCAATTCTGGCATTTAAACGCCAGTCTGCTGCCCTATTCTGGCATTTAAACGCCAGCTTTTATTCATATTCTGGCATCTAAACGCCAGTCTACTGCTCTGTTCTCCAGTCTGGTGTCCTGTTCTGGCATTTAAACGCCCAGAAAGGTGCCAGACTGGGTGTTTTAAACGCCCATTTTGCTACCCTTACTGGCGTTTAAACGCCAGTAAGTCCTTCCTCCAGGGTGTGCTGTTTTCAATGCTGTTTCTTATTTTTGCTTTATTTTTGTAAATGTTTTTGTGACTTCATATGATCATCAACCTAAAGAAAACATAAAATAGAAAATGAAATGAGAAAGTAATTAACATAGATAAATAAGATTGAGTTGCCTCCCAATAAGCGCTTCTTTACTGTCAATAGCTTGACATTACTGAGCTCTATAGTTTGCGATATCTGCAAACCACGGAGCTTCCTGAATGGTAAACAATTGCTCATCCGGGAAGGTTTCAGAGATCTCAGTATGAGGGAGGGATGCTCCTGCTACTGGTTCTATCCGGGACAAGTGATCAGCTACTTGGTTCTCTGTCCTTTTTCTTTCTCTTATTTCTATATCAAACTCTTGCAGAAGCAACACCCATCTTATGAGCCTGGATTTTGAATCCTGCTTTGTGAGTAGATATTTAAGAGCAGCATGGTCAGTGTACATAATCACTTTTGATCCTACTAAATAGGATCTGAACTTGTCAATGGCGTAGACCACTGCAAGCAACTCCTTTTCTGTGGTTGTGTAATTCTTCTGTGCGTCATTCAAAACATGACTTGCATAATAAATGACGTGCAGAAGCTTGTCATTCTTCTGTCCCAATACTGCACCAATGGCATGGTCACTGGCATCACACATTAATTCGAATGGTAATGTCCAGTCTGGTGCAGAAATGACAGGTGCTGTGACCAACTTAGCCTTCAGAGTCTCAAAGGCCTGCAAACACTCTGTGTCAAAGACAAATGGCGTATCAACAGCTAGCAGATTACTCAGAGGTTTTGCAATTTTTGAAAAAATTTTGATAAACCTCCTGTAGAATCCTGCATGTCCCAGAAAGCTTCTGATTGCCTTAACATTGGTGGGTGGTGGTAATTTTTCAATTACCTCTACCTTAGCTTGATCCACCTCTATCCCTTTGTTCAAAATTTTATGCCCAAGGACAATTCCTTCAGTCACCATAAAGTGACATTTTTCCTAGTTTAAAACCAGGTTAGTCTCTTGGCATCTTTTCAGAACAAGTGTTAGATGATCAAGACAGGAGTTGAATGAGTCTCCAAATACTGATAAGTCATCCATGAAGACTTCTAGAAATTTTTCCACCATATCAGAGAAAATAGAGAGCATGCATCTCTAAAAAGTTGCAGGTACATTGCACAGACCAAATGGCATCCTTCTGTAGGCAAATACTCCAGATGAACATGTGAATGCTGTTTTCTCTTGATCCTGAGGATCTACTACAATTTGGTTATAGCCTGAATAGCCATCCAAAAATCAGTAATAATCATGACCTGCTAGTCTTTCTAGCATCTGGTCTATGAATGGTAAAGGAAAATGATCCTTTCTAGTGGCTGTATTGAGTCTTCTGTAGTCAATACATATGCGCCACCCTGTAATTGTTCTTGTAGGAACCAGTTCATTCTTTTCATTATGAACTACTGTCAGGCCTCCCTTCTTGGGGACGACTTGGATAGGGCTCACCCAGGGGCTATAAAAAATTAGATAAATAATCCCAGCCTCTAGTAATTAGGTCACCTCTTTCTGCACCACTTCCTTCATGGCTGGATTCAGCCGTCTTTGTGGTTGAACCACTGGCTTAGCATTATCCTCCAAGAGGATCTTGTGCATGCATCTGGCTGGGCTAATGCCCTTAAGAACACTTATGGACCATCTAAGAGTTGTCTTGTGTGTCCTTAACACCTAAAGTAGTGCTTTTTCTTCCTGTAGCTCTAAGGCAGAGCTTATGATCACAGGAAAAGTACCATCCTCTCCCAGAAACGCATATTTCAGGGAGGGTGGTAATGGTTTGAGCTCAGGTTTTGGAGGCTTCTTCTCTTCTTGAGGGGTTATCAGAGGTGCTTCTGTTTTCTCTGGTTCCTCCAGATTAGGATGAACATCTTTAAAAATGTCCTCTAGCTCTGATTCAAGACTCTCAGCCATATTGATCTCCTCTACTAGGGACTCAATAATATCAACACTCATGCAGTCACTTGATGTGTCTGGATGCTGCATAGCTTTGACAACATTCAACTTAAACTCATCCTCATTGACTCTCATGGTTAATTCCCCTTTTTGAATGTCAATGAGGGTTCGTCCAGTTGCTAGAAAAGGTCTTCTTAGAATGAGAGTTGCACTCTTGTGCTCCTCCATTTCCATCACTACAAAGTTAGTGGGAAAGGAAAATGGCCCAACCTTGACAATCATGTCCTCAATTACGCCTGATGGATATTTAATTGAGCCATCAGCAAGTTGAAGACAGATCTAAGTTGGTTTGACCTCTTCAGTTAAGTCAAGCTTTCTGATAGTGGATACAGGAATTAGGTTGGTACTTACCCCAAGATCACATAGAGTTGTCTTGGTACAAGTACCCTCTAATGTGCACCGTATCGTAAAGCTCCCGGGATCCTTAAGCTTCTCTGGTAAGCTTTTGAGAATGACTGCACTGGATTCTTCAATGAGAAAAACTTTTTCAGTTTCTCTCCAATCCTTCTTATGGCTTAAGATCTCTTTCATGAACTTAGCATAAGAGGATATTTGCTCAAGTGCCTCTGCAAACGGAATCTTTATTTCAAGAGTTCTGAGATAGTCTGTAAAGCGGGTAAATTGTTTATCCTGTTCCGCCTGGCAGAGTTTCTGAGGATAAGGCAATTTGGCTTTATATTCTTAAACCTTAGTTGCTGCAGGTTTATTTCCTACAGAGGTAGGTTGAGAAGCCTTCTTGAGGGAGTTATTATTAGCACTTGCAGGTGTCTGATCCCTCATTGGCGTTTGAATGCCAGGATATGAGGAGGAATGGGCGTTTAACGCCAAATTCCTATCTTTTTCTAGCGTTTGAACGCCAGAACTGGACATGGAATTGGCGTTTGATGCCAACTTTTCACCCTTTTCTGGCATTTGAACGCCAGTTTATCACCCTTTTCTGGTGTTTGAATGCCATAATCATTCTTCTCTGGGCTCTTACTGTCCTCAGAGAAATTTGGGTAGCATTCTGCTCGTCCTCTGTCAATTGTTCTTTTTTTGACTTTCTGTTGCTTTGAGTTGATGTATTTAATATTTTTTCACTCCTTAATTGAACAGCTTGACATTCTTTTGTTATTTGTTTAGATAACTGTTGTCTTGTCTGGTCAAGTTATGCTTCCATATTCTTATTAGCATCTTGAGTATCTTGTAACATCTCTTTAAATTCTGCTAACTGTTCTGTCAGAGTGAGTAATTGCTGGTTGAGTTCAGCAACTTATTCTGGAGGACTAAGGTCAGTGGATACTGCTTTAGCCTCTTCCTTCATGGAAAACTCACTATTCAAGTACATGTACTGATTTCTAGCAACTGTATTTATGAGCTCTTGAGCCTCTTCAATCGTCTTTCTCATGTGTATAGATCCACCAGCTGAGTGGTCTAGAGATAACTGAGCTTTTTCTATAAGCCCATAGTAGAAGATGTCTAACTGTATCCATTCTGAAAATATTTCAAATGGGCATTTCCTTAACATCTCTCTGTACCTTTCTCAGGCATCATAAAGAGATTCATTATCTCCTTGTTTGAAGCCTTGGATGTCCAGCCTTAGCTGTGTCATCCTTTTTAGAGGAAAATATTGATTCAGAAATTTTTCTGACAGCTGTTTCCATGTCCTTATGCTTGCTGTGGGTTGGTTATTTAACCACCTCTTAACTTGATCTTTCACAGCAAATGGAAACAATAATAGTCTGTAGACATCCTGATCTACCGCCTTATCACGTACTGTGTCAGCAATCGGTAAGAACTGTGCCAGAAACTCAGTAGGTTCTTCCTGTGGAAGACCGGAATACTAGCAATTTTGCTGCACCATGATAATGAGCTGGGGGTTCAACTCAAAATTACTAGCTTTAATGGGGGTATACAGATACTACCCCTATATGAAGCAGTAGTGGAATTAGCAAATGACCCCAGAGTCCTTCTGGACTGTTCATTTCCACTCATGTCCATAGTGGAAAGAACTAAGCGACGTGGATTGTAAATAAAAAAAAGAAAATTTATTTTTATTATTATAT
>NC_029775.3:15050793-15056030 GCF_000817695.3 Arachis duranensis
GATGAAAAGAGAAAAAAAATCAAAAGCAATCTACAGTTTCTCATTAGAAAATTCCTCCCATTTAGTAGACTCCGCCATAATCATGATGCTTTCTTATGGTTTTTAGCTTCCTAAAAAGGGAAATTTGGGAAATATATAGCTTTGAGGGTTTTCACCCAAAGAGCATCTAGATTTTGTAACACTCTCCATGCCTGTTTTGCTAGATGAGCCAAATTTTGTGTTTAAAAAATTCTTGAATCCTAGTCCGCCATCATTCTTACTCATAGTCATTGACTCCCACTTTTTTCTAGTGTATTCTTCGATCCTTTCCTGAAGACGCCCACTAGAACTTAGCCAATTTAGCACTCAATCTTTGACAAAAAATTTTTGGAAACAACACCATATTCATAGCATAGGTGGGTATCGTCTGGACAACTGCCTTGATCAATTCTTCAATCCATGTCAAAGCTTTATTTTTTTTATCTCTCCCATTGGCCCGGTAACCCTAAATACTTTCCAGGATTATCCCAAGCATCCATGCCTAGTATCTCTTCAATATCGCATCTTGTTTTGATGGAAACTTGATTCCCAAAAATTATAGGGATTTAAAAGTTAACTCATTGTCCTGATGCTTCTGTATATTCATTTAGGATGGTAATGATTTGGTAGACTTTTTCTTCACTTGCTTTTGCAAGAATTATGTAGTCATATGCAAAAAGGAGATGGGATATGGTTAGCACACTAGGGCTGATTCTAAACAGATATGGTGACAAAGGGTCACCTTATCTCAAACCTCTTTGGGGAATTATTCTATTTGATAGCACTCTATTGACTTTAAATCTGTATAATGCCCCTCTAACACACTTCATAACCAACTTGATCCAATCGTTCTGAAATCCAAATGTCTCTAGGAGCTTTTCGATGAAATTCCATTCTATCCTATCATAAGCCTTACTCATATCCAATTTTATAGCTAAGTTTTCTCCTCCCATCCCATCTCTCCTCTTCAAACTATGAAAGGCTTTTTGAACTATGATAATACTATCTTGAATTAATCTTCCACTAACAAAAGTACTTTTTGTAGGAGAAACCACCTTGTCAATTACTTTTCTTAATCTCAACACTAAAATTTTTGAAATAATTTTATACATGAAGTTGCAGCAACTAATTGATCTGAGCTGGTTTAAGCATTCCGGCTGCTTCAGTTTTGGTATTAATACAATTGTGGTCTCAGTTATTTTCGGAGGTAGCTCCTTGTTGCTGAAAAAATCATTTACCATTTCCAAGATCTCCCCTTTAATATCTTTTTAGTGCTTTTGATAAAACAATCCATTAAGTCCATCCGGTCCAGGAGCTCTGAGACCTCCCATGCTGAAAACTGCTCTCCTAACTTCCCCTTTTGTAACTCTTTCGGAAAGCCTCTCATTCATCTCTTTTGTTACTTTTTTAGAGATCTTTCTTTTGCATTGCTCCACATTAGTGGTTTTTGTAAATCCCGCAAAATTAATAAATAATTAGCTAATAAATTAATTATTATTTAAAGAAGTTAGAAAAAATCAATTTTTATAATTTAGAAGAGTAGAAATATTAAAAATACAAATTTTGACACTAATTTTAAAAATCTTGACCCAAAACCAGGTTAACGGGCCGAACTGATTGGATTGGACCCAAATCGGCCCAAGGCCCACCTGTAAGAAAAGCAACGAGTTTCCTTTTCTCCATTTCACTCCTGCAGATACATTGAGGAAAGGAAATTGACGTTAAAATCCTAAGCCTTGCCACTGAAAATTCAATCGTCCATAAATTTCAATTTAAAACTCCGATTGACGAGCCGTCAGTGGCCACGTGTTTGTCTCAAAATTCTCTTTAACTCTATCTGAATAAAGTAGTAAGAAATTTTCATTTCTCACCTAATTATTTTCCTCATCAATTTCGAGATTTTTTAGTTTGGGTATTGAGAAATTGAATGATTTTGATGGTTTAGGTGAACTCTAGCAGTGGATAATCACTAAGTTTTATCCAATTGAATCCATAGGTAAGGAAAGAAACTGTTGAACCCTTGTGAATCATTGAGTTAGTGAATCCTATGATGATTATAGTGATATTGTGTGAAATAGATTGTGTTCTGGTTGATTTGGAGTTCAATTGGACAGTTTGGAATGAAATCCAGGTAATTAGGCCTGAGAAATTTATATTTGGAAGCTTGGAGCTTGTGAAAAGAGAGATTTTTGAGGTGAACTAAATAAATTATTGATGGATTGAGAATAAAGGATGAATGAATTTGTGTACGTTGGATTATGACTTTAATGAGTATAAAATAATGATGATTGTTGATGTGTTGAGGGTTGATGGAAGGTTTGTGAAATTGAATTGAACGAATTGGTTGAGAAATGTGTGGTTTGATTTTGTAAATGATTTAATAATGGAAGTGGTTTGATTTTGAAATAATTTGATACTGAAAATGATTTGAATGATCGAGAGGTGTTTGGTTTGGTGGTTAGGACCCTTGAAGGGTGGCAGAAATTTGATTTTAGAGGAGATACTGCCAAAATTTCTATAAAAATTTGGAGTTTTTATTTGAAGTGTTATTTTAAAAAGAAAAGGATTATTATGTGGCTTGTATATTTGAGAATATTGAATATTATATTATTGAGCTTGGAGTTTGACTCCATGGAATACTATATTATTGAGTGATGAGCAGATAATTTATACGCTTTTTGGCATTGTTTTTAGTTAGTTTTTAGTATATTTTGATTAGTTTTTATTATATTTTTTATTAATTTTTAAGCAAAATTTACATTTCTGGACTTTACTATGAGTTTGTGTGTTTTTCTGTGATTTCAGGTATTTTCTAGTTGAAATTGAGGGACCTGAGCACAAATCTGATTCAGAGGCTGAACAAAGACTGCAGATGCTATTGGATTCTGACCTCTCTTCACTCGAAATGGAATTTTTGGAGCTATAGAACTCCAATTGGTGCGCTTCCAATTGCGTTGGAAAGTAGACATCCAAGGCTTTCCAGAAATATATAATAGTCCATACTTTGCACGAGTTTTGATGATGTAAAATGGCGTCAAAACGCCAACTCTCTGCCCTTTTCTGGCGTTAAAATGCCAAAACTGGTGTAAAAGTTGGATTTAAATGCCCAAACTGGCACCAAAGCTGGCGTTTAACTCTAGAAATAGCCTATGCACGTGAAAGCTCCAATGCTCAGCCCCAGCACACACCAAGTGGGCCCCAGAAGTGGATTTCTGCACTGCCTATCTTAGTTTACTCATTTTTTGTAAACCTAGGTTACTAGTTGAGTATAAAAACTATTTTTAGAGATTTATTTTGGACCTCATGACATTTTCACGTTTTACATTGTATTTCTATGGCATGAGTCTCTAAACCCCATGGTTGGGGGTGAGGAGCTCTGCTGTGTCTTGATGAATTAATACAATTACTTCTGTTTTCTATTCAATCACGCTTGTTTCTGTTCTAAGATATTCACTCATACTTAACCGTGATGAATGTGATGATCCGTGACACTCATCTCCATTCGCAACTTATGAACGCGTGTCTGACAACCACTCTCATTCTACCTTAGATTGAGTGTATATCTCTTTGGTTCCTGATTCACGAGTTTGATTGCCTCTCTTGACAACAGAGCATTCAAGTCCGTGAGATCAGAGTCTTCGTGGTATAAGCTAGAATCAATTGGTAGCATTCTTGAGATCCGAAAAGTCTAAACCTTGTCTCTGGTATTCTGAGTAGGATTCGGGAAGGGATGACTGTGACGAGCTTTAAACTCACAATTGTTGGGCGTAGTGACAGTATGCAAAAGGATCAATAGATCTTACTCCAACACTAGTGAGAACCGACAGATGATTAGCCCTACGAAACCCATAGCTGGACTATTTTCACTGAGAGGACGGCTGGTAGCCATTGACAACGGTGATCCACCAACATACAGCTTGCCATGGAAGGAGCCTTGCCTGCGTGAAGAAGAAGACAGTGGGAAAGCAGAGATTCAGAAGATGGAGCATCTCCAAAACCTCAACTTGTTCTCCAGTACTGAATCACAAGTACCTTTTATTTGATGTTCTTTTATTTTATTGCAAACAAAACCCTTTTCATTGTTAATCTCCTAACTAAGAGTTACAAGATAACCATAGCTTGCTTCAAGCCGACAATCTCCGTGGGATCGACCCTTACTCACGTAAGGTATTACTTGGACGACCCAATGCACTTGCTGGTTAGTTATGCAGAATTGGAAAGTGTGATTGCAATTTCGTGCACCAAGTTTTTGGCGCCGTTGTTGGGAATTGTTCGAGTTTGAACAACTGACGGTTCATCTTGTTGCTTAGATTAGGAAAATTTTATCTTTTGGGTCAGAGTCTTTTATTTTCTTTTCAAATTTTTTCAAAAATTTATTATTTTTTCTTTATTAATCTTTAGATTTTTCAGTTTGAGTCTAGTTGCATGTTTTAAGTTTGGTGTCCTTTGTGTTTTTTTCATCCAAAAAAAATTATTTTTCTCTATTTAATCCTTGCATTTGTTGAATGTGTCTATGTTCTTGTTAATAGTTACTCCTTTGAGTCTTTCTTTCTAAAATCTTTTCTAAAATAATTTTTCGTTGATTAAATCTTGTGTCAAGTTTCAAGCTTGGTGTTTTCTTGTTAGTTTTTATTTAATTTTCGAAAATTTATTTTTGGTTTTCTAGACATTTTAACTTTGGTGTTCTTTTTCTGTTCTTGAGTCCTTTGAGTCTTTGAATTTTTGTTCTTTGTGTTAATCTTCAAAGTGTTCTTGAGTCCTTCTTGTGTTTTGATCTTAAAATTTTTAAGTTTGGTGTTCCTTAGTGTTTTTCCTCCAAATTTTCGAAAATAAGGAGCATTAGATCTAAAAATTTTAAGTCTTGTGTCTTTTTATTATTTTTCTCTTTCTTCATTAAGATTCAAAAATAAAAAATATCTTTTCTTCATTCCACTCATAATTTTCGAAAATTTTGCATTAAATTAGTCATTAATTTTAAAAAACATATCTTTTCAATCATATCTTTTTTTTTTCAAAACTTCCTAACCACTTTCTCTTTCTTCATTTTTTGAAAATCCTCATCAAAAATTTTCAAATCTTTTTTTTTCTTTATTTTTTTATTATTACTATTTTGAAATATATATATATATATATAATAAAATAAATAAAATAAATCCACATCATCTCCCTTTCTCCATCATGGAACTAAGTGGAAATGAACAGTCCAGAAGGACTCTAAG
>NC_029775.3:15062761-15089581 GCF_000817695.3 Arachis duranensis
TATTTCTTTAAGAATTTCATATTTTTTTTAAATTTTATAGATATTTAATTATTTTTGCTAAAATATAATTAGATGTTTTTTGTTAAGTATTAGGATGTTTTTTTTTCATATTAAATGAATGTTTTTTTGGTGCTGGACCTGTGTAGAAGCCCCACCCCTGAGAAGGCTGCGCTGGTGGCTACTGCACCCAACACACAGCAAGAGGGTCTTGACCAGCTGGAGGACCATGTGCTGCACAATCTTGATTGGGACTCCATCACGAAGGACCTTGGATTCCACGAAAACTCCAACCCACCCTTGTTCAAGACCACCCTCCCTAATGTCCCTGACTTCTCTCCTTTTTTCGACCCACACTTCGAATTCCCAGACATTCAAACCATATCCTACAACTACGCCAATGCCACTGCCACCCTCGACCGCCTCCTCCACGACACCTCCAATAATTCTCCCGCCACCGGCTTCGATTTCATAGAGGAGCTCATTCGTGCTGCCGATTGCTTCGACACCAACCACCTCCACGTCGCTCACGTCATATTGGACCGACTCAATCAACGCCTCTGATCTCCTGTCGGTGCAAAGCCTCTCTAACGTGGCGCCTTCTACTTCAAGAAGAGGAGTGAGTCGCGGTGGGGAGACGGAGAGGGTCTAATGGTGAGAGAGAGGTTTGTGTGTGATTGTTAGAAGTGGGTAGGTTAATGTGAAAGAGAAGAGGAATGTATTTATAGGTTTTAATTAGGTTTACTTAAATTTTTTAAATTTTGAATTTAAAAAATTTAAAATTAATTATTAATATAAATTAATATGATTTTGTTTAGTTTTTGGCTGATAACCTTTTGGTTGCATATACTTTTCCTTAACATAATCATTTACATACCTATTGAATTGAACATCCGACATATCTATTGTTCACATTATTTTTTTTTTGTGACTTCATTATTCACATTATTTAGTATTTTTATTATCTTCCTATATTTTTCCTTTTGAATTTTTATAGATAAAGATAATAATTTATTCAAAAATAAAATAGAATTGTTGTTAATTCTTTAGAAATCATCACTTCAAATATTATAGTGGTTTGACTCTGCTATTTTGGTTCTAATAAGTGTATCTAATATGAACTTGTGGAAATGCTCATGTTTAGGCCAAAGGAATATATACCACTAATAATTCAGGGTTAAAAGTTTACCTTTTTTATATATAAACAATGAAACCACTTTGCTCTTGAGTGGAATTCTCCATCATCTTAAGTTCTTAACAACAATATAAACCACCCATATTGAATTAATTTTCTTCATATATATATATATATATATATTACAAACATTACCCAATACAATTCCTATCCCTCTTATAGAATATATCAAGATAGAAGCGAGGGTACAATAAAACATAACTAAAATAATACAGAGCATCACAACAACAATTAAATAAACTCTTCATGACTTCTGCGCCCATATCCTGAAAGGGGAAAAATGTAGGGGGGTGAGAACATCATCCTCGAAAGGGTTCTCAGTAGAGGGTTTTTTGGGAATTACTGTAATAGGATACGTGAAGACAAACCGTACCAGTGATTAATAACCGTCTTATGCATCTTTTCAAAAACAACGGTTTACAATAAAAGAGAAATCTGAAATCCTTTTCCGAAAGAGGAACCATTCAATTCTCAAAAACTCAAAATCCTTTCAAAACGGTTTATCTATGCCGAACCAAAATAGCCTTTCATATTTTTCCAAACGAGAAATACAAAACCAAAACCAACCATCGGTCCATCTCAATTCAACCATGGCCCTAGGCCCAAACAATCCAACCATCAACCAATTACCACAGTCTAACAGAGTCTCAGTAGCAAACACAAATAGGAAGATGCAAGCACAAACAAACAGTTATTGCAAGTAGAACAATTAGCAATTAATCACATAAGCAAACCAAGTATAATATGCACACCCAAACAATGTCACTTAGATGCATATGATGCATGCCTGTCCCTAATGGCTGATGATATCATCTGTCGGTTATAGAGCCAACCCGACAAGTCCTGGTAGCTAACCATTGGACCCTGTCGCCATTAGAGGGTATCGGTGCCCTGTCACCCTTACAACCAGAGAGAAAACACAAGCATACTCACATACACTTTATCTCAGCCATTGGCTTAAATTCACAATTCATTCAATAGCATACATGCACTTATACTCAACCATGGATCACCATCCGTCTCAGCCATCCAGCTCACGGTTCGATCAAGAACCAGCCAATTTATCAATAAATACAACCCTTCAACTTAAATTCATAATTTATAGCGAGCTATACGGCTCATAACTCATTCGGAAATCAACCATAATCCAATAGCATACACAGCCATTCCGGCTCATAACAAAATAGCACTTCCACCATTCAACATCATCAAATTCATGAAATCGGCATTTAAGCCATAAATCATTTTCTCAATTCATTTCACTTTGAAATCAAGTTTCAACTCTTTTGAGCCCTGGCTTTAAAGATCTCATTTCTCAAATCATCTCAGGCTCATAAGCCACTTTTACTCAAAGTAAATTCTCCTTTTAAAAATAATTCCACTCTCGGCATCCTCTTTCCAAAACTTCCAAAACCATGGCAAGTTAAGGATTTATTTCAAAGTATTCAAAATCACCCATCCAACAATGGAATTTTATAACAAAAGTTTCTCTGCAGAGTCCCAAGTCTTTAGGGGAGAATAACATAACTCATTTCGCCAAGTTCATTTAAAATCATTAAAAACCTCAACTTTCTGATTTGAGTAATAAAATAGGGTTTAAGCCAAACTGAAGTAAATAAAACTGAATTTACTATAAAACCGGCCATACAAAATCACAAGTTCCAACCCGGTCCAAAAATCAACTCATTTGAAACGAAACCGGTTCATTTGAATCAAACCACTTTCAGATTTCTTTCTGGAACCCATTTTTCTACTCCTCCAAAATGCCTCAAACTTGATTAATCAATCAAAAGTCTAGATTCCTTTGAAATCACTAAAAACTCCTTTTTTATATTAAAATCAATATTAGAGCATCATTCTTTCCTTCAGTGATTCAAACGGTAAAAATAGTTCAGTTCTAAATAAGCCGAACTCAACGTATAAGGTTCATTAAATGAATTAAGCTTGAAAACATAAATATCCTCTTAATAAATCAAATAATACAATTTCTCAAATCCAACCCTTTTTAAATAACTTTTCAAATAAGACTAGGATTTCGCAGAAATTTCGGCAGCACCTCCCCTAAAACTTGGACTTTTGCCACCCGGTTCGGGTCCCAACTAAACCGTTTCTCATTCCTTTTCAGCAGCTCAAAACCAAAAACAATTTAAAGCAAGCTAAATCAACAATCGCCTCAGTGGCGTATCTCAAGGATACCATTTCAAAATCAACTTAATATCAATCGATATAACTCATTTCCAAAGCTTTAAAGAAACGGTTCAATTAACGAATCATTTGTCCAAAACCAAATCAATTAAAATAAACCAGGCTGAATTCAAAAGTGCATTCGACTTTTCACATCATTGAAATAATTGACTCAATTCAAACCAATCCTCAACAGTTTAAACTCAAATTTCAAATCTTTAAAGAATCAACTTCAAAACATTATATTTCACAAAGCCGCACAACAACTCAGCCAAACCAACATCCATAATCATTCAAGTCAATCAAATAATACATAAGGCAGATACAATCACCAAATACACAATATCTCACATCCGTATCCATATGTAATAATTCCAATATACAAAACATAACTTTTGGAAAGCGCCCCTACCTCAAAACGCCAAAATCATAATCCAAACGTGTCAACTGAACTCTTTTCGCTCTGCCTGAAATCATCGGCAATCAGAACCCGACTCGGCTTGCTCTCTCTCGAAAGCAGAAACAGCTACAAGTGGCATAAGCAAACCAGATTCTAACTCCTAAAACCATTAACATTGCACATACTTTATTACACGGAACAGAGAACTAACGCAGGGCTTTCGAAAATCAAAATACTCACTGAAATAACAAAATGAAGCAGCCGCAGCTCCTTATAAACCTGGCAGTGGCTTCGTCAGTAACCCCAAGTGATAAACGCGAGCAAAAACACCGGTGACGGTAACTGTAACAACCACGCGGCGTTAACAACCTTTCCGGAATTCCAACAGAACAGAAACCAAACTCAAAAATCTTACCGACGGTGGAACACGGTGGCAGCAGGGTCTCAAGTGGCAGAAGCTCAGCCCGGAGCTCCGACGGCCATGGCGGCAGATTCTGACAGCACAGCAGCAAGGGTGGGGGACCAACCACTATCACCGCGTCTCATCCTCTCCCGCTACTAATAAGGACAGTAACCACCATAGCAATCCGGCCTCAGCAGCGGCTTCCAACGGCAACAGCGGCGCGCTCAACCCAGAACCCGAATGGAGCACAGTAGGAGCGACGGCCATGAGTGACAGTGACGCGAGCCTCGATGGTGGGAGGAAGTGATGGCGACTGAGCACGGTGGCTACCCTCCTCACGGCGCGTCTCTCTCTCGCGCGAATGGCGACGGCGCGGCTAGGAGTGACGGTGTGACGAACAGAGGCGGCGGCATGGTGTGGACGCGGTGGTGATGAAGGCTGGAAGGTGGGGCGAGGCTGGACGGCAACCCAGCAGTGGCGGCTCCGTCTCACGTGCCCTGTCTCGCGCTTTCTCTTCTGCTCGTGACTATGGTCCACGGCTTCGTCTCCTTCGACGGCAACACGACGGCGCGGCGGCAGTGATGCCCGCCGGCGCCGTCCTTCCTCTTCCCCTCTCCACTTCTCTGATCTCCCGTTTCCCTCCTCCCTTTCTTCGTTTCTTTCTTTCAAGGAATCAAAGGGAGCTTTGTGTGAGTTGCCGATGGGAAAAGAAATGGGTGGCAGCTACAGGGTTTTCAAATCTGAGTTTGCTGAGGGAGAATGGGGGAACCGGGTCATGGATTAGGATTTTAGGGTTAGGGTTTTATTTTCAAAAATTAGGATTAGGGGCATTTTAGTAATTTCACATAAAATTGGAAATACTATAGTAATTGAAACCCAAATTAAATCCAACACTATTTGTACATAGAAAATACTATTTGCTCATCAATTTCACAAATTATTTTCAATAAAATGCCCAAATCCAAAAATTAGAAAGAATATACTTAATTTCTTCATTTTCCAAAATAGCAGTAATAATATTTAAAAATATTACTTATCTAATCCGAATCATATAAAATCCTTATTATTTCATAACTATCAACCTTATACTTTAAATATAGAGAATAATCCAATAATTTTAAAATTGGATAATAATCATAACTTATCTCAAATCCAATAAATCAAAACTTGCCTTAATTATCTATAATAAAATAATCTCTGAAATTAAGGCTATAAATAACTGTAGGATTTGAGACTTGCTCATAATAAGACTTTTCAAAAGTTCTGGGTCTTACAGAGAACTCCCGATTTTCATTCCATACATATTTCTGTTGTTTTTCAGATCCAGGTCGAAAGGCACCACGTTGAGCGTCTCGAGACATTCCTTACAAGCAAAGAACAATCTTTTGGACTGTTATATTTTGTTTTAGGCTATGTATATATGTTTATAGAATCTCCGCATATATATTTTGTATTTTGTCCCTCCAAGAGGTTGACTTAGAGATACATGCGTTTATTGTGTAGTTTGAGTTTTATTTTGGGTGTATATGTATTTATAATTATATACTCTGGCCGGCCGTAGCTTTGTAGGTCAAGTCTGGAGCTTGATATCTGTGTTTTGGAACTCTGATCTGTATATTATGTTTTTAGCCTTCTTTTTGACATTGCCTATACGTTTTATGCTTATTCGTATAAGAATGACACGATTTTCTATTTTTCATTTTTGTTTAACTTCTTCTTCAAGGCTCCTAGATATGAATTCTATCAACTATATTTATGTACATGTTTTACTTTTAGAGGTTGTAATACCTCGCCACCTCTACTTTACGACTTAAGTGTAAGGCTTTGTGTGGTAGGGTGTACAGTTTTTGAGGCTGTGAATAAGTCTCTTGAGTGATCCTCTATAGGCTTTAAAATTTCTGAATTCCCACTTATCCATTTGCCCTTAGCATTCTTCAATTTCTCAATCCTATTTCGATCTCCCCTTTGTATTATAACTACATGAAAAAATACTGTATTTTTGTCTCCCCATTTAAGCCACTTCAATCTAGCTCTTTGCCCCTAAAACTTTTCTTCTTGATTCCATAGTATTTCAATCCTGGAATTTGCTACATTACTTTGTTCCTGTTGCTCCTCTGTTAATCCAGATGTTTGGAGTTTCTGAATTTTGTCGCTTAGTTTTGCTATCTTTTTGTCCGCTCGAGTGAAAGTCTTCTTTCTCCAGATTTTCAGTTCCTCTTTGCAATTCTTCATCTTGTCCAGCAACTTTCCCCACCCCTGTCCTCTGTTGGTTCTTCTATTCCATCCTTTTTTAATGGTGTTCACACATTCCTCATGATCCTCCCAAAAAGTCTCATTTGAACTCTTTAGCACATTTATTTTTTGGTTCCAAAACCAAGACTATTGGGCAATGATATGAGCTAATTGCTGGTCTGGCTATTAAGTTTGCATTTTGATGTATTTTCCGCCATTCCCAATTAGCTAAAGCTCTGTCAAATTTCTCTCTAGTTATGAATCCATTCCTGGGGTTGCTGAACCACATAGTTCTCCCCCCCCCCTTCGCCTTTTAAATCCAAATCTATCAACCCATTGCTATTCACAAATTGTTTGAATTTCTCCATTTATTTTTTTGGTTTAGAATGGACCCCCTCCCACTTCTCATCTTGATAAAGGATATCATTAAAATCACCAATGAAAATTTGTAGAATCAGGTTGTTGTCTCTATTTGTTGCAAGCTCTGCCCAAAGTTTCTTCCTCTGTTGATATTTAGGATGGCCATAAATAAAATTTTCTATCCATTTATTACCTTTTTTTATCTTCAATGTTAGCTTTAATAATGTTATCATTCCACATATAAACATTAATATTTAGATTAGTATTCTACAAAAGACATAGACCGCCAGACAATCTCTGGGGTTCTACACAAAAAGATCCATCGAAACGAAACTTCCTCTTAATTTTTTCTACATATTCACGCTTAGCTCTAGTTTCTATTAGAAAGACTATGGCGGGCTTAAAATGTTTACATAGATTATGGAGCTCTAAAACTGTCACTCGGGCTGCCATCGCACGACAGTTCCAACTTAGACAACTCATGGCTACGGGTGGGGGATGATATGGCCCGCCTCCTCAGCCTTAATTTGTCTGTTGTCAGCCCCTATGCCATACCTTATCCCAACTCTCTCCACTACCATGCTTGAATTTTCTAATATTTTGCTCCTTTTTCCTGCTTGGTTATAGAATTCGTTATCCACCATTGCTAATATATTAACCTCTTCACTACTATCCTCATCCCCCTCCCTCTTTCTTTTCAATCTTAGAATGTGGTTATCTGTTGAATAAGTTCAATTTTTTGATATACAGGTACTCTACTCTCAGTCTGCTTTTCCTTCTCAATCTCTTTATCATTGGGAATTTCCACAAAATACAGTTTTCTTGAATTAGTCCTCTGCATGAACCTTTCTTTTGCACTTCTCCAATGGCTATTGTTCCTTTCTCTTGACTGCACTCCTTCCCTCCTTCCACTAGAGCTTTTTTGCTAGCCTTCTCTTTGTCCAGCCCATGATTAAGAAGTCTTTGTTTGTTTTTTGCACCCTTTGGCTTGCTACCTAAAGCTTTCTCTATGGTCATTCTTTTGAGTTCTTGTGTAAAAGTTGGCCTACTTTTTCCACTATTGACTTCTTCATCCTCCAACATTGGGCCTTTGTGGCCTTGGCCCATTTTGATATTGGTTTCTAGGTTGATAGCCTTCAGATTTACAACCCGCTATCCTATCCACTTCTAGACCATTCTCTTCAGAATTAGTAGCTTCTGGATTCTGATTTTCTGGGATTTTGTCACCTCTCTCCCTTGATCTTTCTGCCACTTCTGTAGTCACTTTTCTCACTGTTGCGTGTTCCCTTCCTTCTGCCCGCTGGTACAATCCTATATGAATACCTACTCTACTCCCTATTAGGTTCATTTGCTCCCCTAACTCGCTGCTCTGGATTGGTTTTCACTTGCCACCTTTTCCTCTGCCATCTTCATCATTATCTCTTTTGTATCATCTTTTCTCCCACTAAAACTAATTGGTTTTGCTTGAATAAAACCCATACCTGACAAATATTTGGGAACCTTTGGGTTCCATTGGCCATTGCCCTTTCCTTTTTGCACTCCTTCCTTCAATGGATGATTCTCCCACAGTTGAGGCAATAGCATTCTAACAATCTCTCATACTTGAAATAGCTCCAAACATGTGGTAACTCTTTTCTATCAAGCCAAAATTTAGTAGGCAATGGTTCGGTTACATTAACTGCCACTCTCATCCTCAAAAAGGATCTAACTATGACATTATCTACTTTTGGATCTTCCACCTCAATAAGATTTCCCATTGTATTTCCAATCAATTCAGCTACATCTCTATTTAGATGCTCCAAAGGAACTCCATAATCTTGGACCCAAAACTCCACATGATCATGTTTCATGTAAAATCTACAAAATTAGTGAATAATTAGCTAATAAATTAATTATTAATCAAATGAATTAGAAAATTAAATTTTATAGTTTAATGAGGTAGACTTAATTAAAACATGAATTTTGACACTAATTTTAAAGGTTTTGGCCCAAGATTGGGCCGAATAGGCCGAACCGAGCAAATTGGGCCCGTATTGGGCCCAAGGCCCAGCCCAACATACATAAGCAAATGAGCTTCAGCTCATTTCCTTTCTTCATCACCATTTTCACACTAGAAAACTCAATGAAAGGGGAAATAAAACTTACAACACCTAACCCTCCAATCAAATCAGAATAACTTTCAATTCGAAGCTCCGATCGCCGCATCGTTTCCGGCCACGCAACTGCAGCGTCGAACTCTACAATGCCCAGTACTTAATTAGGTAAGAAAGTCACTTTTCAGTTTTGATTACCTCCTTCCCCAATTTCGAAAATCATATGGTTTGGAGTATTGAGATTTTGTTGATTTTGATGTTTAGCATTAAGTTAACTTAGTGGGTGTGCCGGGTTTTGGCTCAATTCTTCCGTTAGTAAGGTGAGGAACATTTAATCCTTGTCAAGTTATCTAATTAGTGAACCCTATGATAATTTTAGTGTGATTTTGTGAAATTAGTATGGATTGTGTACTTTGGAAATAAATTGTTGGTGTTGGAGACTTGGTATTGGACTTTGGGGAGCCAAAAACCCGTTTGGTGTGTCTTTGAAAACTTGAGTGTCGTAGAACAGTGACAAATTGTGACATTTTGGGTTTTAAGAGAAATCAGCTAAGGTATGGTTTTGGTTTCTCGTAAATAATATTTAATGTTCCGTAAAAACTTAGGCTAGATGGCCATAGGATAAGTTGGAATGCATGAGTATGTTGAATGCTTAGTGCATTTGATGATACTGTTGTTATAGATTGAGTATTTGTTGGATGATTATTGTTGATAATGAATATAGGTTTTTAAGTGATGAGTTATTGATGGTGATATGAATGAATGAGAATAGGTGGTGGTATATTGATGATCTTGTTGGCATTATTGATAAATTTAGGCATATGATTGTTTAAAATTGTGGAATGGTCGGGTATGGTAGGTTATGCAGGTTGTGGTGCTATAATTGGTTTGTTGTGGTGCTATTTTTGTATATGGCAGTTTGAGTTTGAGTTTGGTTTTGGTGAAAATAGAGGTTGATAATTTTTTGTGTAAATTTAATTTTTGAACGAACTTCGACGAAGCATAACTCAACTTCCAGACCCCTAAATTATTTCAAACTTGTTTCATATGAAAATTGGTCCGTGAAGTTTACGCCGTTTGAAAAACGGATGAAAAATATTTTAAAACAAAAAATTATGCGCGTCAGAAGTTTGGAGTTCAAAACTAAAAATTCTGCAGCATTAAGCATTTTTGCCAAATATGTAGATCTTGCGTACGCGACCACTGCACGCGATGTGACCAAAGTGCTTGCGTACACGAGCGGGGAAAACTCACCCATGCGTATGCGTGACCCTAGTTTTTAGGAAAGTGAATTTTAAGCTTCTAAAACCTAATTTTGAACCTCTAAACCCCTATTTTTACTCTTTTAGCCCTAAACCTTAGTTGTATGCTTAGTGATGAGGTAAAGATAGGGAAGGTGAGGTAGCTTGGAAAGGAGGAAAGGTTTGGGTGATAAATTGTGGTTGAGGAAGTGTATAATTGATAATGATGTAAGATTAAGGACAGAGTTTGAGAATGGTAAGATTTGATCCATGATGTGACTGTATTGAGAGGTAAATGTTGAGATTGGCAATGGCTGAGTATGGCCGGAATGGCCGAGGTGGCAAGGTCTGGGTGCAATCCCACTTGCGTGTTGACTTGAAAATCTTATCGGATGGCAAGTTGAGGATGGAGGATTCCCTCTCTTGTCGTGATGTGAACGTGTGGCAAGTTGAGGACGGAGGATTCCCTCTGTTGTCGTGATGTGAATGTGGGGAAAGTGAAAGGCACTCTCCTTCATATTGTTTTCCCACATTCTTCTCTGGTTGTAAGGTGGAAAGGCACTCTCTTTCGTTTATGATCCTCTTGGAGATGCACAACCTAGAGACAAATGTCTGGGTTAGCTACCAAATATATCGAATTCTGACAAAGTAACCGACACGTGAGCTCACGACCAGTAGGATAAACATGCATCATGTGCATTTGTATATTTTGTTTGAGTGTGCATTGTCTTGGCTTGCTTAATTATTTATTCATGTTAATTGCTAATTGCTACTTGTTATATATGCTTTCTATATGTGCTTAACTTGTCTGTTTGTTTGTCTGTGGTTTCACTAGAGTTAAAGGATTGGAGAAAAGGCGGAGGATTGAGGGTTTTGATTAGGATTTGATCAAGTTTAGAACCTTAGAGAACTACCCGTGTTTATTATTTCTATTTTAGTTCCTTAAGTTTAATAAGGGGGTGTCAGCATTCTAGGATTGCCTCTAGCTTTTTCAGGACCTTATTTATTATATATGTGGGCACCTTAACCATGCTGAGAATCCTTGGTTCTCATCCCATATGATATTGTTATTTTTCATATGCAGGTCGAGAGGCACCTCGGTAAGCGTCTGGAGTTCATTCTGCAAGCGAAGTGTAATATATTGGGACTCCGTATTTTGAGCTTATATATTTATTATTCTGTATTTAGATTCTCCTCTGTATATTTAACTTTATTTTCTCCCAATTAGAGGTCGATGTGGAGAAACAGGTTGTTGTTTTATCTATTTTGGGATGTTTTGCGTTATGTATCTTTATGTAAATATTCTCCAGCCAACCTTGGCTTCGCAGGTTGAGCTTGGAGCTTGAATATGTGTATATTTGACACTTCCTTTGTATTGTTTCTTCGTACATAAGTTTTCTGTTTACGTGAGCGTTACGACTTTGTTTTAAACTTTTCTTCAAAGGCTCCTCATTATAAAATTTCTTTCAACTCTATTGTATATATAATTTTATTTTTAGAGGTCGTAATACCTCACTACCTCTGTCTTATGACTTAAGCATAAAATTCTATTTGGTAGGGTGTTACATTTCACTTCATGAATGGTTTTCAAATTACTCTACAGCTTTAGGTTAAAAAGAAAACCTTTGATGCACCACGGTCCACCTTTGAGTACTTGCAATCCTCATCTTTTGTCTTTAAAGCTGCACAACATTCTATTTATGCCTACTTCATCAACAACCACTCCTTACGGGTTACCCTACATACCCATTATGACTTGTTTGCATGTCTTGAAGTTCATTTCCTTCTCTGCCATTATCTTCCCTACTAGAATGAGACAATTCTCCCTATATTCCTTCTTTTTCTTGCTACTGATAGTTAAAACACACCCTTCAATTGAATTTGAACTTATATGGCCTACATGGTTTTTTTCCTCCTTCTCCATGTTCAAGTGCTTTCTCAACTGGAACTTGGTTTTACTTATTTTGTAATGTTGGTTGTGGTTGTAGGTTGTGATGATGTGGATGGTATATATACAAAGTTTGGCTGAATGTAGGTGGTAAATCTTAGAGAAGAGAGAGCTTCACTGAGTTTCAAAGAACCAAATGTTCTATCAACTCTCCTAGCAAGAGATTTTGCTCTCCGTATTGAGAGTTCTGGAAAGGAAAGACCGGAAGAGTGTTCTTTCCATTATATACAAATGCGTTTGAGCGAATCTTTCTCTGTAGCTCCCTCTTTCTCTATCTTGCTCTCACTCCAACCCAAACCCAAATTCTTTGAGAAATGCTATTGAGCTGGCGTTCACTTCCCCATGATTGTGGATGAGTAACGGCGAATCTGGATGGTGATAGTACGGTGTTTGACAAGGGACTGAGCAGACAAGCGACGGTCAAAAAGTAAGGACGCAACGACGAGCAGCAGGAGAACGAGGTCTCAAATAAGGGAGATGGAATATAATGGGTGTAACACCCTAACTTTTAGCACCTCATGACCGTACTAGAAGTCTGAGTACTGCTCAACTCTAAACATTTTTATCTTATACTAATTCTATTTAATATTGAGCCTTCGCGAATACGAGATGGAATTTTAATCAAGAAAACGAAAAGTCTTTACTTGAAACCTCTTATTCACAAAATATGTTTATTCATATAGTAATATATACATAAACTTATTCCAAGATTCTCAAATACAAGTCCTATCCCTCTGAAATTCAAGGTCAATAAATGGCGAAGGAAAAACCCAAGACTACACCAAATACAAGAGATACGGATACATATGTACATAAAGCTCTGATGTTCAGTCGTGGCTCCGCGCCAAAGATTCCTGAACCTGCTACTGAAAGGAAAATCTGTAAGGGTTGAGAACATCATCCTCGCATGTTCTCAGTATGGTAAGTGAATGCCATAAGAATATAGAATAAAATAGAAATAGTTAATTCACATCCCAAAAACAGTTTTCTCTTTTAAATCCTTAAAATTTTGTCTAGGTCTTACTTAAAACTGTTTAAAGCCCTTTCTTTAAATCACACTACTTAAACAAAGTCTTTGCCACGTTCACAGTTCACCAGCCACAAGCAGCATTTATCAATACATTACTAAGTTTGCAACATCAACAAAATATCCAATTAAGCACACAAGCAAGTCACCAAGGCAAACAACACAATCATAGGAAAATTGAATAAACAACTACAATCAAATGCAAGTGCACAAACAATATGATACATATCTGTCCTAAGCAGGTCATGAGCTCATGTGTCGGTTGCCTACCCGCTTCCGACATTACCTGGGCACCAGTCCCAGATATGGCTTTTCAGATGCATACAGTGTGCTTATAAGTCTTACGGCTAGGCCGCATACAGTGTGATTTTCAAATGTTTTCCAATGTGCTTACATCTGGAAAACAATTCTCAGTGTGTGGGCGTCCCCACTATACATTTGGCACTAAGGCCCAAAAGAAGTCACATCTACTCTCCTCTGGCAGACAATCTCTTAAAGCTTGTTCTTTATCCTTGCCCTCTACTCTCCTGTGGCAAAGACCTTTTTAGTTAGTATACTCTTTTAATCTTTGTTCTCTGCACTACTGTGGCAGAAATTCTTTTAATTATCTTTCTTTCCTTTGCTTTTCGTTCTTTTTCTTTTCTTTCTTATCAAACCGAACTTAAATCATAACTTAAAGAAAGTCTCTTCTCAAAAGATTGAATTTAAAACATTATACTTTTTTTAATAAATCGAATTGAAAATAAGACTCTTTCTGTAATAAATCGAAATCAAATAATATTCTTAAATCAGATTTGCTTTTAAATAACGCTTTAAACAAAGTCTTTAAGTTTTATAAAAATTTGGCAGCATTTTCTCTAAAATTCAGACTATGCCACCCTTCCAGGGTCCCAACCAAACAATCTCTCAACCATTTCGAATATCAAATCCTTTACAATAATCAAACTATTTTCAAATATCTCATAATTTTCAATAATCAAATCATTTTCTTTATAGCTAAGCCTTTTTTGTTTCAATAAAATTCAACTCTCTTTCAAATCTTTTGTTATTAAAACCAAAGGAAAAAGTTGCACGTTCATTAAAACTTTACAAAACCTCCCGATCACGTTCTTTTTACATTTAACCAAGGTTCTGAAAACCGAACCAGTCATCGAACCGTTTTAGCTACTGGTTCAGTGGTTCATAGGTTCAACCGGTTTGACCGTGGTTGAACAAAAAAATTATTTTATAATAAAATAATAAATAAAATATTAATAAACACACTAAAATATAATTATAGTCTAATATAAATTTTAAAATATCATCCAAATTAAAAATACTACATAAACCATAATATTATAATCTCATTCAAATACAAACTCAAAAATCAAATAACAAAAAAAACCAACCAAGCATAAAATGGCAAGATCCAAGTTTATCATCAATCATCAAAATCCGCCATAACTTGCTGCAATTTTGCTACATTAATCCCTCACTTATCTAAACCCTTGTGGTTTGCGAGACTTGTTTATGGATATGCCTAACAGAACAACCAGAGGAGATTAGAGGCCATGCAAAGCTTCATGTTTTTTCTTTCTTCTTTTTTTTTCTGTCATGTGAATTTTCTATTTGTGGAATAAAGTGTGTTAGATATCAAGCTTGTGATTTATCCATGCTTACATCATTATAGCTTTATCAAGATGTACCACCACTCTTGCAATGAAATGAAAAGCCTTGTTATGAATGCCAAGAATGAAATGAATTGAGTAGGTTTAACATGACAGGTTTAACATGGCAGGAGTAGATTTATCATGGCAGGTTTTCATCTTCCACTCAACTCAATGAACAATTTATTAAATCAACAACAACAAAACACAATATAACAATCAAAAGGTCAAGAACAACACCAAAATAATAATTTATCAAATTAACAAGTTAATAAGATTAATTAAAACTGAAAATCAAAATAATAAAAATAATATTCAATCATTTATTCAATCACTATATCACTATATCAGTTCACACTACACAGTTCACAAAAAAACTATATCACTATATCACCATTTCAGTTCACAGTTGAATTACTTGAATCAGAGTTCACATAGCTTCACTATTTCAGCCAATCATAAATTCAGAGTTCATAGAGCTTCACTATATCAGAGTTCACGGAGCTTCACTATATCCGAGTTCAATTATAAATTCATAGTTAATTAAAAAAATTATCTACAGAGCATGCAAGAGCTAGTGGTTCAGAGGGGGACAGAGACACTGAGAGACAAAGCCAGAGACACCGAGTGACCAAGAGAGACAGAGACACCAAGAGAACTGCGGAAGACAAAGCATGCAAGACTGGTGGAGTAGACGGTGGCTTCGAACGTTACGATGGCTGCTGCGCGATGGGGGGAAAGTGAGTGAGCACGAGGCGGTGGCTGTTTGAATGAACGACGACGGAGGTGGTACGAGGCGGTGGCTGAATGGAGGTGAGCTCAATGAGATTGAGACTTGAGAGGCAGCCCTCCTCCCTGGACTGAGTGTGTGTGAGAGACGGAGAGGAGAATGGAGATCGATTAAGGGCTAGGGCTTGTGCGATGGAGTAAGATTAGATTAGGGATTGCTAGTTCAGCGAGTGAATCAGTGAAAAACAGCGACGTTTAGTTGTGTTCTCCAAAAATCGATCAGGTCACGGTTTGGTTCGACCGACTGGTTTGTCGGTTTGATCACGGTTTTCAAAATCTGTGGTTTTGTCTATTGTCTCAACCATTTTTTCCTTCGGTTCACAGTTCAACCGGTTTGACCAGCTGGTTCGAACCGGTGTTTAGAACATTGCATTTAACATTAATCAAAATCACCTTTTCATTTATATTTACAAGAACTCGGACAGAATCTCCCTTTAAAATTAGGCTTCACCACTCTTACAGGCTCCCTCACTTTCATAATTCCTAAATTCATATGTCATTTAATCAAGGCATAAACATAACGTATTTCCAGCCACAATTCAAACAATCAAGAATTCAAGCATGTTCATCAAACTCAATCATTCTCACAATCAACACTTATTCATCAAATTCAATCAGTTCAGACAATCAAAATTTATTTGCAATTACTCAATAAACCTTTTTGGCATTCTTGAATTAAAAACTATTAATTTAAAAAAAAAAACCTGTACCTCCATATGAAATCAAATAACGAAAATTTCGGAAAAACTTTTTGATTGAACTGTTGAAGAGAAAAACGTCAGAAATCGTTAGTGCCTCCTAGAATTTCAATTAGCCAATCCCAAGGAGAAGAGAAATTACGTTGCTGTTAACTTCTATCGGACAAAAATAACACTAATGCGTGGAGGATGAGAATACGAACACTTTTATCGAATTAGATTTTTTATTGGAATTAGGGATAGTAAAAAATCAAAGCCAGAAGGTTGGAGGTTTTTCTCGGTTCTCTCATGCAAGCTTCGGTCTCTCTCACTCTCGGTTCCTTTCTTTCTTTCTCTTATTTCAATTCGGTGGTGAAGGAAGAAACAAATGAAGCATACAATAATGATTAATGGAAATAAGAGAACATGTGTCACATTATGTATATACATATATGTATACAAGCCCCCTTGGCTTTCTTTCTTTTGTTTCTTTATATTAGTTCGGTCACTTGAGAAGAGAAACAAAAGATATGATGGCAATTAATTGATAATCATGTGAATGGAAGAATAGGTGTCAAGCTTATATATTAATATAAGCCACGTTCCTTTCTTTTCTTTTGCCTTAATGGCTTCGGCCAAATTCTTTCCCCTTATTCCCTTATCCAAAATTTCAAAAGCTTGGAGTGTTATAATGGGAACGAGAAGGACTCAAGTGGAAGTGGCTTGTCTCTCTGAGTCACTGAGAGTGACTTCTCGATGGTGTCTTCTCTCTTTTTATCTGGCCTATTATCTCTAACACTCTCGATTACAGTAAATCCTGAAACAAATATTTGCTCACCTAAAAATAGATTAGATCTCAGATATTTTGTTGCAAATAATTATAAATTAACTATTTTTTTAAGTCTGATTTGTTAGTATATAGAGATTATGAATTATCACCATGTTTTTTAGGATTTTTTATTTTGTTCCAAGTGTCTAAATAGAGGCGTCATGCGAGTAGCGTCTGATTGTGCCTCGGGGTAGGTACGTAAGGGTTTTAGGTTCATTTTAATTTAAGTATTTTTGGAATCTGTTATTGCTGTTTATTCTTTTATTTATGAGCATGATGTTCATATTTTTTTATGTTTGTTGTTGGCCGCAGATGATAAAGAGTGACAGATTTAAGATCAGGCAAGATTGTAAAAATAGTATCTTCATAGAAGAACTATGATGGAAGATCTTAGAGAAATCTTCATTAAGATCATTGAAAGGTGTTGACAATGGCCGAATGTAAATTTATCTCACTAATATCAAATGGCTCTCGCTAGGTGTTTAATAGAAATGTTTTTTTTTATTTTTAATTTTTTTAATTGTTATTTATTTGTTTAATAAATTGGTTTGTTGGATAATACTCTGCGATAATTGGAAGGGCTGAGATGGTAAGGCCACTACTTTGGTAAAGGTCTTTATTTTAACTGCTTGTGTGATCTTTTCATATAATTTGTATCATTATCATAACTTAAGAAAAAAGAAATTGATGTCATGACAGATCTATATCATTATTTTGTGTATAATTGACTTTAGTTTTGGTTTTCTTAAGAATTTTTTGTTAAAAATAAAAATACATTGCTGCTTGGTTTAAAAAATGAAGTTTAATATTTTTGAATATTAAACTGATTTAATGAAAAACTTTGAATTAAATTTACTGTTTTGTCATTTGTGACATGTTAAACATGTAATTTTGAGTTCGTGTCATTCTTATTATCCATTTGTTTTATAGATAGCTTTTGATTTTTTTTCTAGATCTATATGAATTTAGTGTTATTTTAGTTGCAATCATTTTTAATATATGGTTATGTTTATTGATCAATTATGTTTTCTTTTATATTGGTAAAGGAATCGATATTAGCTTTCCGTTGCTTAAAGATTTTAACTTTAAAATAAAAATGCCTTACTACTTGATTTAAAAAAAAAAAAGAAGAATAATATTTTTGAATTTTGACCAGACTTGACTAATATTTTTGGATTTAATTAACTGCTTTTTCATCTATGATGTGTGAAATGTATGTGTAACTTTTTGGTTGGTGTCATTGTTGTTATGCATTTGTTTTATAGATGCATTTTCACTTTCTTCTAAATCTATATGAGTTTACTGTTATTTTAGTTGCAATCCTTCTGGCATATGGTTATGCTTATTGATATGTTGTGTTTTGAGTAAATACATATGAACTAATTGTTTCGCTGATCCCAAAGTGTCGTTGTTACTCTCGGTCTCTAATAGTAGAGCAGTGGTACTCCAAGATCTGACAATTCTCCTTGATTTTCATAGTACTTTCTTGGAACTAAGGCTAGAAGTGAGCCGAATTGAGTCGAGTCAGGACAAGTTCAAGCTCAACTCATGAAAATTGAGTTTGGCTCACGACTCGACTCATTAACAATCGAGCCTATTTCGTAAGCTCAAGTTTGGCTCAATAAAAGCTCACGAGCTAGCTCGAGCTCACGAGTTGGCTCAAATACTAGGAACATAATCTATAATTCTATATCAATAAATTATAACTTATATATATTAAAAAATATTAAAAAAATAACTTAATATATTGTCTATCTGTCAATATTTATAAATTTTTTATTTATGTCCTACATCAAAATTATATATAAAAAATGACTATAAAATTTTAAACAATTAAGAACATTAATATATATGTAAAATTATATATTACTATTTTATATATATATTAAATTATTAATATGCATATTCTATATGCATTTAATCTATACTTTTAATATTTTATATATAATCGAGCCAGCTCACAAACTAATGAGCTGAGCTTATCCAAGTTTAAGCTCGACTCATTTAATTTATGAGCTCAAATCCAAGCTCAAACTTGGATCATCAGCTCACGAGTTCAGTTTATTGAGCTATTAATAAGTCGAGCTCGAGCGAGCTCATGACCTGATTTGACTCACTTCCAGCCCTACTTGCAACAGTCAAATTGCTTCGACCTCTAGCTTCCCATTTAGGTTTGTGGTACTCTAACCACTTGCAATCTCTAACTCTATTACTTTCGTTGTTGCAATCTCTTTTGTTTCGGTCTTCTTTCTGTCTGTTTGAAATTGATATTTTATTGATGGGTTATTGCCTTATTTATTTTAAATTTTTATAATAGTGATTTTATATTCTTTTAATTTTATAGTGACATTACTATTATATTTTTCAATATGTGTTTTCAGCATGTTTTAAAAGCTTGATTTTAATTTTCACATAACTACTCTAAAACTTATATTTTCAATAAATTATTGACAGAGATTTAGTAACTTTTATTCTTTTGGAGACATGGTTCGGTATCTCCTTTCTGAGTTTTAATTATGAATTTTGGTAAAGGCTTTGATTTTAACTGTTTATGTGATCTTTTCGGATTTGTATTATTATTATAACTTGAGAAAAAAGAAATTGATGTGTAAATAGATCTGTGTTGTTATCTTGTGTATAGTTAACTTTAACTTTTTTTTGTTTAAGGATTTTAACTTTAAAATAAAAATACGTTGCTGTTTGGTTTAATAAAAAAGGAAGAATAATATTTTTTAATTCTAAACTGACTTGATGAGTATTTTTTTTATTAAGTTTACTGTTTTTTCATTTGTGACGTGTTAAACGTGTAATTTTTGGTTGGTGCCTTTTCATTTTCTTCTAAATCTATATGAATTTACTGTTATTTTAGTTGCAATCCTTTTGGTATATGGTTATGCTTATTAATTTGTTGTGTTTTCTTAGGATTTTATTTGATGTGTTTTGAGTAAATACATATGAACTAACTGCTTTTTAATTTTTTTTCTTTTATACTGGGGTCCGGTTACGCAACATAGTGCCTCTCTTACTATCGCTCTCTAATACTGGATCAGTGGTACTTCAAGATCTGGTAAGTCTTCTTGATTTTCAAAGATACTTTCTTGTAACAACCAAATTTATTCGACCTCCAGCTTTTCATTTAGGTTTGTGATACTCTAACCTCTTGCAATTCCTAACTCTACTATTTTCGTTATTGCAATCCTATTTGTTTCGGTTTTCTTCCTATCTTTTTGAAGTTGGCATATTGATGGGTGATTCTCTTATTTATTTTAAAATTTTTTAATTGTGGTTTTATATTCTTTTAATTTGAGAGTGACATTACTATTATATTTTTCAGTATGTGTTTTCAACATATTTTAAAATCTTGATTTTAATTTTCACATGACTTCTCTAGAACTTATATTTTTAATAAATTATTGACAGAAATTTAGTAACTCTTATTCTTTTGGAGACATGGTTCAGTATCTCCTTTTTTAGTTTTAATCATGGATTTTGGTAAAGGTCTTAATTTTATCTGTTTATGTGATCTCTTTGAATTTGTATCATTATCATAACCTGTAAAAAAAGAAATAATGTGTAAACGGATCTGTATCATTATCTTGTGTATAATTGACTTTAGCTTTGCTTTACTTAAGAATTTTATCTTTAAAATAAAAATACCTTGTTGCTAGGTTTGAAAAAAAGAGAAGAATGATATTTTTGAAATCTGAACTGGCTTCATGAGAGTCTCAATTAAGTTTACTGTTTTTTCATATATGACGTGTTAATTGTGTAATTTTTTGTTTGTGTCCTTGTTACTATCCATTTGTTTGTGCATTTATTTTAGTTACAATCTTTTTGGCATATGGTTATGCTTATTGATCTATTGTATTTTCTTTAGAATTTATTTGATGTGTTTTAAGTAAATACACATGAACTAACTATTTTGTGTTTTTTTTCTTATATTGGGATCCGACTACGCTGATCCCAAAGTGTCGTTCTTGCTCTTGCTCTTTAATGGAGCTTCAGCTCTCGGATTTCAAGATCTGGCAATTCTTCTTGATATCTTGCAAGAGCCAAATTGATGCAACCTCTAGTATCCTATTTAGGTTTGTGATATTCTAACCTCTTGTAATTTCTAATTTTACTGTTTTTGTTCTTGCAATTTTTTTTGTTTCACTCTTCCTATTTTTTTGAAATTGGCATTTTATTCATGGATTATTCTTATTTATTTTAAATTTTTTTAATAGTAGTTTTATATGCTTTAAATTTGATAGTAACATTACTATTTTTTAGTATGTGTTTTCAGCATATTTTAAAATCTTGATTCTTTGATATATATCCTCATGTTTTTTAATGTTTTTCTCCTTATAGAATAACTTCTTCTTATTAGGTAATTTCTTCCTTTACTTTGAACCAAAATTTAGTTCATTGTTTCATACCTAAATATATAATGGCCTAACCTCTTTATATTATCCACACAAATAATTAAGAAGTTACACCCTCAAAATATTAACTTTAATTTGTTCCTAGCAAGTTGCTCATGCATCTTTAGGTCCATAATCTCAAGTATTTGTCACAAGGATTTTTTTTATAATGGATTATAATGTTCTTTGCAATCATTTGTAACATGTGGTGGCACTAAAACAAAAATAAATCTAAAACTGACAAAGAAAATGTCACTCCATAAAATTATTGAGTTTATAGATTACTGGACTGATATGTGGTACAAGAATAAAAAAGAAAAAAAGGAAAAAATTTACAAAATTTATTGATTGTGATTGATAATGTAAATGGATAGAGACTATAAATAATACTGGGTCTTTATGAACTCCGTTCTTGTTTCTGTTTAATAAAATATCTCTTATAAATTGCAAAGAGAAGACAGAGCCAAATAGACACGCTCATGACGGAGAGGAGAACAGAACTGCCAGCAGAGACAGGATGACGCGAGGAGAACAAGGCGACGCGAGGAGAAGAGTAGACCTTTGAGAGGAGAAGACGAGGATGACAACAACCGCGCTGACGTTGGGGCTGATGGTGGGGGCATGGCTGGGTGCTCCTCTGAATCTCTAATAGGGTTAGTGTTCATACCCTGGGTCGAGTTGTCCGACCCGAGATGTTCGACAAGACAAAACGACCGACCTGTTCAGGTCAGGACAATCCGACCTCTCCTTAAAGAGCTCGGCCAAGTCACAGGAAAGCCCAAAGAAGGGCCCAAATAGAGGAGCACGCCCCAAATCCAAAGGTAGCCCAAGCCTACGGAGAGAAGGGCAGTTCCCTTGAAGATAAGCTGACCCCACCCAAAAGATAAGATAAGATAAGATAAAGATAACTAACTTATCTTATCTAAAGAAGGTCACTCTACGCCATTATAAATATACTGGAGCACCCAGGTATAACTCATACTCTGATTCTACTCAATACCTGTTTAATACCCTTACTAACTTAAGCATCGGATTCCCTTGCAGGTACCCCCCACCCTTCGGTGACAAGGGATCAGCAGTGCAGTCAGTCCAACAATTCGGACACGATAGCTCCAGCCGCCTTCCACCAGCCGGACATGTTAGCACCGACCAGTACAGAAGATCTCGTCCGAGATCGACCTTCAGTTTCAGGTAACCCTCGAAACAGTTAGGTTACTCAAATGAGGGATTAGGAATTTTGTGTGAAGAGGGAATTGGAGCTCTGTCTCTCCTTTTTCCTTTCTTATATATAGAAGGAACCAAAATGACGTCGCATTTGTGCTTGAGGGGAGAACCGGCTCTTTAAAAATTCGGTCCGATTCATTCAGTTTACTGGTTAATTATTGATTTGGCCAATTTTTTAATCGATTTTTTGCAGAATAATTTTGTAGCTCAACTGGATCGGCCAAATAACCGATTTCTAATTAATCTAGTCAAACCGATCGATCTAGTCTAATTTTTAAAATATTAGTAATAATTATTTATTATCGAATGCACGATGACTGAAATTCGTTACTCGACCTTTGACATCATGTATGTCTAGATTCATAACTTTTAACTGTAGTACCATCGATTAATTAGATTTTATATCGTGAAATATTTGAGATAAAACAAAAAGAGTATGAATTAAAAAATAATAATATTACATAGGTTTTCTTCATTTTTTCTCCATGAATCATTTTATTTCACTAAAAAGGAGTTATTTTCTTCATCAATATTTTGAAACATCTTTTTAATTATTAAATGAAGTAAACTTTACTATCTATTAAAATCTTTAAGAAATTAATTATATTTAAATGTTTGATTTAATTATTTGGTATTTACGAAGATAATTAAAAAGATTATTAAGAAACTATACCACTATTTTTCATTAAGATGTTACCAAACTCACATTAAGATTAGCATGATGGAAAATTTTAAGATAGTTAAAAAATTAATAATTAACATTAGTATTTTATTGTTCTTAAAATAATTTTATTAACTCTGTCTGTACTACACCTACGGTACATAGCTGGTCCCAAGTCCGGATAAAAGAGGAGGGTTATGTTAGACTTTCGACATCCAACATAAAAACTTAGTCGAATATTCATGACATAGATCAAAAACGTAAAGTGCTAAAACTAGGTCGTTGTCTGGAAGCAACGCGCTGTATGACTCGCGTACATTATCAAATGAGCAAAAGTCATTGCATCGGTGCCCGGGTGTAATGTTAAATGAGCAAGGGTTCCCACATTTTCGTGAACGGACGAAGGTAGATAAGCTAGTTCACAAAGAAAAAGGTAAAGGTCGGAGCGACAGAAGGTTGAGATTTGAGATATGAAACATAGGCCCTCTAACAGAAAAATCCATGGAGGTGGTGGATACTATAACAAGGAGGAAGATTAACATCATGTGCCTACAAGAAACAAAATGGGTCGGTGCGAAGGCTAGCTAGGGAGTAGGATACTTTCGGGTTCAAACTTTGGTATACAGAAAAGATAAAGAATACGAATGGGGTAGGTATTATCGTGGATAAGCAGTGAAAGAAGGACATAGTGGATATCAAGAGGGTGGAAGATCGGATCATCTCTATCAAACTTATAGTAGAAGGAGGTACTTTTCATGTGATTAGCCTATGCACCTTAAGTGGGTTCAGACGAGCAACACAAGATAAGGTTTTGGGAGGATCTAGAGAGTTTGGTCTAAGACATAGCTTTGGGAGATAAGATTTTCTTATGAGGAAATTTAAATGGCCATGTTGGAAGAGAATGACTAGGTATGGAAGTATTCACGGAGGCCATGGTTTCGGGGTAGGCAAAACCGAAGGTAAAACTATTTTGGATTTTTCTTCAATTTTTGACCTTCTCATTGCAAATACGTATTTTAAAAAAGAGAGATGAACATCTTATAACCTATATAATGGCATGACAAGCTCTCAAATCTATTTCTTGTTGATGAGAGTCGATCGAAAATCTTGTATTAATTATAAAATTATTCCGGGAGCGAATTTAACAATACAACATAGGATGATCGTCATAGATTTTTATGTTGATCAAAAATTGAGGAAAAGACATCATGCGAAGAACTCAAAGACGATGTGGTAGTGGATGAGGAACAAATTAAAAAAGCTTCATAAGACGAGTATGAAAAGAGGCAAAGTGGGATGGAGATGGAAGCGCGGAGGAGATATGGAGGAAGATGGCAGAAGTTATTAGAAGAATAGTAAAAGAAAGTTTTGGTGAATTTAGAGGGACAGGACCAAAAGAGGAGTAGTCTTGATGGTGGAATAGGAGTATACAAAAAAAAAGCAAAAAGGAAGTGTTTTAAGGAGTGGTTTTTGTACCGCAATGCAGATAATTAGAAAAAAATATAAGACGACTAAGAAAAAGACAAAAGTGGTTGTAAGTGAAGCAAGAACAAGAGCACATGAGTGTTTCTACCAGTCTTTAAGCATGAAGGAAGGAGAAAAATGTATATATAAAATCCCAAAGAGTCGTGAAAGAAGAACGAGTTATGTAGTCTTGTAACAAATTGAACACATGCTGTAAAAATTTGCCAATTATAAACCAGTTTTATTATAAAAAAATTTACATAATTAAACTGTCTGTGCTGTATTCAAAATGTCTGTATTACAGGTGGTAAAATATGAAGAAAAACATCAAACCAGATATACACCCAAAACATGAAAGTTTACACCCAAGGAATGTTGAATGTACACCTAAGGAAAGTTGAATATACACCCAAACTTCTATCCCCTGATGCTTTAACCCTAAACCCTATAAATCCCTAAACCCCTAAACCCTAAACCCTAAAACCCTAAACCCTAAGCCACCCAACCTACGATACACCCAAAACGTGGAATTTTATACCCCAACAATATCAATATACACCCAAACTTCTATCCCCTGATGCTGGATTCCAACAGCAGATTCTAAAATACATATATATATATATATATGTAAAATGTCAAACACAAGCAAATTCACAAATACACCCAAAAACCAGAGCTTTACACTCATATTCTATAACTATACACCCAAAAAGTTATCTGTTGCTGCTGGTTCCCTGAACTGATAATTCATAACACGTCCTTGATATTGGCTGGAATTTAGACGCACCACTGATGCAGCATCAAAGAGGTTTAACTGAAAATAATAAGCTCACATATTAGCAAAACTATTAACAAGAAAATTAAACTCAATCACCACATATTTAAAGAACATCACTTTTACCTCGTTTAAAACTTTTGATTTCTTCTTCTTTGAGACATTTGCAATCTGTTTGTCCAACTTTGAACCTAGCCTATTTTTTGGACGTCCTCTTGTTCGAACCCTTGGAGGACTTTGAAGCTTGTTAACAGATTCCAAGTTGGCATCTTCGTGAGATAATGAACATGTCCTCTTCCTTTTGGCTTTCAGTTCTTCTATCTCAACCATGACGTTATCGTACGCATGGTGCAGAATGGCAGTCAGCTTCTCCGATTCTGATGTAAATTCACAAATATTTTGCGAACAAAAAACCAATTCGTCAAACCTCTTGCTTCTTGGCTCCAACAGTGGCTCGTCGTGGCTGCTCTTGATGTGTGTGTGTCACCTCTTTACCTTCTTGCTCCATCATTCCAATATATATCTCGGTGACACTTGGGTTACTCGTTCAAAACTTAACACGCTCAGTGCGTGATGACACAATATCCCTCTTGACTCGAATAATAAGCATTGACATTTCACCTCGGCTGCTACTGAGTTGTAAGAAACCACAAACTTGTTGAATATTGAGCTGGAAACTTGTTCTCCAACTTCGTATACTGAATAGCCTAGAGCGGAGTTTGTTAATCTTGTGATGCAATTCGCCTATCCTCTGAATTGTGCTTGGACTTCCTTAAACTTTTGGTGAGTGTACACATGTTGAAACTGAGCTTCAATGGAAGATTTTGTTGTACACGGTATGACCGTTGGTGGGCGAAATTGTGATCATCAATGGTGCCATCAACATGGTACGCTCATTGCAATCTCAACTCTTTATCACAACTCCGCACAACTAACCAGCAAGTGCACTGGGTCGTCCAAGTAATAAACCTTACGCGAGTAAGGGTCAATCCCACAGAGATTGTTGGTATGAAGCAAGCTATGGTCACCTTGTAAATCTTAGTCAGGCAGACTCAAATGGGTATAGAAGATATATGAATAAAACATAAAGATAAAGATAGAGATACTTATGCAATTCATTGGTGAGAACTTCAGATAAGTGAATGGAGATGCTTTGTCCCTTCCGTCTCTCTGCTTTCCTACTGTCTTCATCCAATCCTTCTTACTCCTTTCCATGGCAAGCTTATGCAAGGGTTTCACCGTTGTCAGTGGCTACCTCCCATCCTCTCAGTG
>NC_029775.3:15090828-15091546 GCF_000817695.3 Arachis duranensis
GTGGCCCAAAGCACTCTGTCTTCCAGTATTACCACCGGATACATACATGCCACAGACACATAATTGGGTGAACCTTTTCAGATTGTGACTCAGCTTTGCTAGAGTCCCCAATTAGAGGTGTCCAGGGTTCTTAAGCACACTCTTTTTGCCTTGGATCACAACTTTATTTTTTTCTTTCTTTCTTTCTCTTTTTTTTCGTTTTTTTTTGTATTCACTGCTTTTTCTTGCTTCAAGAATCATTTTTATGATTTTTCAGATCCTCAATAACATGTCTCCTTTTTCATCATTCTTTCAAGAGCCAACCAATCATGAACCACAAATTCAAAAGACATATGCACTGTTTAAGCATACATTCAGAAAACAAAAGTGTTGCCTCCACATCAAAATAATTAATCTGTTATAAAATCTGAAATTCATGCAATTCTTCTCTTTTTCAATTAAGAACATTGTTTATTTAAGAAAGGTGATGGATTCATAGGACATTCATAACTTTAAGGCATAGATACTAAAACACTAATGATCATAAGACACAAACATGGATAAACATAAGCATGAAAATTTGAAAAACAAGAAAATAAAGAACAAGGAGATTAAAGAACGGGTCCACCTTAGTGATGGCGGCTTGTTCTTACTCTTGAAGATCTTATGGAGTGCTTGAGCTCCTCAATGTCTCTTCCTTGTCTTTGTTGCTCCTCTCTCATGATTCTTTGATCTTCTT
>NC_029775.3:15091561-15092799 GCF_000817695.3 Arachis duranensis
CCCTCAATTTCAGCCAGAAAATACCTGAAGTCACAGAAAAACACACAAACTCATAGTAAAGTCCAGAAAAGTGAATTTTAACTAAAAACTAATAAAAATATACTAAAAACTAACTAGATCATACTAAAAACATACTAAAAACAATGCCAAAAAGCGTATAAATTATCCGCTCATCAGGGGTCTCTTGTTTGCTTCATCCTTTTCTTAGTGATGGGCTTGAGGTCATGCCTTCTCAGTTGAACCGGCTTTCCTCTTGAATCTCTCTTCCATTGAGCGCCCTCTTCACAAATGTCTGTGAGGACTTGGTCCAACTTTTAAGCAAAGTTGACCCTTCTTCATGGCCACAACTTCATAGAAGTGGTCTTGATGCACCCTTGAGATGAATCTCTCCATCTCCCATGACTCGGAGGTGAAAGCTTTTGCCTTCCCTTTCCTCTTTCTAGAGGTTTCTCCGGCCATGGATGCCATAAATGGTTATGGAAAAACAAAAAGCAATGCTTTTACCACACCAAACTTAAAAGGTTTGCTCGTCCTCGAGCAAAAGAAGAAAGAAGAGAGTAGAAGAAGAAGAAATGGAGGAGAAGGAGATGGCTTTGTGGTTCAGCCAAAGGGGGGAAGAAGTAGTGTTTAGGGTGTGGGAAAATGAAGGAGTGAAGATGGGTTTATATAGGGGTGAGGAGAGGGGTAGGGTTCGGCCATTATGCGTGGGTTTGGGAGGGAAAGTGGTTTGAATTTGAATGGTGAGGTAGGTGGGGTTTTATGAAGGATGGATGTGAGTGGTGAAGAGAAAGATGGGATTTGATAGGTGAAGGGTTTTTTGGGGAAGAGTGGTTGAGGTGATTGGTGAATGGGTGAAGAAGAGAGGTGGTGGGATAGGTGGGGATCCTGTGGGGTCCACAGATCCTGAGGTGTCAAGGAAAAGTCATCCCTGCACCAAATGGCATGAAAAAATGCGTTTTGAGCCAATTCTGGCGTTAAACGCCGGGCTGGTGCCCATTTCTGGCGTTTAACGCCAAGTGCTTACCCATATCTGGCGTTTAACGCCAGTCTGGTGCCCCTTTCTGGCGTTAAAGCCCAGAATGGTGCCAGACTGGGCGTTAAACGCCCATCTGCTAGCCTTACTGGCGTTTAAACGCCAGTAGGTTCTTCCTCCAGGGTGTGCTGTTTTTCTTCCTGTTTTTCATTCTGTTTTTGCTTTTTCAATTGATTTTGTGACTTCTCATGATCATCAACCTACA
>NC_029775.3:15093345-15095614 GCF_000817695.3 Arachis duranensis
TTCAGAGGAAGAATACTCATCAGAGCTCATGAATGGCAGAAGTAAGTCCAATGGAATCTCTATGGTCTCATTTTGAGCCTCAGATTCCCATGGTTCCTCATTGGGGAACTCAGTGGAGGCCAGTGGACATCCATTGAGGTCTTCCTCAGTGGCGTTCACTGCCTCTCCTTCCTCTCCAAATTCGGCCATGTTGATGGCCTTGCACTCTCCTTTTGGATTTTCTTCTGTATTGCTTGGAAGAGTACTAGGAGGGAGTTCAGTAACTTTCTTACTCAGCTGTCCCACTTGTGCCTCCAAATTTCTAATGGAGGATCTTGTTTCATTCATGAAACTTTGAGTGGTTTTGATTAGATCAGAGACCATGGTTGCTAAGTCAGAGTGGTTCTGCTTAGAATTCTCTGTTGCTGAGAAGATGATGGAAAAGGCTTGCCATTGCTAAACCTGTTTCTTCCACCATTATTGTTGTTGAAACCTTGTTGAGGTCTCTGTTGATCCTTCCATGAGAGATTTGGGTGATTTCTCCATAAGGAATTATAGGTGTTTCCATAGGGTTCTCCCATGTAATTCACCTCTTCCATTGAAGGGTTCTCAGGATCATAAGCTTCTTCTTCAGATGAAGCATCCTTAGTACTGCTTGGTGCATTTTGCATTCCAGACAGACTTTGAGAAATCAAATTGACTTGCTGAGTCAATATTTTGTTCTGAGCCAAAATGGCATTCAGAGTATCAATCTCAAGAACTCCTTTCTTCTGATTAGTCCCATTGTTCACAGGATTCCTTTCAGAAGTGTACATGAATTGGTTATTTGCAATAATTTCAATTAGTTCTTGAGCTTCTGCAGGCGTCTTCTTCAGATGAAGAGATCCTCCAGCAGAGCTATCCAAAGACATCTTGGATAGTTCAGACAGTCCATCATAGAAAATACCTATGATGCTCCATTCAGAAAGCATGTCAGAAGGACATTTTCTGATCAATTGTTTGTATCTTTCCCAAGCTTCATAGAGGGATTCACCTTCCTTCTGTCTGAAGCTTTGGACTTCCACTCTAAGCTTACTCAATTTTTGAGGTGGAAAGAACTTTGCCAAGAAGGCATTGACTAGCTTTTCCCAAGAGTTTAGGCTGTCTTTAGGTTGTAAGTCCAACCATATTCTAGCTCTGTCTCTTACAGCAAAAGGGAATAGCATAAGTCTGTAGACCTCAGGGTCAACCCCATTAGTCTTGACAGTGTCACAGATTTGCAAGAACTCAGCTAAAAACTGATGAGGATCTTCCAATGGAAGTCCCTGGAACTGTTGCATTAGAGAAACTAATTGAGGCTTAAGCTCAAAGTTGTTTGCTCCAATGGCAGGGATAGAGATGCTTCTCCCATAGAAGTCGGGAGTAGGTGCAGTAAAGTCACCCAGCACCTTCCTTGCATTGTTGTTGTTTTCGGCTGCCATGGGTTCTTCTTCTTTGAAGATTTCTGTTAGGTCCTCTACAGAGAGTTGTGCCCTAGCTTCTCTTAGCTTTCACTTCAAGGTCCTTTCAGGTTCAGGGTCAGCTACAACAAGAATGCCTTTGTCTTTATTCCTGCTCATATGAAAGAGAAGAGAACAAGAAAATATGGAATCCTCTATGTCACGGTATAGAGATTCCTTGAGGTGTCAGAGGAAAAGAAAAATAGAAGAAAGGGGTAGAAGAATTCGAACTTAGTGAGATAGAGTTCGAATTGTGCATTGAGGAGGAGTGATACTCCATAAATAGAAGGATGTGAGAAGAGGGGAAAAAAAATTTTTTTTCGAAAATTATTTTAAAAAAAATCATTTTGAAAAAGATTTTGAAGAAGATATGATTGAAAACTTTTTTTTGAAAAAGATGTGATTGAGAAGATATGATTTGAAAAACAATTTAAAAAGATTTGATTTTAAAAATTAATGACTTGCCTAACAAGAAAAGATATGATTCAAACATTAAACCTCTCTCAACAGAAAAGGCAACATACTTGAAATGTTCAATCAAATCATTAATTGTTAGCAAGTATCTTTGAAAAAGGAAAGAAATTGATTTTGAAAAAAATTTGATTGAAAAGATATGATTTGAAAAAGATTTGATTTTGAAAAATTTTGAAATCTTGAAAAAAATCTGAATTAAAAACAGAATCTTCCCTCTTGTGCCATCCTGGCGTTAAACGCCCAGAATGGTGCACATTCTGGCGTTTAACGCCCAATGCACTACCTTTTTGGGCGTTAAACGCCCAACCAGGCACCCTGGCTGGCGTTTAAACGCCAGT
>NC_029775.3:15095632-15096383 GCF_000817695.3 Arachis duranensis
AAACACCAGTCTGTCCTTCTTCACTGGGCGTTTTGAACGCCCAGCTTTTTCTGTGTAATTCCTCTGCTGCATGTTCTGAATCTTCAGTTCCCTGTACTATTGACTTGAAAATAGAACCAAGATCAAATAAACAATACATGCAAGACACCAAACTTAAAATTAGACACTAGACTCAAACAAGAAACATAAAATCTTTTTTGGTTTTTTATGATTTTGTAATTTTTTTGTGCTTTTTCGAAAATTATATGAAAATAGAAAATAAAGGTTTCAAAATTCTTAATGAGAATTCCAGGAATCATTGCAATGCTAGTCTAAGACTCCGATTCCAGGAATCATGCAATGGTTAGTCTAAGACTCCGGTCCAGGAATTAGACATGGCTTCACAGCCAGCCAAGCTTTCAAAGAAAGCTTCGGTCCAAAACACTAGACATGGCCAATGGCCAGCCAAGCCTCAGCAGATCATTGCTCCAATAGCAAGTTTGATAGAAATCAACAAGCTCTTGTGATGATAAGTTGAAACCTCAGTCCAATAAGATTAGACATAGCTTCTCAGCCAGCCAGATTTCAACAGATCATCATGAAACTCTAGAATTCATTTTTAAAGAAATTCTGAAAAAATTACCTAATCTAAGCAACAAGATGAACCGTCAGTTGTCCATACACGAAACAATCCCCGGCAACGGCGCCAAAAACTTGGTGGGCGAAATTGTGATCACTACTTTTCACAACTCAAATAATCCCCGGTAATGAA
>NC_029775.3:15096890-15102119 GCF_000817695.3 Arachis duranensis
CACCGTTGAAAATACATAAGAACAAGGTCTAGGCATGGCCGAATGGCCAGCCTCCCAATGATCTAAGATAGCATAAGAATGAAGATAGCTACCAAAGTCTCTATGATCTAAGAACTAGATGTCCAAAGATGACAATACAATAGTAAAAGGTCCTACTTATAGAAAACTAGTAGCCTAGGGTGTACAGAGATGAGTAAATGACATAAAAAATCTTCTTCCGGGCCCACTTGGTGTGTGCTTAGGCTGAGCATTGAAGCTTTCATGTGTAGAGACTTTTCTTGGAGTTAAACGCTAGCTTTTGTGCCAGTTTGGGCGTTTAACTCCCATTTTGGTGCCAGTTCCGGCGTTTAACGCTGGGAATTCTGAGGGTGACTTTGAACGCCGGTTTGGGCCATCAAATCTTGGGCAAAGTATGGACTATCATATATTTCTGGAAAGCCCATGATGTCTACTTTCCAACGCTGTTGAGAGCGCGCCAATTGGGCTTCTGTAGCTCCAGAAAATCCACTTCGAGTGCAGGGAGGTCAGAATCCAACAGCATCTGCAGTCCTTTTCAGTCTCTGAATCAGATTTTTGCTCAGGTCCCTCAATTTCAGCCAGAAAATACCTGAAATCACAGAAAAACACACAAACTCATAGTAAAGTCCAGAAAAGTGAATTTTAACTAAAAACTAATAAAAAGTATACTAAAAACTAACTAAAACTACTAAAAACATACTAAAAACAATGCCAAAAAGCGTACAAATTATCCGCTCATCAACCGTATGAAAAACTGCAGCATCTGATTCTCTCTCTGCTTACTCCCTACTTCCGAGGCAATTATCGTATTGTTTGACAAATTGAATAAGCGAGCTGTTTTGGGTAATAAACTTGTTAAAAAATAAATGCATGCTCTCGCCCCTTTGTGTGCTTCTCATTCTTTCCCAGAAGTGGTGATCCAAATAAATTGAAATCCATATATGACGGTCTTCATAAAAATCTGCATAATACACCCAAATAAGGCTAATTTACACCTAAAAAAAAGAAATTTACACCTCTGCTGCAGATTTTAAACATTACCTGAAAGCCACTTGTTGTCCACAAGACCATACTTCAGAAGAAAATCATTCCAATTCCTATCAAATGAATCTTTACTATGAGAGTTCCAAACAACTTGGCTCATTTCTTGTTCAATTTCTGCATGTCCCTTGTACCCATTTAATTTGCTTGGGATCTTCTTCATGATGTGCCAAATACACCAACGGTGAATTGTTGTTGGTATACAAGCCTCTATAACCCTTTTCATTGACACGCATTGAAATAACCATTTGAATGATTCAATTTCTTCGTTTTTCATCAAAGCACATCCAAGAAGTGTTGACTGACCGTGGTGATTCACCCCGACAAAAGAACCACAAACCAAATTATACCTGAAAACAAATTACAACATTGCAGAATGAAAATCATTACATACACCCATATAATGATTTTATACACCCACAGAACATCTAATATACACTTTTGCAGCAGATTCATAGAGCAAAATTAATTTAGCATCATAAACAAGAACAACATATTACCTGTTTGTATTGTAGGTGGTTTCAAATAAAATAACATCTCTGAAATACTCAAAGACAGCTCTGCTCCTTGCATCGGCCCAAAAAGCAAGCTTAATCGATTGATCGTCCTCGAGTTTGAGCTCGAAAAAGAAATTCTGATTCTTCTCTTTCATTCTTAATAAATATTTATCGAATTCCTTTGCATCTTCTTGTTCTGAAACATTTCGCACTTCTCTCGTGATGTAATTTCTCACATCTTTTTCGATAAAATTTAACTCGCGGTGACCCCCAGCTGCCGCACAAATTATTGAAAGTTTTGCTTGTTCTGATACTAGCCTCTTCGTTATTCTCTATTGTACGACGAACGGACATGCTTAGTTCCCAGTGCTGTTTGAGCATGTCTGCTTGAGTTGGACAACAAGGGTGTGAATGATGCAGCACGACCTTCGAAATGATCCAAGCACCAACATCCTTCAATGTGTGTATATAAATTCTTGCAGAACAATTTAAACCAGCTGTAGGATTTGTCTTCTCGGTCGGAGATATTTTAGATTTCCATTTTTCCTCTCTGCTACTTGTAATCAATTGATTCTTAATTTTATTTCCTTTCTTAGAAAAACCTGCAGCCTTGGCATAGTCCTTGTAAAATTTTGCAGCATCTTCAAGGGTGTTAAAAGTCATTCCAACCTTGGGAACAAGCTGGTCATCAACAATACAGAGAGGCTGCAAAATACACCATGTTAAAAACAAGAATATACTATAGAGTTTCTACACCTCATAAAAAAATAACAATTGAAGTAAAATACACCCAAGAAATCTTGATCTACACCCGAACGACAACAACTCAACTAAAATAACAAGAAAAGCCATAAACTGTTAATACACCCAAACGTCCGTAAAATACACCCAAGGATTCCTGATCTACACCCGAACGACAACAACTCAACTAAAATAACAAGAAAAGCCATAAACTATAAATACACTCAAACTTTCCTAAAATACACCCAAAAAGTTCTGATCTACACCCGAGCGTCTGCTATAAAATGCAGAAAATTATGTTCACGCATTAATTTCACAGTCAATCTTCACGAATTATTCAACTAGACAATCATAGACGATTAACTGCATCAAATTCAGATTAATCGTAATTAACTGAATCTAAATCAAACCTCAGGAACTTTGTTCGATTCAAATTCAAAATCCACTTTGCCCTGGTTCAGCTGACAATCTGAGGTTGAATCGTCCATTATCTTCAAAACGAGTTCAAAGCTTAATTTTAAAAACCATGAAAATCGAAAAAAATGAAAGCTAGAGTTACAGAGAGAAACTCACATAAATGACGAAGAACAAACCAGTGATAAACGCAGGTAGAACAACGATCAAAAAGGCAAAGAAAGAACGCAAGAAGGAGAACGAAGAAATTTGGCAAGAGAATCGAAGAAGGAAACGAAATCTTTTGAAATTCGGAAGTTATATAATCGCGCGTTAATTGATTTGGATGGATTTAAAATTCTGTTACATAGCGCATGAAACGTACGAAACATTAGGAGCGCGTTTAGGGGGTTAGTTGTCTTCAGGACTTGTAACACTTGTAAGTGTTAATCGCTTGTATGCTGAGATTATTCCTACTTTTGATATTATTGCAGTGAAATCTATTATATCTATTATATATATCTATTATATCTATTTAATTTTACAATGAAAATGTATCACATGTCACTTTTTTATTATAATTAAAATTAAATTTTTCCTCCAAAATTAAAGAGTTATATCCTCCTTTCTACTAATTTTACAACCAAAATGTGCCACATGTCACTCTCTCATTACAATTAAAATCAAATCTTTTCCTCCAAAATTAAAGAGTTCTTCCCTCATCTCTACTAATTTTACAACCAAAATGTGTCACATGTCATTTTCTCATTACAATTAAAATCAAATCTTTCCCTTCAAAATTAAAGAGTTCTCTCCTCTTTCCTCTCTCTCTTTATCTATCCCTCTCATTCCTTCAATCACTCTATCTCTTTTATATATCATTATCAATGAATAATTATAAATTTGACAATCAAAATATGCAATATGACATTTTTTAATCATATTAAAATTGAAATTAAAATTAAAATTGAAATTAAAATATAGCTATATATTATATTATAGGGTAATTTACGTAATTAAATAAATCTGTTGAATGCTTTATCCATATACACAAAACACAAACTTGTTACATGCATGTGCAATTTAGATTATTAGGTAAACCGTGGGAGCCAACCACGGTTTCTACTATCCACATAAACCGTGGCTGGCAAGGACAGATTACGCATGGAAAATAATGGCTGTGAAGATCCGTGGTACGGTTGCCTATACGGCGACGCCGATTGACTCGCCTGTTATCTGGTCTGTCGTAAACCTGTACCCTGGAGGGAGCCTGGGACGACCCTCTGTGAAGAGCCTCCTCAGTCAACACAATCGGCCTCGGATCCTGAAATACAACATCTGGGGATAGGAATCTGTGGGCCACACGACACCACCAGTCCAAGTACTCAGCTGATGGATTGGGTCAAGGACTCGATCGACCGGTATGACTGAATAAAGCCGGTTCTCCCAATGCCCATGCCACTCCTGAAAATATCTGGGGAACCATCGGTCCCCACCCCTGCCATCCTTCACATGTAGCCAATCTATGTTCAGAGCCAGCTAGGAAAGATGCTGAACACCGCCGAACTGAGGTAGCACCCTATCCACCTGATGCTACTCAATCGCAGCAAAATATATCAGGCTAGTGATGGCCGTCCATAGCCTACAGTGCTTGTCAACTAGTATCTCTGGATGAATAACAGCAGCAACCTCGGCAGAGGAATAAGGCTCCCACACAAACTGTATCAAAAAATGACACTTAAGTCAGACCATAAAATATAATCTGAACCAGTCTAAGTAAGAGCAATAACTAAATGACTCACATCGTGAACACGCAATCGATCCAACAAAAGGCGTGCAGAGACGACTCTTTGACCCACTGCATCGTTTTTCAGTAGATATGTAGCCCACCTACAATTTTAATTGAAATCATATCCTAACAAAGAAGAACATATGATGTTGAACAACCTCCTCAATTGTGATGGCAAATTGTCCATTGCTCCCACTTAGTCAACCTCTAACCATGGAGGAAAGTCAAGTGGATGAATCAATTTGATTCCTCAAGTCCTAATCAACTCCTAAGGAAAGACTAGCTTTAGAGGTATTCAAATCAATTAGTAACTTCTAATTATCAATCAACAAAGGAATTAGATAACTCAAGAGTCACTAATTACTCTACCTAGGCCAAGAGGAACAAAACCTACACTAAAATCCTACCAAGCATTTCATCAAACACTTGGAAGGCACAAAAGAAAAGCAAAGCAAATTGACAACAAGAAGAGAATCTAACAACAACAATCAAAAGAAACACAATTATTATGAATTACCTTGAATTGAATTGAAAGAAAGTAGAAGGAACAATACTAGATCTACAACAAAATATAAGAACAACATAAAAGAGATTACACCAAAAGAGTAGGAGAAGAATGAATGTAACTACAAGGAATTGAGAAGATAGAAGTAGAAGAAGATGAATCTAAATCTAGGTCTAAGAACTAAACCTAATCCTAATCCTAATTCTAGAGAGAAGTGAGAGCTTCTCTCTCTAGAAACTAGTTCT
>NC_029775.3:15102141-15119173 GCF_000817695.3 Arachis duranensis
TTCTAACTACTAAACTAAACTAATGGTAACTAACATGTGTTTCTCTCTTTACTCCTTGGGTTAAATAGCATCAGAAATGAGTTGGATTGGGCTCACAAGGCTTCTAAAATCGCTGGCCACGTTTTGCTTTAAGTGAACCAGGTGGCAGCAACGGCGCGTGCGCGTACTATGCGCGTGCGCGCCACCATACTTGTAGCAACTATGGCAAATCTTATATCGTTTCGAAACCCCGGATGTTAGCTTTCTAACCCAACTAAAACCGCATCATTTGGACCTCTGTAGCTCAAGTTATGGTCGTTTAAGTACGAAGAGGTCGGCTTGACAGCTTTCCGGTTCTTTCATTTCTTCATGAGTTCTCCAACTTTACATGCTTTTTCTTCATTCCCTTGATCCAATCTTTGCCTCCTAAACCTTAAATCACTTAACAAACATATCAAGGCATATAATGGAATCAAGGTGAATTAGATTTAGCTATTTTAAGACCTAAAAAGCATGTTTTCACTCTTAAGCACAATTAAAGGAGAAGTTATAAAACCATGCTATTTCATTGAATAAATGTGGGTAAAAGGTTATAAAATCCCCTAAAATCAATACAAGATAAACCGTCAAAATGGGGTTTGTCAACAAGTTATGAAACGAAAATATTAAACGGTACCTGGATGCTAGCGGAAACCCAAATCCATGAAACCTACTAGGCCTCAGAGTGGGAAACCTCCAAAAAATCCATGACTGTAGAAGTTGTAGTGGCCCTGCCAAGTTAACAACATTTCTGTTTGTCCTACGACAGAAGCATCTATACAACCAGGCCAGTGCCGCCGAGCCCCAGCTATATCTCCCTAACTCGTCCAACGATGCCAAATAAGGCAACCAGCGAAGGTGAATCCGGTTTGCGTTCTTGTCCGCAAACAGCTGAGAGGACAACAACATCACAATATAAGCACGTGCGTATATATGCACGGTTTCCTCACTAGCATTTGCTGGGAGAATCCGGAACCTATCGTGGAACCATGTGTAGCACACTGTCATCTGCTTTACTTTATTCTGCGGAGGTAACTCTCCAAACAACTCGCGAAACCAGACCCATGCCGATCTTCCATGTTCCATCAGACTCTCAAAGTCAGTCAAGCACCCACTAACAGGCTCCCCATCGATCGGCAAACCAAGCTGATATGCCACATCTTGCAAAGTGATAGTGCACTCACCAAAGGGCATATGGAAGGTGTGGGTCTCAGGACGCCACCGCTCAATAAATGCGCTAAGTAGAGACTCGTCAACCCAGAATCAATGACTGTTCAGCCTAGCCAAATGATACAGCCCCGCGGTCTCCAGATACGGTATGATTCGCTTGTGTAAAGGCATATTCTGTTATCTCCTCATGCCACTAATAACCCTAGTAGGCTGCAAAATGTCGGTAACAAATTCCCTCAACATACGACCAATACTAATAACATCAAACATAATTTAGAAAAAAATAATTAGATACTGACATTGGTTTTCTATTTTCTTTAATGATAGTTATGATGCGTGAGCATCTTGTCTATCTTTTCCTAGTGAATTTGCACTTAAATTGTTGAGTTTAATTAAGAATTAACTATATTTTAGCCACTATGGATGCTATTTTGAGTTTTGTGTGATACTATTTATTTTAGGTAGTATTCGGCATAATTAGATGGAGTTTCTGCAGCACAAGAATCAAAGGAGATGGCTGCGAGGAGTGAAGCGCACGCGCGCCTGACGCGTGCGCATAATCTGAAAGTTTCCACGGCGACGCGTGCGTGTGACTGACGCTCACGTGTGAATTGAAGATTTGCTTAGCGACGCGTCCGTGACCGACGCGTCCGCATGACTTGCGAAGAAGACCAGCGACGCGTACGCGTGGCTGACGTGTACGCGTCACATGCGCGATCTGCAATAATACAGAAAATGCTGGTTACAATTCCCGGGTTGTTTTTGAGCCAGTTTCCAGCCCAGAAAACACATATTAGAAGCTGCAGAATGGACAAAGCAAGTGGTCCACACCCATCAGCTGAAGACTTGTTAATTAATTCGAATTTAAATTCAAATCTTATCTAGGAGGAAAAGATATTATTTTTAGATTTAGATAATTAGATTTTAAATTTATTAGGATTAGTAATAAATAGGAACTCTGTACATTTAGACACAATACAGAGATTGTTACCAGAACCCTTATTTTTCTTCTCTGAGCCATGAGCAACTAATCCTCCATTGTTAAGGTGAGGAGCTCTGTCTATTTTCATGGATTGATTCGTTTGATCTTTTTAATTTAATTCATGTCTAGATTTATATTTCAATAATTGTTTTCGTTCTTTATTCTATGAACATTTGGTGGAACGGAAGTATGACCCATGTTCTAATTGAGTTCTCGTAAAACTTGGAAAAGCTCTTTACTTGAACAACAGCTTGAAAACATATTATACTGAATTTTTAATTGTTTGTATTTAAAGGGATACGTGACATATAATCCCCTTATTTGTGGATAATTAGGATTCTTTTGGCATATAAACTAGAAATTGATCATCACCCTCTAATTGGAATTAATTGACCAAGGAATTGTCAGTTGATGAATTTTAGAGGAGACTAGGAAGGTCTACGAAATTAGGGTCTAGTCACATATAGTTTGCCATGAAATTAAATCTTGCATGATTAAATTAATTAGTAATAAAAATAAATCCGGAAAAATAGATAACTCTGAAACCTTAACTGCTTTCTCCATATTTTATTCCCAACTTATTTATTTGTCTATTCTTTTTATATTCTGAGTTCGAACTTAAACCTTTTGAATATCTCAAAACCCTTTTCTGTTTGCCTAACTAAGTCAATCAGTCAATCATTGTTGCTTGATCCATCAATCCTCATGGGATCGACCCTTACTCACGTAAGGTATTACTTGGTACCAGTGACGGACCCAGAAAAATTTAATAGTGGGGGCAAAAATATCTATACTAAAATAAATATTATTGAGGATTATTAATTATACTAAAAATATAATGAAGATATAAAAATTAAAATGTTAATAAATATTTTCATTCTTAAAATACTATTCATTTCATTATATATAATTTATAAAAAAATTATTTTTAAAACCTGAACTTAAAACATCTTAATTAAATTATAAATAACTTGTCAATCTAACTAATTTTACTTTTATTTGCTTTTATACACATTTAATAATAAAAAGAGTGAGTTAATTGACACGTTAGCACTTATTGATACAATAATATTTTTAATTTGAAACTAGAATTATATATAAATACAAAAAAAAACTAAACCTATATATAATAGGTATGTTTATATAAAATAATAGAAATTTAATTTATAATTATTTTTATCTCTTTCTTTTTAAAGTAATTAAATTTTTTATATTTTTTTAATTTAATTTTAATACACTGTCAGATTAAAAATTTTATGCATCTATTTAATTATATATTGTAATTAAAAAATAACTTTTTACATTCATCACATAAATAGTTATCTAAAAGTCTATATGCACCTGTTCTATCAGTTTATGCAATTTTTTTTTCTCTTTATTTCATTGTTTTAAATAAGTTTCAAACTCAAGTTCTCACTTGAGTTTGAGGGGGGATGTTAGAATATTATTAGGATCAATTAGGATCAATTAGTATTATTTAGTACATCTAAATATTTATTATAGGAGATTACGTCCTTATTATTACGATTCTTTTAGTACCTATAAATATCTTTTCATATTGTATCATTCTAGACAACTTGAGTAGACAACTTGAATATCTTTTTCAGTTTAGTCTCTTGTTTCTAACAACAGTAATGTAACATAAACCCAAAAAACAACAAATCTTATAGTTTGATTATAAATATAAACCCTAATGATTCCCATTTAAAATAATGGTTTATTCTCGTCATACATATAAGATGTAGTCTATGGTGGCCACAAATTTTGGTGTCTATGGTGGCTATGGATTTTACAAAATGATATTTTTAACCAAATAAAATGAAAAATTAAAGCACGATTCAGTTCTATTAATAAATAATGACATGTTTATGAGTGTAAATAAAAGAAAAAAATTAGACCATTTATCATATTTTTTGACAAAAAATGATCTATCGTTTTCTCTCGTAGTTGAAAATAGAGTTGCTACCAATGCCCAAAATTTAAAAAATGATAGTATCTAAAAATACTTACATTGCGTTAATTTTTTTCTCACGTTAATAAATAATTTTTTATATCTTTTATTTTTAATTAAAATAATTATTTTATTCTGCAATAAAAAATTTGAAGTCTAAAGTTACTGTTATTAATTAAATTTTAATATTAGTCAAGTGAAATTTAAAATTATTAATTATAAAAAAGAAAGTATAAGTAGATAATGAAAATATTAAATAATGTGAATAATAGATATATCGGATGTTCAATTTACTAGGTGTATAGATAATTATTCTAATATTAAAATTTAAGTAGATCATTTTTTTTGTCAAGAAATATGATAAATGGTCTAATTTTTTTCTTTTATTTACACTCATAAACATGCCATTATTTATTAATAGAACTGAAACGTGCTTCAATTTTTCATTTTGTTTGGTTGAAAATATTATTTTGTAAAGTCTATAGCCACCATAGACACCAAAACTTGTGGCTACACACACACATATATTAAATGTAGTGGGGGCAAGTGCCCCCCTTCTAATACACCTCGGTCCATCCCTGCTTGGTACGATCCGGTGTACTTGCCGGTTAGTAGTGTGGGTTGTAAAATATCGCACCAAGTTTTTGGTGAAAATTTCGAAAAAAATAATAATAATAAATTTTTAAATAAATAAATAGCACTAATATCTTTCTTAATTTCTGAAATTAAGTTTGGTGTTGCCTAGTTATTTGTTCTACTTATTTATTTATTTTATTTAGTATTATTTTTATTTCTTTACACATGTTACCTCACTGGGAATTCTCTGCACTCTGACGTAGAGATTCCCATTCTTTCTTGTTTTATTGTTGTTTATGCGCAGGAATAGAGACAAAGAACATCTCTTAGGCTTTGATCCTGAACCTAAAAGGACTCTCAGGCGGCGTTTACAACAAGCAAGGCTTTACAAGGCTGCAGAATCCACTATGGATCCGACTAATACTGAGAATGCCAATGTGGCAATTCCGAATGGGAATGAGCAACAAAGGATAGTGCTTGGCTCTTACTCTTCTCCTACTACAGATCTCTATAGAAAGAGCATTGTGGTGCCTCCTATTACTGCGAACAACTTTGAGTTGAAGCCTCAACTGGTCACTCTAGTGCAACAAAACTGCCAGTATCACGGTCTTCCCCACGAAGACCCAAATCAATTTATCTCTAGTTTTCTGCAAATTTGTGATACTGTGAAGACAAATGGAGTAAACCCAAATGTGTACAAACCCATGCTCTTCCTGTTTGCTCTGAGGGATGGAGCAAAGCTATGGCTAGATACCCAACCCAAGGAGAGTTTGGACACTTGGAACAAGGTCGTTACTGAGTTTCTCACTAAACTTTTTTCACCAAAGAAGCTGACTAAGCTTAGGGTGGAGGTTCAGACCTTCAGGCAGAAGGATGGTGAGACTCTGTATGAAGCTTGGGAGAGATACAAGCTACTGACTAGGCAATGCCTCCCAGACATGTTCTCCAAATGGACTCAACGAGATATCTTTTATGAAGGCTTGGGTGAAATGTCCAAGATGTGCTTAGACAATTCTACAGGAGGTTCATTGCACAAGAAGAAGACACCGGAGAAGACCATTGAGCTGATTGAATTGGTTGCAAGCAACCAATATTTATACTCCTCTAACAGGACTCTTGTGAATTCTGAAACCTCTCAGAAGAGAGGCGTGTTGGAAGTAGATGCTGTTAATGCTCTTCTTGCTCAGAACAAGCTGATGTCTCAGCAAATAAATCTACTTACTCAACAGATGGGTGGCATGTAAGTCTCAGCTATCAACACCCAAAATCCATCACATGAAGTCTCCTATGACATAGCAGGTAACTTTGTGCAAAATGATAATTATGATTATGCTCAACCTTCTTTTGAACAGGTAAATTACATGGGGAGTGGTTCTAGAAATCCCAACAATGATCCATATTCTAAGACATACAACTAGGGATGGAGAAATCACCCAAATTTTGGATGGAAGGATCAACCTCAGAGACCTCAGAACTTCAACAATAATTCTTAGGATAGTTTCCAACAGAACAATTATTTGGAAGCAATATTGACAGGTTTTAGACAGAAAACCAGAGCATCCATCAAGAACCTGGAGATTCAAATGGGTCAAATAGCCATCAGAGTTAATGAAATTGATCAGAGGACCACTAATAGCCTTCCTAGTAACACAATTCCAAATCCAAGAGAGGAATGCAAGGCTATCTCTGTGATAAGTGGACAAGTGGCAAGTACGGAAGCACAAGTTATGCAGGAAATCAGAGCCTCCATTAGAAATTTAGAGGTGCTAGTAGGCCAACTGAGCAAGCAAATACTTGAGAGGTCTGCAAGTACATTTGAAGGTGATACAGTGGTGAACCCAGGAGATGATTGCAAGGTTATTCAATTGAGAAGTGGTAAAGTAGCTGGCTCTGAGACCAAGGTCAATGAAGAGTTAGTTGAAAAAGAAGCTCCAGAGGAGAAGAAAGAAGAAGTAGAGTACGCCCCTCCAAAGCGTGTGGACAATCCATTCCCAGACTCTCTTGACACTCATCCTACATTGCCAAAGGCTCCTGAGTACAAACCTAAGATGCCATATCCTCAGAGACTTCAAAAGGAGACCAAGGACAAGCAGTTCTCAAAGTTCTTGGAAATCTTCAGAAAGTTACAAATCAATATTCCTTTTGCTGAGGTTTTGGAGCAAATGCCTATCTATGCCAAATTCATGAAGGAGCTGTTGTCAAAGAAAAAGCATTTAAAGGGAGATAAGACAGTAGTCCTGACTAAGAAATGTAGTGCTGTAATTCAAAATAACTTGCCAAAGAAGATGCCAGATCCAGGGAGCTTTCAAATTCTATGCACCATTGGGAGCACAACCTTTGAGAAATCCCTATGTGATCTGGGGGCAAGCATAAATCTAATGCCCTTATCTGTGACGAGGAAGCTGCAAATCCAAGAGGCATAACCCACAAAGATAGCATTATAGATGGCAGACAAATCTATGAAGCCTGCATACAAATTAGTGGAGAATATCCTGGTCAAAGTGGATAAGTTCTTTCTCCCAGCAGACTTTGTGATTCTTGATACATGAGAGGATGAGAATGCCTCTATAATTCTAGGAAGACCATTCCTAGCCACTGAAAGAGCTCTGATTGATGTAGAAGTGGGTGAATTAGTGCTTAGAGTGCATAATGAGCAACTGGTCTTTCATGTCTTCAAAGATATACATCCAACAGGTGAAGAAGAGAGGTGCATGCAGGCTGAGCTTATTGATCCAACCCTTCAAAAACCCCCTGATGATACACAGTAGAATCTGCAGCTCAAACCTCCCTTGGCAATAATCAATAAAATTTCTCCTGATATCAAACCTAAGTTTGGTGTTGGGAATGTATCATCTACCAAGGAGGAGGTTCCCAAAAAGAAGAAAGTATCCAAAGGATGGAGAAACAAAAAAATCCCCACTGAAGGTTTCTCCCCATGAATGAAGGTGGTGTTAACCAGCAATCCAGCATGGGTTTATACAGTAATCAGAATCCTTTCTCTGGAACATATTGAGCTACGTTATGGAGACACATGAAAGAAGTTCAAAGTAAGGCGTGAAGAGCTGAGCCCCTATGACCCTCCTCCTTAGAGGAGCTGACCGTCAAGCTAGTGACGATAAAGAAGCGCTTGTCGGGAGGCAACCCGATAATTTCATATCCTTAGTTATTTTTCGTAGTAATAGTTTTCTCACTTGTTTGATTTTTACTAAGTTCTTAATAATTTTCTGATCATGCAGCAATTTTATCACAGGAACCGAACACCTCAAGCTCTATATATATTTAAAAAAAACGCATACGACGCGCCAGCGTCACTGACGCGAACGCGTCAATCATGTGTGCGTGAAAAACAATAATTGACAGAGAGTTACGCGGGAATGGCACTGGACTCATGCTTGGTGCACAAACATGACCACGCGTACGCGTACCCCATGCGTGCGCGTCATTTGTAAATTTCACCATTACGTGCCCCCGACGCGAACGCGTGACCTGCAAATTTAACGTAAAAGAGTGTTCGGGCAGAGAGTTGTTCTGGCTTGGGACGGAAAGTGTGCTAAAAGCACAAGTTAGAGCACACAGACGCGTGACTGACGCGTTTGCGCCAGTTGCACATATGGCCATCCACGCGAGCGCGTGCATGACGCGAGCGCGTCGTATGAATAATTGGCTCCCAAACCATGTGAACAGAGAGTCACACGGGTGCGCGGCAGGCTTCGCGCGAATCGTACAAAATCCAGGGCACGCAGACGCATGCCTGACGCTAACTCGTCATTATGAAGAATACATGATCCACGCATACGCGTGCCGTACGCGTACGCGTCGCTTGCGCCGCCCAATTTTCTTTCTCTCTCTCTCTCTCTCTCTCAATCCTAAATTCTCTCTTATTCTTTTAACCTTTTATTTTTCTCTCCTCATAATCTTCGTCTCTTCAATTTTTAGTTCTTCTTTGCTTGAGGACAAGCAAACCTTTAAGTTTGGTGTTGTTGGACGCTGCGCTTATTGGTTTTCTGGCACAAAAGGGAGACGAATCATCTTCATTAAGGAGCACAACCTGAATAATAAAGCGACCGCTAGGATAACTAAGGTGGTTGAGTTCCTTTCATTTTTTATTCCTCCCCTCTTTTTCTATGTTATGTTCCGATTTTCTGCTATTTTGCTTTGTCTGTTGCATGATCCTTTATTAGTTAGAATCCTAGGACTAGTTTAGCCTTCTTTTAATTGCTTTAATGCTGAAAAGATGTTTCATGTACCACTCACTGAACTTAAATCTAAAAAGAAAAGAAAAAAAGTGATGTATTGCATGAGAAATTGAGTTAATTTTAAGAATAGTTTGATTTACTTAAAGGTAGTGGTATTTTCTGTGATTTTTGAATGCATGATATGAACAGTGCATATTTGAATTTGAATCAAGGGATGTTAATGTATAAGGAACAGGAATTTAGAGAACTATTATGACTTCTCTGAAATTTTGAAAAATTTAATCCTTAAAGCAATAGAAACAAAAAAATTTTTATAAATAAATAATAATAAAAGCAAGGTCCAAGGCTCTGAGTATCAATGACTAGGGAGGTCAGACATGATTAAAAGCTCAAAGAGTTATTTCCCTAGTCATATGCTTGTGGTGTGATTGTGTCAAGTAACCCTTGAGACAGAACACTTAGAGTCGAGACCAAGTGCATTTAACAGAGTATGCCAAAGGCTTTGAGCACCACTGTCTGGGAGTAACTGAAAGAAAAATCAGAACTCAAAGACAGTTCCCCAGTTAAGTGCTTGTGGTGTTTCTGTGTCAAGTAACTCTTGAGACAAAACATTTAAAGTCACGGCTAGGCTCAAGGTGTAAAGCACCAAAGAAAAATAAATTAAAGTGAATTTTGTTGTGTTCAAGGATTAAACTGAAATATAAAAGATCAGAGAATTCATAATATTATCTGGATTCTAATTCCGAATGACATTAACAGTCTTCTGATTCAAAGGAAAGTGAGATGCCAAACCTATTCAGGATTGCAGTTGTAAACCCCACTATAAGAAGAGACACGAGCTTAATCAAACTCTCATTCTCATGCAAATTCACATCGTAAGCTGATATTAGTTTTGGTTGCTTGAGGACAAGCAACAGTTTAAGTTTGGTGTTGTGATGCGTGAGCATCTTGTCTATCTTTTCCTAGTGAATTTGCATTTAAATTGTTGAGTTTAATTAAGAATTAACTATATTTTAGCCACTATGGATGCTATTTTGAGTTTTGTGCAATACTGTTTATTTTAGGTAGCATTCGGCGGAATTGGATGGAGTTTCTGCAGCACAAGAATCAAAGGAGATGGCTGCGAGGAGCGACGCTCACGCGTGCCTGACGCGTGCGCGTGATCTGAAAGTTTCCATGGCGACGCGTGCACGTGACTGACGCTCACGCGTGAATTGAAGATTTGCTCAGCGACGCGTCCACGTGACCGACGCGTCCGCGTGACTTGCAAAGAAGACCATCGACGCGTACGCGTGAGTGACGCGTACGCGTCACATGCGCGATCTGCAATAATACAGAAAATGCTGGTTACGATTTCTGGGCTATTTTTGACCCAGTTTCCAGCCTAGAAAACACAGATTAGAAGCTGCAGAATGAACAAAGCAAGTGGTCCCCACCCATCAGCTGAAGACTTGTTAATTAATTCGAATTTAAATTCAAATATTATCTAGGAGGAAAAGATATTATTTTTATATTTAGATAATTAGATTTTAAATTTATTAGGATTAGTAATAAATAGGAACTCTGTACATAATAATAATAATAATAATAATAATAATAATAATAATAATAATAATAATAATAATAATAATAATAATAATAATAATAATAACTAACCTCATCATCGATGGATCCAGCCACGTGAGCAACGCCATTTAGTCGGTATAAGCGAGCTTCATCTTCCATAACTCCACCACCCAAACCTCACCAAACTTACAACCCTCTCTCTCAAACTCTCTCAACCACGAACAAGATTCAAAATTTTTGTTTCCTCCCAAATGATCCGTCCTTAGCATCAACAGATTATGTATTTATACTACTACAAACATAAACCGTGGGAGGCAAAGGAGATTTACGTTCATTGCCTCCTCTTCATAAACCGTGGTAGGCACCCACGGTTTTTGCCCATCAGTTTTCCTTCCTAATCCGTGGGACTCAGCCACGGTTTACAGCCATTGTTTTCCATGCGTAATCCATCCCTACCAGCCACGGTTAATGTGGATAGTAGAAACCATGGTTGGTTCCTACGGTTTACCTAATAATCTAAATTGCACATGCACGTAACAAGTTTGTGTTTTGTGTATATGAGTAAAGGATTCAACAGATTTATTTAATTACGTAAATTGCCCTATATTATATATTGTTATCTAATTTAATAATAAATGTGTCACATGACACTCTTTTTAAATTTGAGAAAAAATATTTTCCCCCTTCTTAATAAACTACCTTCCTAAATTCTCTCATCTATCTCTCTCCATTTTTCTATTTCTCTCTACCCTTCTCACTCTATATATAATTTTGATATATTTATATATTATTATCTAATTTAATAACTAAATGTGTCACATGACATTCTCTTATTCAAATTGAGAAAAAATATTGACATTCTCTTATTCAAATTGAGAAAAAATATTTTCTTCCAAAATTAATAAACTCCCTTCTTAAATTCTCTCATCTATCTCTCTCCCTTTTTCTATTTCTCTCTACTCTTCCCAGTTCTCACTCTATATATAATTTGTAATTTATATTTTATATTAGTAATTTGACAAATCAAAATGTATCATAAGATATTTTTTATTATAATTAAAATAAATTTTTCTTTTAAAATTAACAAAATTCCTCTCTCAGTCTTCATCCTTATCTTTCTCTCTCTTTTCTCTCATTTTCTATTTTTTCTATATTTTTGTTCTACAAAAGATAAAATTAACAAAATAATATAATTCAAATATGTTTTCTCTCTTTCTCTTTTTTCTCTCTTTTTTTTAGTTTTTTTATTTAGTTTTAAATTTTTACTGTTTATCTTTTTAATCTATATTTTTATTTTTCTTCTTTTAAATATTTATTAAATATAATTTAGAGAGAATAATAATGTTATGATTAAAAGTTAAAATCAAGATTCAATTGTTTTAAAAAAATTAATTTTGAGTTAATTTTATAACTATCAATATGATTTTTTTCATACTAATATCTAATTATATTTTTATATACATAAAGAAAAAAATATTATTTTTAAATAGCAAGCATAAAAATTAATTATTTCTATTTGTGCAACAGACTTAACACCTAATCAAAAGTATACAAGTTAAATCGTTTTAAATTTTAGATAACGAATATTAAAATTAATTATTAATAATAAATCAAACTCTTTCACATAAAAATAATAACTAAAAATTTTTTTATTTGATTTTTTATCTACGAAGATCCTAGTCTTCTTACCCGACAGAAACTTTTGTCCCTACGATTTCTTTGCAAAAGTAGTTTGATTCTACAAATTTTTTGTGCTATAATCTATAATGTCATGACAAAATCGACATAATTTAAAAAGATTTGTATTCGCGTAATGTAATTGCGGATAAAAATACTAGTTAGATACTAATTTTATTTGGTTTAAAATTAAATTAAATTATAAAAATTAACTTTTAACAAACTGATTTTTATAAAAAATTTGTAATTTCAGTTTAATTTTTTATTTAAAAAAAAGTAATTTATTTAAAATAGTTTTAATTCAATTTCAGTCCAGTTTGATTAAACTTTTTTTTTTTTTAACATCTCTAGCGACCATCAAATTCCATGTTTAGTTTATTTAATTTACTCTCTTGTCTAACTGATTAAGGTCTGAAGCTGAATACCTCTATTGTTTGGTGGGTTTATTCTTAATTATCCGGAATTATTAGAGTCTAAATTAATGGACGAAAATTGAAGGTTCTTCACTGGAGGATGGAATGTATGAAGTTGACCCAAAAAGAAAAATCGAAAAAGAAAAAGAAAAAGAGAAAAGTGGATGAGCTTGAGTTCTTGACAAGTAGATGGTACACGACAAAGAAAAGAAAAAAAAAAGAAAAAAAATGAGAAAGAAAGAATGGAGAATGAAGAAGTAGGAGGCGGGAAAATTAAAAATCTTTACTAATAATAATCTTATTATGTTTTAATATGTATTTTTATTTTTTAAGATATATATTAACTAAAACCTTATTGTTTTAAGATTTTTTTTGTGCACTTTTATTGTAGGGTTTTTACTTGAGCGTAATCCACTTACATTTAGTTTTTTAAATATAAAGCTTCTAGTTTTTAATAAAAATCTTATTTTATAACAAATAATTTTCTTTTGTTATAAAATTATTAATCTTAACAATTTAAACCGATAAAAAAATATATAAATAATTATATTTTAATTTTTTTAAATTTACATAAATATTACACAAAATACTTTTTTTTATTTCTCATATGTTAAATTTGTTTAAATTAATAATATTGTATCATAAAACTATTTGTCAAAAACTTATAGAATGAGAGGCACATAAAACAACTCTAATATTTGGAGTTCAAATGTGATATATACAGAAAACCGATTATTTTTAAATTTTATTTTGTATTGAAGATAATTAATAAAATAAAACTAGTTTCAGTATAAAGAAACAATTTTACTAAGTTGAGAATTAACTAAATTTTATCATCTTGTATAAAATTTACAAAAATTAAAATCAAATATTAAAATAACAAATCTCATATTTAGACGCAAATAATTATTTATGACATATACATCATTTTGTAAAGGCAAAATGAAATTAAACTGAACAAACGTTGGATATCCTCTATTATATTCTTAGTACAAAATAAATTTAGTAAAACTCCTTTATGTTAATTTCATCTCGTGTTTATTTTAGTTAAATGGGTATTTTGCAAATTACAATGAAGCGCTTCCCACGGCTGAGAATCACCATGACGAGTTGACGACCACCCATTCTCAGTCGTTAGTAACCACCAGCAACCACCATGAGAAACACCGAATTCTGAAATGAGAAGGAAAAAGAAAGAGGGAGGCACTGCACACGTGACATCCGCACAGTCTCAGCTCAACTGTGTTGCCAATCTTTCTTCAGACGTGACATCCCCACACTTTCTCAAACGTGGCTGACAGTTTATATGTGTCTTTTCCAACTTCTTAATTATTACAATTGTCTTCGGCCATACAGATCATTATTACTTAGCTTTCTGTGGCAGATCTTTGGTACTATTTGTTTGATATTTTATGCATATCGCGAATATTTTAAGATTTTTAGTATTTTATTCTTGTGCTAATGCGTCTCAGCAAAAAATAACCAATGTATTATTTTTTAAATTTTAAAATTTAAAATTTTAATCATAAGATTTTAAACTATATGAATTTTAAATTTAAAATTTTTAAATTCTAAAATTATAAATTCTAAATTTTAAATTTAAATTATTGATATAAAATATAATAAATAAAGAGTTAAAATTTATTTATTTATAAAAAAATAACATTTTTTATTTAATAAAAATTATTTAAGGATAAGCTATATATTTCTGTATATATTGTTAATATATATAATTTGCTTTATATATGAAAAAATTAGAATAATTTTATTTAAATTTTGGTTTTTTTTCTTCCTTTCCCATACTTGTTTGACGTGGAGACTCAAATTTATTCTTTTTAAATTGGGTAAAATATTAAATTGGTCCTTACGTTTAGGCATAATTCTATTTTGGTCTTTAAAGTTTAAAGCGTCTTATTTGAATATAAAAAAGTTTTATTTAGTTTCAATGTAGTCCCATTGTGAGGTCAAAGTTAAATAATTAACGGAATGTTCTACATAACAGCAGTACAAGAACAAAATCGATAATTTGGAGAATAAATACAAGTTACAGAGGCACAAAATCAACCTTGAATGCATCAATACATTATTTATTTATCATTCTCTTTAGTTCTATAAAAAATATTTCATTTAAATTGCAAGAAAAATGATAAATAAATATATTGTGCATCAACGGTTGATTTTATACCTCTAGAGTTTGTACTTGTTCTCTAAATTATTGATTTTGTTCTTGTACTGTTGTTGTGTATGACATTTCGTTAATTATTTAACTTTGATCTTAGAGTGGGACTACATTGAAACTAAATAAAACTTTTTTGAATTCAAATAGGACACTTTAAACTTTAAGGATCAAAACAAAATTACGCTTAAATGTAGGAGACCAATTTAATACTTTATCCTTTTATATTATATTATGTTTATAATATACATAAAAAATAAGGTGTATATAGCTAGTAGAAGAAGTAATAATAGTGATTATAATAATTATATAATTTTCATAATATTTTTTACACTAAAATTAGAGTAACTTACTTTTCAATATTTGAAAAATAAAAGTAAAGTATTGTAAAAATATAAAGTATGTGACCTTAATTTTAGCAGTATTTGTTAAATATTGTAAAAATTGTGTAATTACCATAACCATTACGGTGATAACCACTATAGATTCTACCACTAAAAGATAATTAATAAAAATGCAATATGACGTTCCTTGTGACAAGTGCTATATAGTAGAACAAGTAATAAAGATGTTAATATTGTATAAAGTAGTAAAGTTAGATAAATAATTTATTTTAAAAGCAATACCTAGTTACCTATCCCTTAGTACATAGATAGATAGTTAGATAGATACACACTATTCTCTACACTAGAGATGAGATACATATATATACATGCTATAGAACTAAGTAAAGTCTTCAATAATATATCGCATACAGTCTTAATCTTTGGATGTCAACCACTTAAACTGAAAAAGATATGGGCAAGTTGGGAAGTAATGGCAAGTATGATTGGACCCTGAGTGTCTATCATGGGCACCACTCCAATATGATTTTCTATATGGAGACATATTATTGAGGCCACATTCATATATAATGCGATGTTGAAAGGATACAAACCTAAATAAATAGGCCCCGGGACACCATTTGTTTGGGGCCTTTTGTCTTTTCCCCTCTTCCAATATTTTATTCATCCATAACCAACAAAACAAAGGACCAAGAATTTCAAGTGGGGCATTTTTGACTAGCACCAGTGTAATTTTAAGAAAACCTATCCGCCACTTCCTACATTTCACTTATTGAATCATATCACCTACTATTTTTCTTATTTTCTTTATTTTATTTTATGATAAATGATGGGCGGAAAATCTATTGAAACGTGTCAAGTTGTGATTTATTTTATTATTATTAGGTTGAAAAAAAAATTAAAAATATTCTTGAATGACAAGTTAATTGGCATGAATGGATACATGAACATGATATCACCCTCATGAGATGCTTTCCCTGTCAGTATTTTTAAGCTGGGCTCTCGTTGTTCTTTTCTTTTTTTACTGTATCACAAAAAAAACAAGAATATAGTACATTCGTATCGGAGAGTGATTCGTTGTTGTGGACCAACATTGGTCAAGTCTTGCTCTTGCATCTAGTAATTTTATAATTTAAAATTGACACTTTTTTTGGATGAGCAAAATCATATCCTCGACCATTCTTACCCTAACTGATACATTGTTGTATGATAAAACCGAGCAACAAATTTAATGGGGCCTTTTTTATTTTTATTTTTTTCTAATGTTAATTGCAAGCTAAGCTTGGGACGACACCTAAAATTTTGAAATTAACGTTCCTTATTCATTCATAGGAACAATAATGATAGAATTCTATATTGAGTGCCAAAATCCCACACACGTGGAACTCATTGTAACTTGGCTAGTAAGATATTAATAAAAAATGACACGAAAAAATATATTGGTCTATTATAAATTATAACATGCACACCAATAATTCTACGTTGTGATTTATTGGTCTATTATAAATTTAATTGTTTTATGATAATAAATTTAATTATTCTAATAGTTAATAATTTGATTAAAAAATATGAATCAATATATATAAATACATAATAACCGATTTAATAATTATTTTTTAGTGTGCATGTTATAATTTTTACCAATATATGCATGTTTGACACTAGGAATAACTTCACAACTTATATGTTGGGATGGTTAGTACACCTAACAAAGACTTCACTCTTTCAAACAAATCTCAAAATCAACTCTTTACTTTCAAGACTTTATCTCTTTTCTTTTGTGTTCTGTCTAGTTTAATAGGAAAAGGGAGGAAAGATACTAAAGAAAGAGAAAATAAAAAGAAGATATGAGGTTTTCTTGTTTGTTTGAAAATGGAAGAAAGAGAAAAAAATGTGCGCGAGACTCACAGAACAAATTTTCTTATCTTCATAGACCTAAAATAGAACTGATACAACTAAATAT
>NC_029775.3:15119181-15123336 GCF_000817695.3 Arachis duranensis
TAGTTAAGTTAGGTGATTAATTTAGTACCAAATTTTTAAAAAAGAATATGATTTTAGAATTTAATTTTTGCTAGGTAACCGATTATGGGTGTAGCAACTTCAGCCAACTAGTAAAGGAAGGAAGCTTATTAAGAAAAAAAAAAAGAATTGAATAATTTTTTCTTTAAACGAAACGTGAATTCAAATTATCACGAAAAATATTTAAAAGCAATAGAAAAGAAACATCCAAAATCTTAAAAAGAATATCTAAAATCAAATGAAAATGAATATTCAAAATTGTTAAAAAAATATGCAAAACTTTAATAAAAAATATCGAAAATATAACAGAAAGAAATATTTAAAACCTAACAAAAAAAGAGATATCCAAAATCATTTTAAAAACATCTAAAATCTAATAAAACGATACATTTAAAAATATTGAAAAAAGAAACATCCAAAACCATTAAACATATTATCCAAACTCTAAAAAGAAGAACCATCCAACACATAAAAAAATATTTAAAACATATAAAAAAGACATATCCAAAAACAAAAAAACATCCAAAACTAGTTAAAAGAATCATCCATTTCTAAGATGAAGAAGAAGACCGTGTGCGGTTGATGAGCAACACAACGGGCTTGGTGTGCAATGGACTGGTGAGCGGCACTACGTGCGCGGGTGATGGGCGGCACAGTGGACACGACGTGCCATAGACTGGTGCGTGGCACTGCAGTGGGCGATGGCAAGTGATAGACTAGTGCACGAAAATGGGAAGAAGAAGAGGAAGAACATGCGCAGTGTCAAAAAGCGTGCGCGTTACTACTTTAACCCAGAGCGTTGCGAGCTTCCCCTCCAACTCCTCTCGCCGCAACATCGCGCCATCCCTCTCCAAGTCGCGGCACCACTCCGCCGTGCCCTCCGATCCTGGTTTGTCTCCTATTGCCGCACCGCCGAGTCTCCCATTCCCTTCTCTTCTCGCCGCGATGCTGCATCCTTTCCTCTAACCCTTCTCGTTGCAACGCTGACCCATCTTCTTCCAACTCCTCTTGCCCCGTCGCAATACCATTTAGTATCTCCTCCATCCTGTGCAGTCGTCGTGCCATGCTAAACTTGCGCCACCAATCATTGTCTGTCATGCATCAGTTGTTAACCGGCAGAAGCAACGCGTCTTTCAAGGTCGACGACGCACGAGAGAACAATTATTTCAGTTACACCACAGTTTTTGTAGATTTTGGATGATTCTTTTTACTAGTTTTGGATGTTTCTTTTTTCTTGGTTTCGGATGTCTTTTTTATATGTTGTGGATGTTTTTTTAATAGTTTTAGATGTTTCTTTTTTTTAGTTTTTGGATGTTCTTTAGATGTTTGTTTTCATTTAGTTGTAGATGCTATTTTAGATTTTGGATGATTCTTTTTATTCGATTTTGGATGTTTCTCATAATAATTTGAATTCACGTCCCATAAAAAAAAGAACTAGATGGATAGTTAGTGGACAACGCAGACAATTTGAGTGACGGACAATAATGGGCAGGATAAATGACTCTAAGCGAGGGAAGGTGGTGGGCGGCGCCATTTTGAACCCCGATGTGTGGATTTAGAATTTTTTTCCCTCCTTGTTAGATTTTCTTTGCAATCCATATACTAATTGGATGCAGTTGACTGATGTTTTAGTTGGTTACCTAGCAAATTTATAAACATTATTATGTAATAAAGTTATGTTTCTTTTTTTAAAGATTTTTTTGTTCTCATTATCTCTTTCTTTTTTTCAAACATAAATAAAAAAAGAAAATTTGTTTTTTTTAAACATAAATAAAAATATTATGTACAAACTAAAAATTAATCACAAAATCAACAACTATTAATTTATATAAATATATGTATTATTTTATATACTTTTAATAAATATTTTATATTTAAACATTTATTCTATATAAATAATTAATTTAGTGGCTATTTTTTTTGCATAAATAACATAATTGAAAGAGAATACATACTTCTTCTCTTTATTTTCTTTCTTTAATTTCTATTTTTTCTTTCTAACCAAAAGCTTAAATTTTTTAATCATAATCTAAAAGGAATTAGAATTAATGTTTAAATTTTTTAACCATAATCTAAAAGGAATTAGAATTAAGTTTAGAAACATAAGTAAATAAAGAAGTGTCAAAAAAAAGTGAATAAATGTAGGGTACTAAATGTGTTAGAGATATATTTATTTATGTATTTTTTTTATAAGCTTAAACTTTTAAGATAAGTAATATCATGACATAGTATCAAAGTTTTTATGTTCAAAAGGTCTAGTATTTAATCCTTGTTGATCATAAAAGAGAAAGGAAAATAGCATAAAACAAATAAAAAAATCTATTAAAAGTTTAAACAAACTCAAAAAAATCTCTCTTATTTAAAAAATGTATTAGAGATATAACAATTCATATATCTCTTCCTATTCAGTTAAACTTTTGAAAGTAATAACATTACGAAAAAAATGTAAAGTAAAAGAAAAAAAATAAGAGAGAAAAATAAATTGAATTAAAACAAAGGAAAAAGTAAAGAAAACTAAAAATAACTTTGATGATACTTAAAATTTAGAATAAAATGTATTTCTTGTTTTTGAAACTTGTCAAAAATTTAAAAAAAATTTAAATTTTATTTTATTTTAATTTTATTTCTAAAATTTTCAATTTGCATCAATTGTATTCTTGACAATTAAATTTTTAAAAAATTTAGGACTAATCTAGCTATAATACTTGATAACTATACTTGACTTACATGTGATAAAGGTTGTTCTTATAAATTTATTGCTAAATTAATCTTAAATTATTTGAAAAATTAGTTGCCAAAGATACATTTAATGTAAATCGAAAATTTTTAAAACAAACTTAAAAGAAAAGAAAATTTGAGAATATTTTTAAATATTTTAACAAATTTCACAAATAAAAATATATTTTATCCTAAAATATATTATTAACATTAAATAATATTTATTTTTTAATTAAAAATATATTTGAATATTCAAAAAATATTATTTAATTTAAAAAAATATTACCAAATTTTATAATCACTATAATCTACTCCACTGTTGTAAAATTATGTATGAACCATATCTAAGTTAACAAACAAACACACTCCCACTCCTACAACTAGAAAATAATTATAGAAAAAATTTAAGTGTATCAAATATATTAGTGTTTCAATAATTTTAATTGTTGATTTTAATTATAAAAAATATTTATGATATATATTAATTAAAATCAACGATTAAAGCTGTGTTTAGTTTAGCGTTGGAAAAAAGAAAAACACGTTTTGAGTGCATTAAACACTTCCTTTTATGTTTAAATGTTTTTTTTATTCTAAACCAAAATAATTTTTACGTTCTCAACGTACGTTTATAGAAGCTAGCTCCTGCGTCTAGAAAATCACATTGGCATTGAATTTTTTTTTTTTATCAATTCTACTTTTTATTTCTTTCTTGTGTAATTCTTGTATATTAATTTATTGTTGTAATTTTGTTACAATATAAATTATTAATCTCATTAAAAAGAACAAAGTAAATAAAAAACTAATTATAACTAATAATAAAATCATAAATAATTAAAATTTATAATTCAAAATAATACTAAATAAAAGAATACTGAAATTAAGTTAATACCACTTTATTTTTAATTAAAATTAATTTTATAAAATTTTATACAAATTTTTGTTTATAAATTTTAATTCAAATACGCACTAAAATTATTAGAATATTAGTACTTCTAGTACATTTAAAAATTTTTCAATAATTATTATAGCTGTGAATGTCAGAGAATGCTCACATATCAATAAGAGAGACTTTGAGTGGAGTTACATTTGACTTGATCATGAATGAATGAATCTTCAATGGAAGAAGATGATCAAATGAGATTTCATTGGCTATTGAATAATTGTTCATGATGACCAACCTCCATTGGCACTGACACTGTCACATAGTCCCTAAAAAGGGAACAGTAGTACATACATTATACATACGACAAATTCCACAACGACGTACATTTGCACCACCGTTCTGAAACAATTCATTACCATCATCATCTTTTTACCAATTTGTGAAATAGACTACACTAACACTTTCTTTTTCAAGGAATATCAAAGTAACAGCTTGACTAAACATGCTTTGCTATATATATCTGATGGGATAGGAGA
>NC_029775.3:15123447-15133461 GCF_000817695.3 Arachis duranensis
AGACAAACAAAATTATTCATTAAATTATATATTATGCATTTATATAAATTTACTTTTAATATATATATTTTATATTTTAATATATTATATATAAAATATTTGATTTAATAATTATTTTTATATATGCATAGTATAATTAAATTAGTTATGCAATGTATCCTTTTTAATTTTGATATTGAGTTTAAAATAGTATTTTTTAATAATGTGTAAAATTTTGTATGTATATATGTTTTTTTATATAAAAATCACAAATTTGACCGTTCGATTTATAAAATTTAATGGTTAAAAAAATTTTAAAATACAAAATCAATCTTTCGATTTGCGAATTTTTACAGCATCGGTCTTTCGATTGGTGAACTTTAATTTTTTTTAATTTTTAAAACACAAAACCAACCCTTTAATTTATAAATCTCTAAAATTTAAACTCAACTTCCTCAAATTGGGCTATCAATTTTCTTTTTCCTCCCAATTCGATGCCTTCAATTTGTGTTTTGAAATTAAAAAAAATCAACCCCATATTAATTAGAAACCCACAAGCAACACATTCAAAAAATTCATACCCTAAGAAAATGAGCCATGCAATATACTAAAAATTAGTAATTAAATCAGCTGTTCATATAAAATTAAAATTAAAATACGAAATATATATTAAAAATAAATTAAAAAATTATAAATTTATATATAAATATAAAATATTTAAATATTAATTGTTAAAATACACATAATATATTTGTGAGTAAATAAATAATATAAAAAGAGCATAATAATTTTCATAACTATTAATTAATCATTTACATCACATAGATACATCATATATACTATACTAATTAATCATAGTTAGGAGAATTCTAGAAACTAGGATTATATGGGTGAGGCAGAAAATTGGATGTGAGAAACATCAAACATTAGTTTGAAAAAGAAGGGTTTCATTTTTGTAAAGCTTTTTTCAATCATATACCGTCTTTGGTCAAAGATACTAAAGCACCCAATTGGCATAGCAAATCAAAATTTGTCAAGCTTTGTCGATCTATACTGCTCTTGTATCCTCAAAAAATGTTTTAAAGTTGAAAAAATATTAGTTAAAGTTATTTTTAAATAAATTATTATTATAAAACATATGATATCAAATTATATATATAAGAAATTTTATCAAAAATGTTATTTTTTAAGTATGTTTAGTTTTTTTAACATTAGTTTTAGTATTTTTTATATAATATTTTCCTAATACTTTTAATATTTTTTTAGTACATTATAATTTATTATTATTATTATTATACTTATGGTTAATTTTTTATTTAATTTGTTGTATCTAATAGAATAATAGTTCATATTATAAAAAACAACAATAATAATATAATAACATAAAATCTATAATTATAAAATTGTACAATACCAAACTAAAAAAATAATAAATAATAGAAAAAAATAATAAATAATAGAAAGAACTCATGAAAATAAAAATAATGAAAATTTTATAAATAAAATAATAACATGTATGAAGAGTTGAATTGATATAAAGAAAATAAAATTTTTCAATTAATAGTTTAGTTTTATTAAGTGAACTTAAAAGCTAAAATTTTTTTGTTTGATATACACCTTAGTTAGAGTACACAATAATAATAAAAAAATAATTAAATAAAAAATTAAAGTATTCAAAAACTATAACTTATTTTCTATGTTTCAAAGGTCAAACCAAACATATCCTAAATCTACATAAATACATAAAAATAATTCTTTATATGTGAAATATGAATAAATATACATAAATATATATTATAATTAATTCTAAATAAATTAAAATAATTTTGATTTATTTATAGATTGAAAATGATGTGTCTTGAAAATATAGATACGATTAGGAAGCGTGTTAATGATAATTTGTTGAGCTTACATCTTTAGTGATGGAATTCAATACTTTAGAAAGAGTATATAATTATGGTGCTGTTTTGTTTATTATCTCATTCGGCTTTAAACCGCACAAATATTAGCTCTAATAGAAATAAAAGAAAGTTTAGATTTAGATTTAACTATCATGATAAAAGATACCAATATAATAACGACAGTATCATTAAAATAAAATTATCTTATACTTAATATAAATGAATGATAACTCAAATGTTTCGGCGAATATTACTTATATTTTCTATAATATCAATCAAATTGATTGATTATTTGTGAAAACTCGATAAACTTTTGAGAACTTTAATGTTTAATATTAAGATTTTGATGGGAAGACAATAATTTTTGTAAACAATATAAACAATGGACTTTAGAATTGACCTAATAAAAAAAATATTCCACTTGAAGTTATCTTTTAAACCTTAACATTAGTATAACCATCTGTACACCTAGTGAATTGAATATCTAACTATTGTTAACTGAGCATAAATAAATCCAATCAAACGAAATAACCATCCAATTAAAAATAATGAACATAATTATCTTCATATCTATTAAATTGAACATATCTGACGTATCTATTATTCACACTGTTTAGTATTCTCATTGTTTACCTATACTTTTTCTTCATATTAACTAGATTTAAGTAATATATTTTTTCATGTAGAATTCTTAAATAATCATTAAAATTGATTTTAAAATGGAGATTAGGAAGAAATCAAAATTTAAATTTGACTTGTCTATAAGTTAAAAATAATAATATAAATTGATAAATATAGATATTACTAAAGTGTATTAGTTATAAAGTTTAATCACATTCAAAAATAAAAAATTACTTAATCAAATGTTTTAACTTTAGTATTATTAACTTACAACTTATAAATTATGCAAAGTGATAGTATCACAAATTGTTATATTTATAATGTAATTACGCTGTCTATGAAGTATAAATAGATAGTTTAGTTAATTTAGTTTCGTATTATGGAAGTTAAATAATATAGTATATGTTAGAGAAAAAAGTGTAAGAATTTTTTATTTATTGACTCATTAGTCACTCTTTTGGCTGCAGAAACTTTTATATACTTTTTATATCTCCTCCTTATCATTTTAGATTAAGCATTTACACTATTTAATTAAAATTTAGTTTCAAGTAGAGTATCACAAATTATTATATTATATTTNCACTTACATTTTCTAATATTAATTTTTTATAGATATTTTTTAATATTAATTTTATAAATTAATTTTGTATAAATAATTTTATAAATTAATTATAATCCAATTCAGTTTTCATTTATTTCCTCTTTCTTCGTTTTTAGATAAAGAGAAAAATAAAGTGCATATTAAATTTATTATACATTTATAATTAAGAATAATTTGTGATCAAGAAAGATCATGATGTTCCATTTATTTCCATGGAGCAATCATTATAAATCATCAGAAAACATTTATCTTTATCCTAAATGGATCTTCAAATATATAGTGTGGTTCTTAGAATTAGCTAAAAAAGAGAGTACTATTGAAATAAGGGCTGCCTTGGATTGGTATCAATCAAGGTTTTGCCATAACCTTCAGCACAAACTTTGCATTATGTCGGTAAAGCTATGTTTCAAGATTCTATCAATCCATGTTTCAGTTTCATTATCATAAATACGAAATATAGTTCTATTAAATGGTACTATCAATGAGTACTCCAAGACATCAGATTAATAACGTGATTGTTAGATTGTCTTCTAATTTTGATGAATCCTACTAGATCATTCTTACTTTATTTATTTTTATTTATTTAACTGTATATACAATAATAAATTAAGAAAAAAAAATCATTTCTTATACTGTTAGCATGAAAATTTGGAAAATTACAAGATATATACTTACAAGTTTATGTCAAATTAATAATATTATATAAAAAATAATAATTTTGACTTGCTTAAATAATTTTCAAAGTTTATCTTCTATTTTAAAATCTTTTAAATATATTTTTATTCTTTTTATATTCTTTGAATATGATCATCTATGCATACAATTAAAATTAAGAGATGCATATTTAAATGACCGTTGTTCTATTTGTTCTATTCTAATTTCATTGAAAATGAGATTTGAACTTAAAAGACTCTTCTGTTTACCATTCAAATCAATTACTATTAATCCAATCCTAACAATTTTATAAGTTACATGTATGGTTTAATTTTCATGATATCATGACAAGGAAAAAAGAATTTGGCATGCAATCATAATAATCATGGTGTTGATATATAAAGAATCATAAGTCTTAAAAACACGTATCTTATCCTTTTAAAAAACATATTTGAAGAAGAATAACATATGTGTGAACTGTGTAAAGATGAGAATGGTAAAGTAGTAAACAAACAATATAAAAAAGTTAAGGAATTATTTTTACAATAAAACTTTTTTTAGTAAAAAAAGAAACTTATTTTTTACAAGTTTAAATCAGAACATTTTAATATTTTGATGTTATGTCATAAAAATTATTTTTTTAAAAAATTTAAATTAATAAAAAATATATATAAATAGTTATATTTTTAATCATTATTTTATTGAAAAATCATTTTTCATTAGATCGGTGTACTTGAGATTATTTTAGGCATTAATTAAAATCATTTGAAATCTTTTCAAAGTTCTTTATAATTTTGAAATGAGAAAAAAAATTCTAAATTTATATATTTTTTTGTCAAAGTTTTATTCATGTTTTGTAGAATAGACTTTTATCTTATTCATTATTCTAAAATAAAAAGATAGAAAATAGATAAGAAGAATTTTCTAGTTTTCTTAATTCCTCTTTTTTTAAACATTCTTAGATTTTCTTATATTAATTATCTTCTCTTAACTTAGGATCTTGATTGTTGGTTGCAATCTGATTTTGTTGGAAAAATTCATTTTTGCTATTATTATTAACTCATAATTTTATAAGAAAAATGATAGATAACTAATTCTATATGCAGATAGTCACAAAAAAAATTCTATATGTAGATAAGTAGTTCACTTAATAATCAAATTTTTAAAAAGAATCCTAGTTTTAAAATTTCAAAAACCTAAGTATGTACTTAAAAAATGCAGTATTATTCCAACACCGTGGTGTTTTGCGCCCTCCCTCTCCAAGTCATGTCATTGCACCACCAAACCTCTCTTTTCCTATTCTTCTCGTCACAATGCGACATCCTCTCTTCCAACCTTTTCGTCAAGATGCAGTCTCATCACGAAGTCGCCGTGTGAAAATTCTCTCGCTCCGACACCATTATCTCCTTCACCCTGCACAATCGTCGTGCCACGCCAAATCCACGTAACAGCGCCGCTCCGCTCATTACTATTTGTGTGCATCAGTCATTCGCTGGCAGAAGCAGTCCATCCTCTATCGTCAACGACACAGAGCTCACAGAGGACGCACTTCTTCTCGTAGGTTTTAATGTTTTTTTTTTTTACTAATTTTCAATTTCTTTTTTCAGGTTTCAAGTGTTATTTTATTTTATATGTTTTGAATTTTTTAATGTTTTAGGTGTTATTTCTTTTTAGATTTTAGATTATTTTTTAAATCATTTTATATTTTTTTAGTTTTTCTATGTTTTTTGAATTAAAGGTTAATTTTTATTTAATTTTAATGTTAATTTTTATTTAATTTTAAATATTTTTTAAATTTTAGAAGTCTCGTTATAATTTAAATTTATCTTTCTTTCAAGGAGAAAATTAAAAAAAAAAACTCCATGGAAGGTGGTTGACGATTCTAATAGGCGGACGAAGGTGGCGGCGTGGCATAGCAGGCAATTTTGAACTGCAATGTGTGGAGTTAAGTATTTTTTGGACTTCTTTGGCATGTATATATTATCCAATTTTTTTGATGAATAATTATCCAAAATTTGTCTTTTCTTTTTAAATTTCTTGTTCATTCTCTTAACCTCTCCAAGTCCACTAGCTCACAACATAAAATCAACCCACCTTAAATCACACAATCCAGAAGCTATATATATCATCAGCACCATAAATCAAAACCACACCAAACCAAACTAAGACTCCTGTCTTGATGATAATTGCTTCACTGGCTATCAGTACTTAAACTTTGACATCTTAACATCTTTGTTCTCTTGGAAAGTACAATTGTTATGATTCTTGAACTTCCCACTTATATTATTCTAATCTACTATAAATAGATGCATAAAATGAAGACATGTATGTGTATGTAATTTTTCACTTCATCAATAATCATACATATGAACATATCATCATAAAGAGAGTTATGAAAAAATGAAGCACAAAATTAAATAAATAACCATCATATATATCTTACATATGCAATTACATTACACATAAACACTTTCTCATTGGCAGCAGCATATTACTCATCCTGCCACTACTAGAGGTAGTTTTATTCAGATACAACCTATTATTAATTAGTTAAACAATAATAGAAGCTCATTAATTCTGGAGAAAAGGCATAATAAGCTAAGTCAAACCAAGGTGCACTATGAAATCTCCAAAACTTAGCTTTTTTTAAATTGGTTCTTTCACTTGAGAAGGCACCATGAAAGTGACCTTACAATTTGAAATATAATAATCTAGGCTTTAATTTGTTGCAAGACCTAGCTAGAAGCACAGAAACAAACACACATATGGAGAGAGATCATACCATTATTATTATTATTGTTATTTTATTTAATCCTCAGCCGGTTTTAATTTACCAAGTACTCCAAAGAGTACTATAAAGATCCGAATAGCACTCGGCAAAGTCTTCAGAGGAGAAGGACTCCACCATTCTTGGGGGACTCATAAGCATTCCCCTGGCCATGTCTTCGATCAAGCTCGGCATATTCCATACCTCCTCTTCATCGAAATATTCCTCCAGAATCTCTGAAGGGTTTTCCGGTGGTATTGGCAGTGGAGGTGGCGGTGGTGATGTAACAAGCCTCGCCTCGGCCGCAGCGGCCGCGGCAGCGCGAATATCAGGGGCGGACAAGGAGGCAGGAATAGGGTAAGCGAGCATGAAATTGGGAAAGTTGAGATAGGCATTAGGACCTCTTAATGCAAGAGCCGCTACATCGTAAGCGGTGGCAGCCATCTCCGGTGTGGGGTATGTCCCAAGCCATATGCGGTTTGACTTCCGTGGCTCTCTTATCTCTGACACCCACTTTCCGCTCCGACACCGCGTACCTCGGTACTTTCCGGTGCCAGAGTGAGGAGAGGATGCTGAGTTAGGAGCTGCAGTGGCGGCACTAATGTTACCTGGTGCCGCCAACGAGTATGATGAGGAGAACAATAAGGAAGAATAATCATATCCATGATGATAATCATATTGGACTTGTAATGGAGGGCAAAGTGGTGCAGGGTTGTTATTCCTATTATTGTTCATCATGTTTAACATAGTATTTATTGAGATAGTGTGGGAAATTGGGATTAAGGTTCTATTAATTTCTCTATCTACTAAGCTAGTTGCTAATGTGTGAGCGAGATGGAGAAATAAAAAACTAAAATGGTTTGGGGATGGGGTGGAAGGAAGGGGCTGGGTTTATATGCCAACGAAAAGGGAGCAAATCATATTACAGTGACATCACTTTACTTATTATTAATTAATTAATATTTAATAGTAGTTTATTTAGCTAATCAATTATTTGCTCATATGACAGTGACATCACTTTACTTTGATATAATATATTTAAGCAAAAACCATCTCAAAACCCCAGCATTACCGGATCTTTTTGGATTTCAACAGTAGAAGAGGAGCATAGCTGAGTTAGGGGCTATATCGATCAGATCAAAATGTGGTTGCTGCATTATTGAGCTCTGCAGGAAGAACCAGGCAAGCCCTCATTCATTCTCTCAACTCATACAAAAGGAGAACTCTGATCTGGTGTAAAAAATATTAAAAAATATACAAATATCATTTTTTATATAAAATATTTAATTAATATGAATGTTTATTTATAGAAAAGTTAGTCAATAATAAACAAGATTCCGATGACCCTACGGAATGAATTAGAAATTTGATGAAGATTCAATCTATGAAATAGATTAAAATAATGAATTTTATATATAAAATATTATCTTTTATTTTGATCAATTTTAATTGGATAATTGAAAAATTCAGTACTAATTTACTCAATTTCGATGAATTTAGATCTTCGAAGTTTGAAGTAAAAAAATTGATGAAGTAATAAAATAAGAAGTTATTCGTCACTAAATTTACAATTTTTTATCATATGTTAGTCTCGTTATTTTAATTTAATTATTTTTTATTATTTTATCAACTTTTCATTTTAAAAGAATTTAATGCATTTTATTTGAATTTTCAAAAATATAATTGAAAGAATTAAATTGAACCGACCGATTCAATTAAATTAATCAGAACCTGTCATTAGATTATGTTTAAAAAATATGTATATCATTTTATAAATATTTATACACCAAAATTAATTATTAAAATTAATAAATATGTATTTATATATATAATTTAATTTATTTATAATATAAATTTTATATTTAAATATGTATTCTATCTTTAATAATTATTACAAGATTAATTATTTTATTATCAAATAAACCATTAAATTTTTAACTCTATTAATTGAATGACCAATTTAGTTTTGAGAATATGCTCTGAAGTGAGATAATAAGCACAGTTTTTGGCTTGTCGTCATTATTTATAATTATTTATCTGTTTTAATCTTAATGATTATATTAGTGTCTAAAAATATTATCTAACTTACTAAAAAAATTAAAAATTAATATTTAATTTAAAAATATAAAAATAAATCATTTTTAAATATTTAAAATTAATCATAAAATAAATTAAATACCAAATTATAAACACAATAAAATTTACTTTTAATTTTATACTTCAAATATTTGAATTATATCTGTAGACATTGATGCTGATATATCTATCACACGTCATCTTAGTATTGCTACCTTGATCATCTACATTAACGATTTATACACGTCAATTTACAAGAATATAATTGAAATAAAAAAATATCGATAAATCCAAAACAACTCACAGCTCACAACAAGACTGTGAGGTCCGGGTTGCTGTGAAGGGAAAGGACTCAAAGGAGTAATGATTGTTGAATACCTTCGTATAACTGTAGCTGTGTAGCATTCCCATTTTTTAAATATCTTATCATAAATTCACTATACTATTTGAATTATTTTTTTCCGGGTGTCTATATTATTTGAATTATGGGTCCATTTAGTGTACATATGTATTTTGGTACAGATTTATAAATTTTTGTTTTTTATTGATTTAAAAGTGTATCATTAAAAGTGTTGTTTAAAGAAAAAGTGTTACCCTTAATCGTTAACTTGGCTCTGATACCAATTTTTAAGATGTATTTTCTTTTTCAAAATTATTAACTCTCACTTTGAATAAGTTTATGATTTGTATAGATTTGGTTGGTGGTACTTTATAATTTGTAATTTTATAATCAAAAGTATTGAGCATTTCTAATATTACTAATTCTGATTTCATTTTTATAGTTTTTTCAATCTTGTTTTAGTTTGTAATATTCTTTTCTTTTTTGCATTGATTATTGTATATAAAATCTTTTATCTGTTTGTCTTTTTCTTTAATATAATTTTTCAAGTCCTCCAAAACTTCTTTTATTTCTACACTTTCTGTTGTTTCTAAATATCTTTTTAATTTTTTAACTTCATTCTCCATTTTTTCTTTCAACAGTTTTAATTCTTTTAAGTCATAATATGGTGTTCCAGGCATTTATAAATTTTTTCAGTTTAGCTCCAACTTGTTTATATTTGTTCTTATTTCTATTCTTTTTATTATAAGGTCATTAATTTCGAACTGAAGATTATTTAATTCCCTTTTATACTCCTTTATTTTATTTTTTAATTTTTTCGCCCTTTTTCTTTTTATTTTGTTTTCTGGTCTTTCAATCTTTGTATACTTCATTATTTATCTTAGAATTTCTGCAAATTCTATCATCGATTCATCACTATTTTCTAGAGATTCTATTAATTTTTCTAACTCTTCAACTTCTCCTTTCAATTTGTCATAGATTATTTTTAGAGTTTTAAATGCTCTTTGATTTATTTTAGAAAACTGTAAATAATTCAAACGATTTTCTCTTTCAAAGAGCTCTTGTTTCTTGTCTT
>NC_029775.3:15134402-15135302 GCF_000817695.3 Arachis duranensis
ATTGTTTATTATCTTGCACCAGCTACATTGTTGGTGCTCTATGACCTAAGCGCTTACGTCACTATGCAATAATGTTGAGAGATGCTTCAGATGTGTTGTCCTCCTCTTTCGTTATGTGACCTTCAGATGCGTTGTCTTCTTCTTTTATCATGTGGGTTGATTCTGTTTTATTATTGCTTTCTTCAGATAACTCTGAGATACATAGCTGGCACTTGTGGTCTTCTCTGTCTTTTATCAGATAGCAGAGATTCCTCTTTATCCCTTCGGGGCGCTTTTCTAAGAGTCCAGATAAGTTGTAGAATGCTGATTCAAATTTCACTAAGAGTCTCATCTCTCTTTCTTCAATTTCATTTCTTTTACTGGACACAAGCAGAGTATTTCTGCTTTTATAATTGATTCTTGTGTGAGATTCCCTTGTTATCTTTTGAGTTCTTTCGAAGACCCTTGCTAGTGTGTTGGCTAGTCTTCCTTCATGACTGTAGATTGTTAAATCTTGAACTTGATCAATTGGTTGAAAATTTCCTGGGAAGACGGACATGAAGATTACTTGATGTGCTGGAACCAAGCATTCTTCTTCTTCATTAAAAATAGGTTGACTATCCGTAAATTTTAGGGATATATCCCTTGGATTTACGTTGTCAATCATATTTTTAAATATTTTTACTGCATCAATAAATCCTGCAGGAAACTCACTAATAATTTTCAAATCATTAAAAATTAAGATTGTATCAATTAATCCATACTGGAAAAACTGATAGGTGTCAGATGGGGAAGCCTATGGAAATATAACCAGCTTTGTTAGCTATTCTTTGGCAATAGGATAATATCCCAAAATCGCCCTTTTTTCTGCAGTCCAATTCAAGACTATAGTTTAAGGGTTTCTCTGAGATTTGATCTACA
>NC_029775.3:15138542-15146244 GCF_000817695.3 Arachis duranensis
AATAAGAAGGAATTCAACCAGTTTTCGAAAATTTCTTTTTTGTTCTTTTTGCAGTCTAAATCGAGCATTCTTTCTCCTTCCATTTCCTGGATTTTAGGAACGTACTTTGATGGTATTTTTGTATATTTTGAATCTTTATTTATAAACCCTTTTTTAAAAGCATAATTATCAAAACCTGTTTCCCATTTATATTGAGATTGGTTATCTTTAGATGTTCCAGCTTTATTTTTTACTTGTATTGGAATTGCTGGTTCTTCGTCACTTGAATAATCTAGGATGTGTTCTTCATTTTCTATATTTTCAGAATTTACTAATTCTTCTTCTATTTGAAATTCTTGTTCCATAATATTATTTTCTTTAGCCATTTTTAATTGTTTAAAAAGCATTGTAACTTCTTCTAATTTTTCTTTAATATTCATAATTTTAGTGGTGGTTTTACTTTTAGATTTGTTATGTTGATTATATTTTGAATTTTTTCTTCTTTAGGATTCTCTTTTTCTTTATTTCTTTGAAATTTTATGGATACTAATATTTCTTCAAGCATATCTACTATAGAATTTAATTGTAGGTTAAAAGTATGATAAAGATGTGGGGAATCATTTCTATGGTAACATTTCTTAGAAATTCCGTGTGAAAAATAAGTTCTTTCAGGTTTTTGAAGTCCTTCAATAAAACTTATAGTAAAATAAAGATTTTGAGAAAAATCATTTTGTATTGATTTTAAGAATTCGGTGTCATTACAGTTAACATTAGTTAAAATCATTAATTTTTGATCTATTAATTTTGATAACTTGATTATTTTTTCTCTTAAATCTTCTAATTTACTTTTTTCCATTAGGTGACGCTTTTCTTTGTGAAGAGTTACGGTTTAAAGTGTGGCTTTAGAAAGTGTGGTGTAGACAAATCTTTAAATCTGTACAGATTTAGATCTGTACCATATAATTTTCTTTGAATTATTTATGCACATAGAATGAATTTTTCTAAACCAATCTTCTACAAGTTCCACATTTGTCTAATTCGATAAATATATTTTTGAAAAATTTGAAATGAATTTATAAATAGTTTTAGAAAAAATATCAAACAAATTCTTAATAGAAGATGTCGTAAAGACAAAATGGATCCAAAGTTTTCATTATGAACCTACCAGTGTTGCAAGTTGCAACCTTTTGAAAGACTTTGTATTTTATCTTTTTCTAAGACTTATAAGCTTATCACAGAATTTTTAAAAAGAAATTTACTTTTTTATTGTCTTATTAGATGCTTTAAAAAATTGCTAAGAAAATGTCATTATGACACAAATTAAAAAAAAAATAACTATAAAAAGGACTTTAAAAAATACAAAATAAATATTAATTATTTTTATCTCTTTAATTATTGAAAAAGAATAACAATAGTTATTTTCCTCTTTTAATATCTTAACCAATGCCTTCAATTGAGGCGCTCTTTAATAGTTTACATTTTAACAACTCTTACAAATACTTTTAAAATATTCAATAATAGACCTTAAAAATATGTGAATGTGAATAATTTTTAAAGTAAATGAATAAGAATATGATCTATTATAATTTTTACATTTAAGTTTTACAATTAAATTTCGAATACTTAATGTAACATAGTGCTTCATTTGTTAATAATATGCTATTCTTAATTATATAAATTATAGTATATATATGGATAGGAATTATATTTGATATATACTATTCTTGTAGGAAAATAATAAATTAAAATTTAATACTTTACTTAAATAGTAAAGATAATTTTGGGACTATAACTTAATATATTAACAAAGTTTAATTTATAAATTAGGGTGAAAACTTTGTTTATATTGTTTTATTGTATTAATATATGAAAATTAAACTATATAAATGTTACCATAATTACCAAAAAACCTATTATTGCAACAAAACTTTATATATCTTTATTAAATAGGTAGTCAAGATTTTTAGAGAAAGAAGTTTACAAACTTTTTTCTCAATGAATATTGCAAACTCAAAATTTGATGATATTGGATAACGAGTAAATAATAATTTCAATCACGAATGATTTGAATGTTAATAAAATTGACCATTAAAAATTAAAATTAAAGTTAATCTATATAAAATAAGTTATGTTAAAAAAAATTATCAATTATTAATTTTTTATTGATAATTTTGTAAATTATCTCTTTTTCTCTTTCTTTCTCATCTTCATTTGACTATTATTACTTTCGTTGTAAAATTTACTATCTCATTAGATCTACTTATTTACTTTTACCTCTCTTAAATAACTGCATTTTGTCACAATTACTACAAATTTAAATTATAACAATAATTTCATATCTGTAATTGAAGCTTTAGGAACCAACTCACTTCTCCGTCACGTTCTTCACACTCTTGTACCTTAACTTTATTGCTTCTTTCACAATCAGCTTGAAATTTGTGATTAGCGTAACCGCCACAAATCAAAACAAACACATCTCATTCTCCTACGATTCCACCTTTGTCTCGATAATAATTTGTATTTATTTTTATTTAGATTTCTCATTTCTAAAAAAAAATTGAACTCTATAATTATTTTAAGTTCGAATTTGGGATTGAAAATTGTAAGACCCAGTCAAACCGTAATTAATTAAATAATAAATTAAATAGGATCAAATATAGTTAGAAAATTTAGCAATCGAAATTTGATAATTTAAATATGATATTGGGACTCAGTGAATTTTTCTGAGTCGGAAAATATAATTTTCTAAATAAAAATGCGCATTGGAAATTTGACTAACAGTACTGGCTGCAATCTGTCTGGTACTGTGACTGAGGAAATTAATTTGAAGTGAATAAGGTTAAGAAATAAGAATTTATAATTTGGGAAGATAGAAATATTTAAAATACGATTTAAAACTCTAATCTTAAAGATTTTGGCCCAAAATTGGGCCAACGGGTTGAACCAAGCCCTAGAGAAAGAGTGTGGGGCGCTGAAATGGAGAAGAGAGGAAGAAGAGAGAAAATCCTAACTTCATCAAACTTCAAATCACCATAACTTTCTCTCCGGGACTCCGATTGACGAGCTGTTTGCGGCACGCGTCGCTCTTCTCATCCTCTATAATTCTATCTAAGTTTTGTGGTGAGTATTCCACTGTCCTCTTCCCAATTTTTGTTTTTTCCCTTAAATTTGAGTTTGGTTACGGGTGTTGAGTAATTTTATGATTTTGGTTGTTTATGAGTTCTCTAGTATGAACCATTGGTGAGTTCTATCAACCAATTTCATGGGTTAAGGTAAGAAACCCTCTAATCCTTGTGATTTATCAATTTCATGAATCCTATGTTGATTATAAGTGTGAAAATTGATTATGTTAGAGCATTGGTTGATTTTGGTGCACAATTGGGAGGTTGGTTTTGCTTGTGGAGCTTTGGTGAGACTTGGAGTTAAGGTTGGGAAAGACTTCCAAAGAAGAGGCTCAATTGGTATGACTCCAAGAGGTACAGTTTAAGTTTCATTTAAGTACCGTGTGGTGTAATGTGAATTCCTAGGTTAGATGCCCCTAGGATTAGGTTTGGATTGTATACTTGGATTGGATTGGATATGTGTAGAAGACATGTTGTGGTAATTGACGATTGAAATGTAAATTGTGCGTTGGTGTATTTTGATATGTTGTTGGAATTGGTGTTAGGTAGTGAATTATTATGTGATCATGAGCTATATATATATGTTAAATTGATGAAAATTGGGCCGGAGGCCATGTGTTTTGGGCCGAAGGCCAGAAGAGGTAAGAATGGTAAGTTGATGAATGTATTGTGTGATTGATGTTTGAAATTGAATGGAATTGTGATCGTTGTTATTTGGTTACAATGGATTGTATGGATTATGTGGTTATTGGTTTTGAGGGAAGAATTGATGTCTTTGTTGATAATGCATATGAGTTGTATATGATGATATGGATTTATATGTATTGGAGGTTGATGGAATTGGTATTATTGGAACTTGAGATGTGGAATGAAATATCTGATATGGTATTTTGTTTGAAATTGAGTTATTTGATTGAGATTGGTCAAAATGGTAGATTGGTAGATTGTGAATTTAATGAGAATGTTAAAAGTATGAGTTGAGGAGGCTTGAGGTTGATTTTGGTAAGTTTTGGTTGGTTTTGAAAAGGTTTAAAATTGGTTTGTGTTGAAAATTTAGTTTTTGTTAGTTTTTATGAAAGTTGTAATTTTGATCTACTTTGACAGAGCATAACTTGGTTTTCAGATTCCTGATTTGTATCAAACTTGTTTGAAAATAAAATTGGATCCGAGATGTTTATGCTGTTCGAAGAACGGGTGGAAAATGATTTGAAATGAAAAAGTTATGCCCGTCGGAAGTTTGGGATTTGAAAATGTAATCCTGCAGCTTTCTAAACTTAGTAAAATTTTGGTAAAACGTACTTTGACGCACATGCATGGCCAACGTGCACGCGTCACTCACGATTTTTACTCTCTCACGTGTGCGCCTGGCCGATGCGTACGCGTCGCTGTATTGATGCAGGTGCATGGTATAAATTTCAGAGAGTTGTGATGGTAGCGTGCCGGTTTTGTATGAGGAGCACAAAACGCATCCACGCATACGCGTGGCTGACGCGCACGCGTCACCCTACCTCTCTACTTCCCATGCGTGCGCATGGACGACGCTTACGCGTCACCCGCTTTTCTCCACTTCCCATGCGTGCGCGTGGACGACGCGCACGTGTGACCCCGTTTTCAGCAAAAATTAATTTTTGAGTTTTTAAAAGTCGAATATCAGGCTTCTAAGCCTCCATTTTCATCCTTTAAGTCCTAAATTTTTATAGTATGCCTAGTAATAAGAAAAAGTTATGAAATGTAATAACTTGTTGATGAAGAAAGACTTAGAGTAATGAATTGTGATTGAGGAAGTGCAGAAATGATGGTTTAAAAATGAATGTGATGTGTGACCCCGGGTAGTAGGCAGTGGCGTTGTCTACTTGCTCCGGGTATGAGATGGGGAAGGAAAATTATGATAAATGAGTTTAATTATGGATTTTTGAATGAATGTATGTCTGTGATACCTGGGTATTAGCAAGGGTCATGATTCGTCCCGCTTGCTCCGGGTTATTGTTTGAGAATTGGTAATAATGAAGAGTGATTATGAATGAATGTGTATTTTTGATACCTGAGTAGTAACAAGGGTTGTGGTTCGTTCCGCTTGCTCCAGGTTAATGTTTGAGGTATGATAACAATGATGATTGATTTTAAATTGAATGAATGTATGTTTTGAGATCTTGGGCAGTAGTAAGGGTTGTGGTTCATCCCACTTGCTCCAGGTAAGAGATTGTGATGCCTGGGTAGTAGCAGCAGTAGTGGTAATCCCACTCACTCTAAGTTGACCTTTTAAATACCCACCTGGGTAGTAGTCGCAGTAGTGGTTGTTCTACTGGCTCTGAGTTGAGCGGGTAGTAGCAAGGGGGTTGTAGCTCAAATTCACTTGCTCCGCAATTGGTGTTTCTGTCCATGGTTAGCTACCAGGACGTGTCGGATTGGCTATATAACCGATAGATGATATCATCAGCCATAGGACAGACATGCATCATATACATACTGTTTGAATTGCTTGCTTGTGCATTAATTGGGTTTGCCTAAATGATTACAATTTGCTATTTGTTATATTTGCTATCTGCATTACTTGTAATCTACCTGTGTTTGCCATTGTCTGCTTGAATTCCTGTTTCGTTTGTCTGTGTGGCTCTACTGATATTTTGGAGGATTGTAGAGGAAGAGAAATAGTTGAGGATTCGGTTCTTGGTTTATTCGGTTGAAAAGTAGTGAAAGTATGAAGAGAATAATGTGTGTTAGAATAGAATTTTCCTATGAAAGTTACCAAGTTATGGATTAGTGAGGATTTAGGATAGATATAAAGAGGTAAGAAATTTAAGATGCCTAGTGAGTTTATATTATAGTGCATTGTATTTATTTGGCACTTTTACCGTACTGGGAACCCATGGGTCGGGGGTTCTCATTCCGTATATATCTCTTTTTTTCAGATGCAGGTCCATGTGCTCAGAAGTGAGTTGTGATTCATCTTAGAGACGGTGAAGATCTTTATATTCTCTACTTTATATTTTGATTAGAATCACTCCACTTTTATTTTGAAAAGCCTATATTATGTATTTAACTCTTTTGAACTTGCCTATAAAGGCACTTATGTTTCTTTTGGGAGAGATTAGGAGATACTGTTGTCAACTACTTTCATACTGTACCCTAGCCGGCCTAAACTTTGCGGGTTATGACTAGTAGCTATTTACTTATGTTATATATCTATATACTATCCTTCTCTTACTCTCCTTTATGCCTTTATCTGTATATCGCTTTCAACTTCACACTTTATCTTTTAGTTGTCGATATGTGAGCGATACCACTTCGCAATTTTTATTTTACTCCTTTTCAAGCTTCTCGTTTAATACTTCCTTTCACTTTTACTTATAATTATGTATTATAATCCACCTGAGAGTTGTACCACCGTAATATCATTGACTTATGACTCGAGCATAAGGTTATGGATATTAGGGTGTTACAAAAATCCTAATTTCCAAGCCCACCGAATAGTGTGCACTCGATGTCGCACTCATACCAAATCAATGCCCACGGCTTCTGGGACTTCGATATAGGTCTCGATCCTCATCATCCTCAATGGCATAGACGTCATGGAATCCTGTAATGGGATCCTCTTGTGCCTCTTCTCTTTAATTCCATTTGGAAGGCACAACTAGATCTATTTTTTGTCATCGTCGAAGAGAGAGAGACACGATGGAAAGGAAAGAGAGTGACGAGAGAGAGAGAAAACAGATCAAAAGCAATGAGGTCAAAGAAAAAGTACGAAAAAGGTAAAAGAGGAGGAGGATGTGCCGGTGAGGAAGGCCGCCACTGTCACCACTAAGTGTGTGTGTGTGTGTGTGTGTGAGAAAGAGAGAGAGAGAGAGAGAGAGAGGGCATTTTTGTTTTCATCGACATTGTTATTGCAGTCATAGCCATCGCTGTCGCTAATAAATTTCAAATTACAAGTTGTTGAATATGGAAATATTTTAAATTTGCTTGCATCCTTTTGTTTTGATTTAGGATGAGAGTGAAAAAAGAAAGAATTTTGTAGTCTAAACATCCCTTTTGTTTTGATTTAGGATGAGAGTGAAAAAAAAAAGAATTTTGTAGCCTAAACGTCGATGTGAGGTTCAGGATTTGGAAATGAATCGTTGGATAAACAATATTATTATGGTTATGGTAAGATATAGCTTTTTAGGAGATATGAGAGTAGAGGAGTAAATATAATAGAATGATGGATTTTGCCAGTAAAAATGGTGGTAGTTATAGAAAGAAGATGAGAAAAGAAGATGAAAAAAGAGGAATATTTATGAAATTATCAATAAAAATTTAACAATTAGTTATTTTTGTCGAATAAAATTTATCTTATGAGTATAATTTTATTTCAATTTTTCATAATTAATTTTATCAATGTTTGAATCTTTCGTAATTAAAAATGACTATTTACTCTTGCATAATTTCTTATACTTAAAACATTTAAGGAAGTAAAAATATAATCCGATTGATCAACATTATAAAACCTTGTAATATTCTCCCTGAATAATTTTTTTTATCATTTTTGAATTTTGATAAATATAATAACTAAAAATAATTGTATACAAATTATATTCAGATACATTAAGTTTTAAATATGATAAAAA
>NC_029775.3:15146656-15146955 GCF_000817695.3 Arachis duranensis
TTATTTTAATATTTTATTTACTATTATATTAAAATATTTTCACCCATTTAAATAAGCTTATTGATCCATTGCTTCGAAAATAGTTCGAAGCAATAAATTTGGAATCAAAAATCATCAAATGAGATAATCTCCCCCAAAATATCTCCAACTAAACCACTAGAAGCTCCACCTATCGGAGAATCAGCTAAAAGACTCCGTCAAACTAACAAAAAGATACGTATAACCACCTAAAAAACAATTCGATATATATGAGTGACCAATTGAGTTACAGGTAGGCAATTCATTCGAGATTACTTTTG
>NC_029775.3:15147038-15147638 GCF_000817695.3 Arachis duranensis
TACAGGTTTCCATCACCGTTGTTCCTGAGCGAAGCCAACGCATTGTCCTTTCCACCCAAGAAAGGCGAATTCAAGCATCAAAAGAACGAGTTATATCCCGGAAGCAGTATCCACGTAGGAACATTTGGCGCCCACCGTGGGGCCTGAATTGTCTAACCCCACAATTTTTAAAATATTTTTTGCAGTGCCTCCTCTTTTTTGCAGGACGTAACATATGGCAGACGAACACAACCATGCTCCCTCGAATCCTAACCCGGCTGAATTGCTAGCCATCAACGAGTCCCTCCAGGCAGAGAACCAAAAGATGGCCGAACTATTACACCAAAAGCAACACAGCCAGAGCAAGGAAGGAGAGCAAAAAAATATTAAAAATAAAGAAGAACACGACGAGCATATGTCGGAAGCTAAGCATGTCATACCAATTCTCTCGAAAGCAATAACAAAAAGAACCAACCCATTTTCAAAGGAGATCATGAGCTTTCAAATGCCCAAGAATTTCACCCTACCAATGACTCTGAAACCTTACGAGGGAATAGGAGATCCTTACATCCACGTCACCAAGTTCTATACGATGATGTTCATGAATGAAAAATTTGACAC
>NC_029775.3:15147674-15164564 GCF_000817695.3 Arachis duranensis
AGATGGAGTGGCCTTGATCTGGTTCTCCAACTCCCCTGAAGGCTCTATTTCCAGTTTTGATGAGTTGGCCGATCTTTTTGTCAACAACTTTACAGCATCCAAAATATATGTGCACAACTTTGACTACTTAAGTACCATAAAACAGGGACCACATGAGAGTTTCAAAGACTACATGACAAGATTTGTTGAAGCAATGACAGAAATACCTAACTTAAACCCAGAAGTTCACCTCCACGCTTTGAAAAGCGGACTCCGCCCAGGAAAGTTTCAAGAAACCATAGTCATAACAAAACCCAAAATCCTAGCCGAATTCCGAAAAAAGGCAATAAGCCAGATTGAAATTGAAGAGCTCTGACAACTCCGAAAGGTAGAAAAGTCCGTTCCAAATAAGGAGGACGAAAAATGAAACAAGCAGGTGAACAGTAGAATAGGCCAAAGATCGTTCAAACTCACACCAAAGTTCGACAGTTACACTCCCCTCAACACAAAAAGGGAAGACATCATCCGAGATGTATTGCATTCCAAACTCATCAAACCTTCAAACAAAGCAGGCACATACCAAGATCAACGATACATGCACAAGTCCAAATATTGCACCTTCCATTAGAAATACGGGCATACAACAGATGACTGTGTGATAGCAAAAGACCTGCTCGAAAAGTTAGCACGTCAAGGCCTGTTAGATAAATACATCGATACCCGAGGACGAAAACAAAACACGGAAGACTTCGGCCAACCTTCCACAGCAAATAACAATTCTCGTGATAAAGGAAAAAAGGTAGATGAAGATATTAATCCACCTCATCACATAATAAATTATATTTTTGGCAGTTTTGCAGGAGGAGGATGCACCAACTCGGCAAGAAAAAAATCCTACAGGACCATGATGTCGGTCACGAGGTCAAGCTCGGCCCAGACCATCAACTCAAACAAACCGGAAATTTCCTTTTTCCCTGCGAATTACAAAGCAAACGACCAAAGCCTCGACGATCCAGTGGTAATATCCGCACAAGTCGGAGAACAATTAGTAAAAAAAAATTCTTATGGATCCAGGGAGCAGTGCAGACGTCCTATTCTACTCAACATTCCAAAAAATGAAGCTTAGTGACAAAGCCCTCCAACCAGAATTGGTAGGTTTCTCAGGTGAGCGAGTCCAAATTCGATGTTACATTTGGTTACAAACTACACTTGGTAACTACCCTGACTGCAAAACAATGGACATATAATATTTAGTTGTTGATTGCAAAAGTCCTTATAACATAATCTTAGGCAGACCTTCTTTAAATGCTTTCAATGCTATTATCTCCACTATGCATTTGTGTATTAAGTTTCTCTCGCAGGATATAGTCACAATCCATGGCGATAAAAAAGAAGTCAGGCAATGCTACAATGCAAGACTAAAAACTGAATACTCAAGACAACACGAATAACAATATGTCCAAGCTGTATATAACTCAGAACACCTACCACTATGGCAAAATTAGATCCTCAGACCAATAATCAAGAACGACCGATGCCAACAGACAACCTGACAAAAGTCTAGCTAACAATTAAGGATAGTTAGTATACATATCTAGGAAATGCACCAAAATACAAAGAAAATGAACGACTCGCCGAATTACTGAGACAGAACATCGACCTCTTTGCTTGGACACCAATAGACATGCCAGGAATAGATCCAAATGTCAACTGTTATAAAGTAACCATCAACCCATCCATCCGACCTATAGCCCAGAAAAAATGACATCTTGGCACAGTGTAACGATCCAATTTTTAATATGTCTAGATCATATCAGAAACTGAGCGCTACCAATTTGTCTTCCTAATTATTATCTATTATTTATCATATGAGCCTGATTTGCTGTTAAAAACATAGTTAATTTACGAGGTATTTTTTTTGAAAATGTCTGGATTAATAGATGGAATCATTCATAATCATTCCACAACTGATAACAGATAAAACAATTATAAACAATCACACATAAATACATCACAAGCAGTTAATAACATTCAGTGATCCAACCTTTATTTAGGTATAGAATTTTAGTTAGAACACCCCTAGATATAACTAGATAATAACTATATACATATATATACATACAATATCCTAGGCCTTGACCTATTCAAGAAGTCCCTAAGCTGGCGCCCAGGCCAGCCTAGACTCTATACTCACCTAGTCCCTCTAAACTACTAAAGCGAGGGAAACTATGTTTTAGGTCTTCAAAACTCAAGTCAGGTGGAACGTCATTAAAAGGTGGAAGGTCATCTATTACTCCTCTGCATGATCATATGTCATCAAAGAGCGTTTCTCAAGTACTTCATCGAGTGGCCACATAACAGCAACATCGTACGGAGGACTTAGGCTAAAGTTTGTAGATAAGAAGGGTGCAGACGTTGGCTGGCCTCACAATATATACATATAAATAGGTAACGGAGCTCACTCTAAACTTAGAAGACTACCTAGAGCAAAATCCTCTTTGTAAACGGTCGTCAGCAAACTACGGAAGGGTGGAAAGAGAGAGAGAAGGGGTAAGAACTGGGGAGTTCTTAGTAGGACCGGAGTTATTAGTTAAGTTCATTAATTCCGTGTCGTTTAGCAGACGAATAGCAAAATACCGAGAAGTAGTGAACAGAAGATATAGATAAATAGAGAAAATAGAGAAAACAGAAAGCAGAACACAAACAAAAGAATACAAGAAAATAAAACACAAATACGAAGAGTAGAATACAAACAAACAAAGCATACATTCATTCAACAATCATAACAGAGGAAATGCACAACCAAGTATGATGCATGTTAGTCCTATGCAGGCTATGAGCTCACATGTCGGTTTACACCCTGCAGCCCGACATTACCTAGGAACAAGTCCCAGATATGGTTTTCCTTTGTGTCCTTAGTGCATACGCGTCGGTGGTTAAGAATACCACTCCTTCGTAGTCCGGCAGTCGGCGCAAGGCTCGAGCCCTTAATATACGCACAAGGGGAAACAGTGATCTTCAGTTCGTGGGCGTCCCCGAGATCAATTCACAAACAAAACAATGATCCTCAATTCGTGGGTTTCTCCGAGATCAACATACAACAACAAACACGATCCTCAGTTTGTGGGCTATACCCGAGATCAATACTCAACAATACAGTAATCTTCAGTTCATGCGTTATACCCGAGATCAACATACAACAGTTCGTGGGTTATTTCCGTAATCAATGATTATCAGTTCGTGGGTTTTTCCCGCACACAAAATAGTTAACAGTTCATAGGTTTCCCCGAGACCAATGATCATTCAGTTCGTGGGTACTCCCCGTATTTAACATTATCAGTTCGTGTGTTTTGCTACTCTTTTATCTTTGTCTCTTTACTCTGCTCTAATTACTCTTTTCTCTTAGTCTCTTTACTCTGTTTTGGTTACTCTTTTCTCTGTATCTATATTACTCTTTTTCTCTTTATCTCTTTACTTTACTCTGCTCTGATTTCTTTGCTTAACATATGTATTTAAAGCTTATGTAAATTTCGGTATGAATAGTTAGCGTGTCCCAAGTATAGGTTCATTAAGTCTATACTGAAACAGTTTAACTTTTCATATAATACCTAACCCTAGTCACAACTCAAGGACTAACTATGTTGCCCTAGTTCGTTCACTAATATCTGTCTGTTTTTCCTGTCATTAAAACTTTACAAACTTTTTCTTTGATTTTTATCTCTTCTTTAACTTTTTATCTTTCCTTTATCTTTACCTCACTAACATGCTATTACCACTCCCTAAGTGTTTTATGAAGGTAATTATGAGATTCTACACTTAAAGTTGTCTTTCTAAAACTTTTACAGAAAACTGCATTTTCTGCATTATTTTATTATTTTTATTAAAATATTATTTTTAATTAAATATTATTATCTAATATTTTATTATTATTTATTATTTTATTAACATATTTTCAAAAATTACCCCATTTTACCTTTTAACCTTTAAAATTTACTTTTTACCACTTGTAACTTTTAATATTTCTACTTTAACCACCCTAACTTTCAGAAATTACCAAATAACCCCCCAAACACCAAAAATAATTACAAACTTGCCCTTTTTAAGATCTAAAAGGTGTTCTTCAATGTTCTTCATCACACTCAAGGTGTTCTTCGTAAATTCTTCAGATTCTTTCTCTGTTTTTACCCGTTTTTCTGTCTTTTCAGCAACCGATTTTTACCATAATTCAAAAGAAATTTCCAGCCACTAAAACTCCATCTTTTCCACATAATTTTAATACAAATTGAACCCCAATTTAGGGCCTAGGGTTTTGTTTTTCCAGCAGCCATGAAGAACATAAGTTCAAAGTTGAATATCATCAAATTTCATCAAATTTTCACCAAGATTTCAACAAGAATCACTCATATAAACCATCAATTTCAAGCACAGCCAAACCATATCATAATCACACAACTCAAACACAATCAATCAAGATTAATTTCGTCAAACCCTACCTTGATTTGCTGCTCCAAATCCGGTTATATCCTTAGGTGGTCCTTAAGCACTTTTTCCTCCTAAATCACATCAAGAACAACTTTAAATCCAAAATCCCTCAACTGACCAAATCTCTCTCAGCACATTAGGAAGGGATATCTCACCTTAAACTTTCTGGAAATTAACATTTCTTGGCCCTCAAGTCAAGTTAAGCATGATTCCTAAGGAAGAACATCAAGAAAACACATGTTTTGCATGGTTTTCCTTGAAAACCGAATTAAAGAGGGAGGGAGATAGCCATCTCACATTATTTCCAGCCTTGATATGTTGTATGGTTATATAGAGGAAGAAGAGAGGATCATTTTGGTGAAATCGGAGTTTTTATTTGAGTTTTAGTTCAGCAGAAATCAAGCTTTGAAGATTTATGAACCAAGAACTTTCTCTCCTTTTTCCCTTGATGATTTTTGGCCACAATGAGCAAATGAGGCAGCCTTGGGGGTTTTGGGGGTGTAGGGTGAGTTGTGATTAGTTGGCTTGGAGGTGGATTAAAATAATATTAAAATATCTCAGATGTATAAGTACTAAAACTAGGTGTATCGAAACACTTGTAAAAATATCTCTAAAAATTATTTTTTGAGCTCTAACATAAATGACACTAGTAACATATTTATTATGAGAATAGAACATGTATGATGAGGCCTTAGCTTTGCTAAAGCCATCAGAGAGTGCTGGTGCTAAGCTGCACCAGTAAACTATAAACCTGGTTAAACCAATTTCCTGTTTTCAACTAAAACAGACCAAGTAACCTTATAATATCATTCAAGAAACTTCTAATACTAATATAATGATAATATTGTCCTATAATCTCCCTTCTCTCATGAATCGAGTCTGGTTCGTTGGTGCGAGATTTATAATCCCCAGGCTAACCGGCAAGTGCACCGGGTCGTACCAAGTAATACCTCAGGTGAGTGTCGGTCGATCCCACGAGGATTGATGGATCAAGCAACAATGATTGAGTGATTGACTTAGTTAGGCAAGCGAAAGAGGGTTTTGAGATGTTCAAAAGGTTTAAGTTGAAAACATCAGAAGGCATACGCGCAAGTGAATAAATTGAAAATAAAATATTGGAGAAACAGTTAAGGCTTCAAAGTTATCTATTTTTCCGGATTCAATTTTCTTACTAACTATTTTAATCACGTAGGATTTAATTTATGGCAAACTATATGTGACTAGACCCTACTTCCTTAGACCTTTCTAGTCTCCTCCAAAATTCATCGACTGCCAATGCCTTGGTCAATTAATTCTAATTAGAGGATGAAGTTCAAATTCCAGTTTATATGCCACAAAAATTCTAATTACCCAAAAGTAAGAGGATTATATGTCACGTATTCTGTTAAATCCAAATAATTAAAACTTAGGAGAATATATTTTCAAGCTGTTGTTCAAGTAAAGAGCTTTTCCAAGTTTTACAAGAACTCAAATAGAAAGAGGGTCATATTTCCGTTCCACCCAAATTCATAAGATAAAGAGCGAAAACAATTCTTAAATTATAAATTTATACATGAATTAAAATAGAAAAAGCAATAAAATCAATCCATACAAATATACAGAGCTCCTAACCTTAACAATGGAGGATTAGTTGCTCATGGTTCAGAGAAGAAAATAAGGATTCTGGTAAAAATGTACAAAGTTCCAATCTGATGGCCTTTAAAATTAACTAATGGAATCCCTTTTTATAACTAATCCTAATTAATTAAAATCTAATTATCTAAAATTAAAAATAATATCTTTTCCTAAAAATAAGATTTGAATTTAAATCAGAATAATCAGCAGGTCTTCAGTTGATGGGTGGAGACCACATGTTTTGTCCATTCTGCAGCTTCTAATATGTGTTTTCTGGGCTGAAAACTGGGTCAAAACAGCCCAGAAATCGCCCCCAGCGTGTTTTTGCATCGTCTGCACGTGGCGCATGTCACGCGTATGCGTTGGTCACGCGCACGCGTCGCTGTGCAATTCTTCAAATCACGCGTACGCGTCAATCACGCACACGCGTCGCCATGGAAAGCTCCAAATCACGCGCACGCGTCAGTCACGCGTACGTGTCGCTCCTCGCTGCCATCTCCTTTAATTCTTGTGCTGCAGAAACTCCACCAAATCCAGCCGAATGTTACCTAAAATAAACAAATTTGCAAAAGACTCAAAGTAACATTCATATTGGCTAAAAGATAATTAATTCTTTATTAAACTCAACAAATTAGATACAAATTTACTAGGAAAAGATAGGAAAGATGCTCACGCATCACAACACCAAACTTGAATTGTTGCTTGTCCTCAAGCAACCAAAAGTAATATAAGCTTAGGATGTGAATTTGCATGAGAATGAGAATTCGATTAAGCTCCTATCTCTTCTTATAGTGGGGTTTACAACTACAATCCTGAATAGTTTTGGCATCTCACTCTCCTTTGAATCAGAAGAATGTTACTGTCATCTGGAATTAGAATCCGGATAATATTATGAATTCTCTGATCTTTTATAACTCAATTTTAATCCTTGAACACAACAATTTTTCTTTGGTGCTTTGCACCTTGAGCCTGGCCGTGACTTTAAATGTTTTGTCTCAAGCTTTACTTGACACAGAAACACCACAAGCACTTAACTGGGGAACTCTCTTTAAGTTATAAATATTTTTATTATTAATTTATTTTATTTTTTTTCAGTTACTCCCAGACAGTGGTGCTCAAAGCCTTTGGCGTACTTTGCAATTGATCTCGACTCTAAATGTTTTGTCTCAAGGATTACTTGACACAAGAACACCACAAGCATGTGACTAGGGAAACAACTCTTTGAACTTTTAATCATGTCTGACCTCCCTAGTCATTGATGCTCAGAGCCTTGGACCTTGCTTTTATTTTTCTTTTGCTGTTTCTTTTGCTTCAAGGATTAAACTTTCATTAATTTTAGGGAAATCATAATAATTCTCTAAATTCTTGTTCCTTGTACATCAATATTCTTTGATTAAAATTTAAATATGCACTGTTCATGTCATACATTCAGAAATACAATTAATACCACCACATTTAAGTAAATAAGACTACTCTTAAAATTAACTAAATTTCTCATGCAATACATCACTTCTGTATTTTTTTTATTTGAATTCAAGCTCAGTGAGTAATATATGAGATATATTTTAAGAATTAAAGCAATTAAGAGAAAACTAAACTAGTCCTAGGATTCTCACTAATAAAGGATCATGCAATCAAACAAAGAAAACTGAAACATAACATAGAAAAAGAGGTTAGGAATAAAAAATGAAAGGAACTCAGCTACCTTAGTTATCCTAGCGGTCGCTTTTTTCTTCAGGTTGTGCTCTTCAGTGAAGATGATTCGCCTCCCTTTTGGTGCCATAGGAATAAACAGAAAACTCTTAAGTGAAGCGTCAACACCAAACTTAAAGGTTTGCTTGTCCTCAAGCAAAGAAGAACTGAAAATAGAAAGAGACAAATATTATGATGAAAGAAAAAAATGATAAAAGAACAAGAGAGAATTAGGATTGGGAGAGGGGGAAAGAAAAATTAAAACTGGGCGGTGAACTAATGGAGTTGTGCGGCACAGGCGACGCGTATGTGTACAGCACGCGTACGCGTGGGGCGCGAAATTTTCTTAATGACGCGTAAGCATCAGGCACGCATCCACGTGCCCTGGGTTTTACGCGATTCGCGCGAAGCTAGCCGCGCACTCGCACAACTCTCTGTTCGCGTGGCTTGGGAACCAATATTTTCATACGACGCGTGTGCGTCTTGCACGCGCACGCGTGGATGAACATTTGTGCAAATGACGCGAATGCGTCAGGGACGCGTACGCGTGGTCAATTTTGTACGTCTAGCACACTTCCAGCCCCAACCAGCACAAATCTCTGCCCAAACACATATTTACATCGAATTTCAAGGTCACGCGTACGCGTCACTGACGCGCATGCGTGGAAGGCAAAAAGTGCAAATGACGCGCACGCATAGGTTATGCGTACGCGTGATGCGGCTTGTGCTTCCAGCATGCTTCCAGCGCTACTTCCGCTCAACTCTCTGTCAAATTTTATTTTTCATGCACATCCATATGACGCGTACGCGTCAGCGACGCTTGCGCGTCTTGTGCTCCTTTTTTTTATATCCGGTTCTTGTTCTAAAATAGCTGCATGATCAGAAAATTAGTAAGAACTTAATAAAAATTAAATAAGTAAGAAAACTACTACTACCAAAAACAACTAAGAATGAAAAGGAGTGATCATACCATGGTGGGTTGTCTCCCACCAAGCACTTTAGTTAAAGTCCTTAAGTTGGACATGTTGTGAGCTCCTTGTCATGGTGGCTTGTGCTTGTACTGATTCAGAAATCTCCACCAATATTTGTAATTCCCATGGCCACTGGGATTCCAAACTAGGTGCATAACACCTTCGAGCAAGTTGAAGCAAGTGACAAGGCCCTATGAGTGTTGATTGTCGGAATGAATTCCAGGGTCCCAAACCTTGCTTTTACACCCGTCTTCTTGTGGATCACCATTGTTTCCATTGTGTGGAAAGCAATCTGAATTCTCACAGAGACATCCAAACAACCTTCTAGACTCATTCAATTGAGCTCTACACCAATCCTTGCACTTCAATTTGGAGAATGCAACCATATTGAACTTTGCTTGACAACTCTTGCCACTAACCATCTTCCTCTACTCTTAATGCCACAAAGAGCTCTAAGTTGACTATTCGTCTCCAGTAGTCCATATTCAAGTGGGAAAGTAAAGGTTAAGGATAGAAATTTTACCCACTTGAATGTTGTATTGGATGGTGATGGCTTTGGAAGAGGTCTTGCAAGCTCCACTCCCTTGTGTTCTTCTTTGAATTCTTCTTCCTCTTTGCAAGCTTCCTCAATTTCAACCTCTTCCTCTTGGTAGCTTTCTTCTAATTCAATCTCTTCTTCGTTGCTTACCATGGGCATGCAAGGTTGTGCATCTTCCTCTTCTTCTATATGTGAGGGTGGAAAGTTCTCTAATTCACTGGAGTATAAACTCCTTTGATTGATTTCCTCACTTTCTTCCCTAGGATCTTGCATTGTATCTTTTGGGAAGGAACTTGCTTGTTCCTCTTCCTGGTTCTTGATTAGCGACTGCACATGTTTCTCTACATTTTTGACAATTGTCTTTATATCATGTAGGAATTCTTTCATGAGAAGCTCAAGATCTGATGGTATTTGAGATAAATAAGGAGATGGTGGCTCTTGATATGCATAAGAAGAAGATGATGGTTCTTGATAAGTGTAAAAAGAGGATGGTTCTTGGTATGAATAGGGAGATGGTGGCTCTTGATATGGATGGAAGGATGACAGTTCTTGATATGGATAGAGAGGTGGTGGTTATTGGTATGAATATGGAAATGGTAGTTCTTGATAGTTGGAACATCGAGCATTGAAGTTTCTTTAGTTTTGACTTTGCCAACCAAAATTTGGATAGTTCCTCCATCCACCATAATATGAATCACTACTCGAGTGTGAGTAGTAACCCATGTGATCTCTCTCCATTATTTTTTCTTAGCACAAAACACCAAAAAGGATTAAACGCAGCATGTGATAAACAGGAAAGCAAGGAAGAAAGAACAGAATTCTAAGAATTAAAATAAAACTACTAGGGAACACCAAACTTAATTTCAGAAATTAAGAAAAATATTGGTGCTATTTATTTATTAAATTTTTTTGAAGATTTTTAAAAATAGATTTTAATAAATTTAAAAATAAAACGCCGAATCTAAGCAATTAAACAACTAATAGTTGTTAATCACAGTCAATCCCCAGCAACGGCGCCAAAAACTTGGTGCGGGATTTATAACCCACAGACTAACCGGCAAGTGCACCGGGTCGTACCAAGTAATTCCTCAAATGAGTGAGGATCGATCCCACGAGGATTGATGGATCAAGCAACAATGATTGAATGATTGACTTAGTTAGGCAAGCGGAAGAGGGTTTTGAGATGTTCAAAAGGTTTAAGTTGAAAACATCAGAAGGCATACGCGCAAGTGAATAAATTGAAAATAAAATATTGGAGAAACAGTTAAGGCTTCAGAGTTATCTATTTTTCCGGATTAACTTTTCTTACTAACTATTTTAATCATGTAGGATTTAATTTATGGCAAACTATATGTGACTAGACCCTAATTCCTTAGACCTTTCTAGTCTCCTCCAAAATTCATCGACTGCCAATGCCTTGGTCAATTAATTCCAATTAGAGGATGAAGTTCAAATTCCAATTTATATGCCACAAAAATTCTAATTACCCAAAAATAAGAGACAAATAGACAGAGCTCCTAACCTTAACAATGGAGGATTAGTTGCTCATGGTTCAGAGAAGAAAATAAGGATTCTGGTAAAAATGTACAGAGTTCCAATCTGATGGCCTTTAAAATTAACTAATGGAATCCCTTTTTATAACTAATCCTAATTAATTTAAAATCTAATTATCTAAAATTAAAAATAATATCTTTTCCTAAAAATAAGATTTGAATTTAAATCAAAATAATCAGCAGGTATTCAGTTGATGGGTGGGGACCACATGTTTTGTCCATTCTGCAGCTTCTAATATGTGTTTTCTTGGCTGAAAATTGGGTCAAAACAGCCCAGAAATCGCCCCCAGCGTTTTTTTGTGTTTTCTGCACGTGGCGCATGTCACGCGTACGCGTCAGTCACACGCACGCATCACTGTGCAATTTTTAAAATCACGCGTACGCGTCAGTCACACGCACGCGTCGCCATGGAAAGCTCCAAATCACGCGCACACGTCAGTCACGCATACGTGTCACTCCTCGCTGCAATCTCCTTTGATTCTTGTGCTGCAAAAACTCCACCAAATCCAGCCGATTGTTACCTAAAATAAATAAATTTGTAAAAGACTCAAAGTAACATCCATATTGGCTAAAAGATAATTAATTCTTTATTAAACTCAACAAATTAGAAGCAAATTCCCTAGGAAAAGATAGAAAAGATGCTCACGCATCATTCGTCAAGCTGAGACTTTTTACGAAAAAACAGAATCAAAACTCCTAACCGATACGTTTCAAAAACTAGGTTCTTCATGATTGCATTATCGAGCTTGCCTCAGAAAAGGTTCTAGCTTAAAGATGACATAATGACAATGAGGATTGAGATACTTGATGATATAGCAGAAGTTCTCCCCTTACTGGTCTTCCGGAGAAATCCGTATTTTCAGAAAAGATCTTACGTACTCGAAAATCGAGGTTGTTACATTCTACCCTCCTAAAAGAAAATTTTGCCCTCAAAATTTCAGCTGCGTGCAAGAATCCATCTTCAAGCGATCTATTTCCTTCAAGCCATCCTGACAAAGAGATCGATCCGTTCCTGACAGCATCCCAATCTAACACAGCGAAAGCCATGGAGATCATAATAGCTATGAAAATAAATGTGGCTCACATCGATTCATCTTTCGAAGCTCGATTAAACCATGCACATTCACAGTCATTGAGGTCTTATCCGCACCAAATAATCAACATTAAGGTGATCAATCTTAATATCTCAAGTTAAGCACGAACATTCCCAAAATGAGCACTCATAGACATTCATGCCAAATGTATCTTAAAGATACCCTAACGGCAAAAGACACACAAGCAGAGTATGAAGTGAAGCATAGTCGGTCCACTCCCCAGGCTTTACTAGGAATGAACTGTTCTGATACCAAATTGTAACGATCCAATTTTCAATATGTCTAGATCATATCGGAAACTGAGCGCTACCAATTTGTCTTCCTAATTATTATCTATTAATTATCATATGAGCCTGATTTGTTGTTAAAAACTTAGTTAATTTGCGAGGTATTTTTTTTGAAAACGTCTGGATTAATAGACAGAATCATTCATAATCATTCCACAACAGATAACAGATAAAACAGTTATAAACAACCACACATAAATACATCACAAGCAGTTAATAACATTAAGTGATCCAGCCTTTATTTAGGTATAGACTTTTAGTTAGAACACCCCTAGATATAACTAGATAATAACTATATACATATATATACATATAACATCCCAGGCCCTGACCTGTTCAAGAAGTCCCTAAGCTGGCACCCAGGCTAGCCTAGACTCTATACTCACCTAGTCCCTCTAAATTACTAAAGCGAGGGAAAATATGTTCTAGGTCTTCAAAACTCAAGTTAGGTGGAACGTCATCAAAAGGTGGAAGGTCGTCTATTACTCCTCTGCACGATCATATGTCATCAAAGAGCGTCTCTCAAGTACTTCATCGAGTGGCCACATAACAGCAACATCGTACGGAGGACTTAGGCTAAAGTTTGTAGATAAGCGGGGTGCAGACGTTGCCTGGCCTCACAGTATATACATATAAACAGGTAACGGAGCTCAATCTAGACTTAACTACGGAAGGGGGAAAGAGAGAGAGAAGGGGTAAGAACTGGGGAGTTCTTAGTAGGACCGGGGTTATTAGTTAAGTTAATTAATTCCGTGTCGTTTAGCAGACGAATAGCAAAATACCGAGAAGTAGTGAACAGAAGATACAGATAGATAGAGAAAATAGAGAAAACAGAAAGTAGAACACAAACAAAAGAATACAAGAAAATAAAACACAAATACAAAGAATAGAATACAAACAAACAAAGCATACATTCATTCAACAATCATAAAAGAGGAAATGCACAACCAAGTATGATGCATGTCTGTCCTATGTAGGCCATGAGCTCACGTGTCGGTTTATACCCTGCAGCCCGACATTACCTAAGAACAAGTCCCAGATATGGTTTCCCTTTGTGTCCTTAGTGCATGCGTGTCGGTGGTTAAGAATACCACTCCTTCGTGACTACCGGCAGTCGGCACAAGGCTCGACCCATTAATATACGCACAAGGGAAAACAGTGATCTTCGGTTCGTGGGTGTCCCCGAGATCAATTCACAAACAAAACAATGATCCTCAGTTCATGGGTTTCCCCGAGATCAACATACAACAAGAAACATGATCCTCAGTTCGTGGGCTATACCCGAGATCAATACTCAACAATACAGTAATCTTCAGTTCGTGGGTTATACCCAAGATCAACATACAACAGTTCGTGGATTATTCACGTAATCAATGATTATCAGTTCGTGGGTTTTTTCTGCACACGAAATAGTTAACAGTTCATAGGTTTTCCCGAGACCAATGATAATTCAGTTCGTGGGTACTCCCCGTATTTAACATTATCAGTTCGTGTGTTTTGCTTCTCTTTTATCTTTGTCTCTTTACTTTGCTCTAATTACTCTTTCTCTTAGTCTCTTTACTCTATTTTGATTACTCTGTTCTCTATATCTATATTACTCTTCTTCTCTTTCTCTCTTTACTTTACTCTGTTCTGATTTCTCTGCTTAACATATGTATTTAAAGCTTATGTAAATTTCGATATGAATAGTTAGCGTGTCCCAAGTATAGGTTCATTAAGTCTATACTGAAACAGTTTAACTTTTCATATAATACCTAACCCTAGTCACAACTCAAGGACTAACTATGTTGCCCTAGTTCGTTCACTAATATCTGTCTGTTTTTCCTGTCATTAAAACTTTACAGACTTTTTCTTTGATTTTTATCTCTTCTTTAACTTTTTATCTTTCCTTTATCTTTACCTCACTAACATGTTATTACCACTCCCTAAGTATTTTATGAAGGTAATTATGAGATTCTACACTTAAAGTTGTCTTTCTAAAACTTTTACAGAAAACTGCATTTTCTGCATTATTTTATTATTTTTATTAAAATATTATTTTTAATTAAATATTATTATCTAATATTTTATTATTATTTATTATTTTATTAATATATTTTCGAAAATTACCCCATTTTACCTTTTTAACCTTTAAAATTCACTTTTTACCACCCGTAACTTTTAATATTTCTACTTTAACCACCCTAACTTTTAGAAATTACCAAATAACCCCCCCAAATACCAAAAATAATTACAAACTTGCCCTTTTTAAGATCTAAAAGGTGTTCTTCAATGTTCTTCATCACACTCAAGGTGTTCCTCGTGTTCTTCATAAATTCTTCAGATTCTTTCTCTGTTTTTATCCATTTTTCTGTCTTTTCAGCAACCGGTTTTTATCATAATTCAAAAGAAATTTCCAGCCACTAAAACCCCATCTTTTCTACATGATTTTAACACAAATTGAACCCAAATTTAGGGCCTAAAGTTTCGTTTTTCCAGCAGCCATGAAGAACATAAGTTCAAAGTTGAATATCATCAAATTTCATCAAATTTTCACCAAGATTTTAACAAGAATCACTCATATAAACCATCAATTTCAAGCACAGCCAAACCATATCATAATCACACAACTCAAACACAATCAATCAAGATTAATTTCGTCAAACCCTACCTTGATTTGCTGCTCCATATCCGGTAATGTCCTTAGGTGGTCCTTAAGCACTTTTTCCTCCTAAATCACATCAAGAACAACTTTAAATCCAAAACCCTCAACTGACCAAATCTCTCTCAGCACGTTTGGAAGGGATATCTCACCTTAAACTTGCTGGAAATTAACGTTTCTTGGCCCTCAAGTCAAGTTAAGCATGATTCCTAAGGAAGAACATCAAGAAAACACATGTTTTGCATGGTTTTCCTTGAAAACCGAATTGAAGAGGGAGGGAGACAGCCATCACACCTTATTTCCAGCCTTGATATGTTGTATGATTATGTAGAGGAAGAAGAGAGGATCATTTTGGTGAAATTAGAGTTTTGATTTGAGTTTTAGTTCAGCAGAACTCAAGCTTTGAAGATTTATGAACCAAGAACTTTCTCTCCTTTTTCTCTTAATGTTTTTTGGCCACAATGAGCAAATGAGGCAGCCTTGGGGGTTTTGGGGGTGTAGGGTGAGTTGTGATTGGTTGGCTTGGAGGTGGATTAAAATAATATTAAAATATCTCAGGTGTATAACTACTAAAACTAGGTGTATCGAAACACTTGTAGAAACATCTCTAAAAATTATTTCTGAGCTACTAGCATAAATGACACTAGTAACATATTTATTATGATAATAGAACATGTATGATGAGGCCTTAGCATTGCTAAAGCCATCAGAGAGTGCTGGTGCTAAGCTGCACCAGTAAATTATAAACCTGGTTAAACCAATTTCCTGTTTTCAACTAAAACAGACCAAGTAACCTTATAATATCATTCAAGAAGCTTCTAATAATAATATAATGATAATATTGTCCTATTATCTCCCTTCTCTCATGAATCGAGTATAGTTTGTCAAGCTGAGACTATTTATGAAAAACAGAATCAAAACTCCTAATCGATACGGTTCAAAAAGTAGGTTCTTCGTGATTGCGTTATCGAGCTTGCCTCAGAAAAGGTTCTAGCTTAAAGATGACATAATGACAATGAGGATTGAGATACTTGATGATATAGCAGAAGTTCTCCCCTTACTGGTCTTCCAGAGAAATCCGTATTTCCAGAAAAGATCTCACGTACTCAAAAATTGGGGTTATTACACACAGACAAAAGAACCTTTCTCTTTCCTCAACATGACTTCTAAAATCAAATTCACTGCCAAAGCACTCAGCTTCTCATACTTTTCAAACACTCACAACAAACAAGTCGACCTTGGGGGCTTCCATTATTTCTAATTCCGAGTTATACATCAAAAGCTTAACATGTTATAGCTCGGTTCCTCAAAACAGTTCCAACTTGGGGGTTATGATCCGTTACCTCAAAAAGGGCCCGAAGCAATAAACTCAGAATCAGAAATCATCAAATGAGATAATCTCCCTGAAAATATCTCCAACTAAACCACTAGAAGCCCCACCTACTGGAGAATCGGCTAAAAGACTCCGTCAAACTAACAAAAAGATATGCATAACCACCTCAAAAGCAATTCGATATATATGAGTGACCAATTGAGTCACAGTAGGCAATTCTTTCAAGATTACTTTGGAATAAACTTACACTCTTTTTTACTTGAGCGTTGGAGTCCCTTTGCAGGTTTCTATCGTCGTTGTTCCTGACCGAAGCCCACACATTGCCTCTTTCACCCAAAAAAAGCGAATTCAAGCATAAAGAGAACAAGTTATATCCCGAAAGCAGTATTCATGCAAAAACACTTATATATTTTGAATATTGCGCTTTTGCTTTTAACAAATCCAAATTCTAGATTTTCAATGTCCATAATATGTAATAATATCTAAAAAAGTTTTTCAAATACATTTAGGATGGTTAAAAACTCGTTTTTAAATTTTGTACATTCGAAATATGCATATAGAAATCTTGTGTCCACTACATCCTATATATTATTGATAGCACTTATGATCCAAGATATTACTACGGACATAAAATATGATGGTATACACGAATTTAAAATTTTTATAAGATATAGAAATATAATATATATATATATATATATAATAT
>NC_029775.3:15165043-15165837 GCF_000817695.3 Arachis duranensis
ATTTTTAATATATATTTCTATTTTAATATATATATTTTTATATTAATAATTAATTTTAATATATACATAATATAATAAATTTTTAAATATGGTCACATGAAAAGATGACATCACTACTTTACTATTATAATTCCTCCATTATTATATACCATTCCTATCAAGAGTATTCTAGTATCATTTTAGAGTATTCTTTCGTTTATCTATCTCAACAACAAAGCCGTCTCTCAAAATAACTCTTTAACAGTAAAAGAGATCAGATTTCAATAACTCTTTTTCAGTCACTTATTTCAATTCTTCTTATTAGTTGGATCGGAAGTTATGAGGTGTAGTGTAGATGTGTAGTGTACAGACTTTGATCAGATTTTTTGTAACCATACAGGTGGATCTCATGTAAACACTGCAGGTAAGCCTTCATTATTCTCTCTTTTTTTTATGTTTAATTTCATACTTCCTTCTCTTATTTTATTATATTATTTTTTTAATAACGGATGAAAATATTCAACGCTAATAAGAATTTAGACATTTTAATATATACTAAATTTTGGACGATAAAAAAGTAAAATTTTTATAATGTTTTTTTTAAATTTATTCTACTGTATGTTATTGTAATATATACGACTTCTACCAATTTATCGTACGTATAATTATATCTAGAAAGTTTTTTAAATTTATAAAATATTCTAATAAAATACTAAGAAAATAAAAAATAGTTAATTTACACATTAAAAAAAGCAGAAATAAATATGTGATATAATAAAAAAATATAAATTTATTAATCATTTTATTTAAATTTA
>NC_029775.3:15166940-15175858 GCF_000817695.3 Arachis duranensis
TATAAGATTTAATTATTTTAACAATTAATTATTTTATTTAAAATATATAAAAAACATATAAATATAAACAAATTCTAAAAATATTTCATAAGAACTATTAAGAGATCCTAGTTTTAAATAGTTGAGAGCATAAGCGACATTCAAACTTCTTAATTTGCTACCTTAAACCAACTTGTACTTATATCATACATGAGTATATGATGTCACAAAAAAAAAATACATGACTATATGACATATATCCCCTAAAAGATTGGTGCACTAGTTTAAGTAAAAGATTTATCTCAATATAGTGGGAGTGTATAGTTTATTAATAGGAGTCACTTAGATAAAGATGTTTAAAATATTTTTTTAAAGGATATTTTTTAGTAATTAAAATTTAGCAAATATAATCGATTAAACTGTGTTATTTTTTTGTCAAAATTAGGTCAGACAAATTAATTTGACTAAAAAAAATAGTAAATCAAATCTTGAATCTTTAACGGTAGAGAAGTAAACGATTAGAATTTTGGATTCTCAAAATTAATATATATAATAGAAGTATTTTAGTCCTTTTCTATAATAAGGGTATTGTATTTATTTTTATAAAAAATAATATTAATTTAGACCCATTCAAAATTCGATTCACTATTTTTTCGGTCAAATTAATTTTCTGGCCTAATTTTGACAAAAATAACAAAATCGATTATATTTGTTAAATTTTAATTACTAAAAAAATATAGACGTTTTAGACATTTTTATCTGAGTAGCTCTCTTTATTTATATATCATAAACAATAAAGAAACAAATTATCTAAAGAAAATATATGGATGATGTTTCTATGGATCATTGAGCAATACACCAATATCATACACTGTTTTTGTGGATCATGTTTCTAATTAAATCCATTGAGAAGAGTTGGTTATGGCATGTTTGATAACCCTTTGTCATTGCATTTGTATGGTTTGTTTCTGAGAGAAATGCTGTTGTAGCTTTCTTGGAGGGAGCGATATGAATAATTAAGGAGTTTGAGAATAGAGATTTAGTCATGACTAATATTACCATGCTTTTCAAATGATAATGGAGGTTTTTATTACTTGATTTATTGGTCTAGTTATGTATCTCTACATCTTGTTTCAATCGACATTTTAGTTTTGAATCCAATTTATGTACCAAAAGAAATGACTTTGTATGATTTCAAAAGGGTTTCATTTGGTTAGAGAATCCTTGTGTCAAAATAGAGTTGTTTTTTATAGCACAGAATTAAGACACCAAACTATGAATTTTGAAGTGTAATGGAAAAGATAGAGAAATCGAGAGAGAGGAAGAATGAAAAAATTAAATTGACTGTGTTGCAAAAACACAAAAATCCACACTAATAGGCAACATATAGGTAATATAGAATCCTCAATATATAAAGTAGCAAACGAGGATTTTTCCTACTTCCTGTTTTATTCTTCTAACATTGCATGACTGTCCAAAGTATGAAGCATTTCTTTAAGCTCTTTGAGGATATTGTCTGTTTTGATATTCTGGACTTTACCCGTTATAATGATAAATTTTTTATACGTGCTAATCAGAGAATGCGTTCACAACGAAAATGTTAACATATGTTTCTATTTTCTTCAACTACATCTACTGAAAACTACACATTTTAGTTTTTACATTTACATTTTCAAATTCAACTGAAATTTATTTTCTATGTACCGATTATTTCTTTCATTACTCACATATTTATTATTTTTTATAATATTTTTTTAATATTCTTTTATGTATATTATTATTTTTTGTTTATATAAATTTTTTTACTGTTATTGTTATTTCTTTTTTGTATGGAATATTTTTTGTTTTGTATCATGATTCTATTAATTTTATTAGAGTACTAAAAAGTATTGAAAGTACTAAAAAAAATATTAAAATTTATTTAACATTTAAAATAAAATTATAAGATAACATAAAATAATTATTTAAATTCATGTCTTTTTCTATAATTTTTTATCTCAAAGTAATTTTGAATAATGTAATTTAAAAAATATTTAGTTTACTATAATTCATTTTGAATAAAAATTACTAAACATAAATCACGTTAATATCAACTCATTTTTTTGTTAAAATTAATTTTGCAAAATCAATTTTATACATACTTCCGCTTACGAATCCAAAAACACATTAGAACTTTGAACTTATATTTTTCATTTTGGTACACATACTTAATGCACAACTATACGATGTAAAGTCCCACTTAATTAGAGAGAGAAACGAAATTGGGTTGTTAAATATAGTATTGAAATTATTACTGATACATCCTCACTACCAGGTGTCACGTTTTTGCTGCGCTATCTTGATAGAAAGAAGTATTACGACGATTTCATATTTTTGATAATAAAGTAGGAGTCTTTGACTCGAAATCGTATCACTGTTCTTTTTGAAAACCAGAAAAAAATACTTTTTAAATAAAACAAAACAAGCATATACATGTACAAAACTTCTTACTCAAGTAACTTATACATATTATATACATACAAATCATACAACTTCTATCCCTCTTACATAATATAATATTGATGGCGAGGAGTAAATAAATAAAAAGTAAACAGCATTATCGACTAAGCGAAACACAATACAACCCTTCGTGAGCTTTTTCATCCGTCTCATGAAAAGATAAAGCTGTAGAGGGGGGTTAGAACCTAATTACACGGTCTCACCACAGAGTTTCAGAATTGTCATAATAAGATATTTAAAGAGAATTCTATTTTTAAGCTCAGTGATTATTGTTCGTCCTTTGAATCCTTTAAAAAACCAACTAGTCATCCAAAAATCCTTTTCGAAAATCAATATTTAAATATCCAGAAATCCAAAATCTTTCTTTTCTTATAAGAAAATTTTAATCAGAAACTAACCACGCAATCAATCAACACAATCATCAATTCAGCACTAAAGTTCATTCTCAAAAGTAGTACACCAGGACAAACACAGGCAAAACAGATAAGGAAAGCATAGATTTAGGTAGCAGTTACAACACATAGTTCAGGTAGCAGTTAATAACAGTTTAACAATTAGGCAAACCAAAACAAATTCAAACCCAAGTAAAGCATACAAATGCATATGATGCATGCCTGTCCTATGGCTCATGAGCTCATCTGTCGATTATACAGCCAACCCAACAAGTCTGGTTTGCTAAACCCTTGGACTGTCCCCCAACGCGCATCCCCATGAGTCTATGCATAACTTTTTCTCATATATATATATCAAATCGCTCAATGGGGGTACCATTCCCGAGAATTTATAAGTGCCCGGACACCCTTACGTCGTAGGGTCAACAGAGTATCGAGTCTCAACCTGGAACAAGTGGTGGCAAGCCACTGCGTCTACTCAGGAAAACTCGTGTCTCAGATAATTCAAATAAATAAGACATATGAATATTTCAATCATAATTCATCAATATCCATATCATTCTTAATATTATTATCATTCATCAGTTCATATCTCATTTCCAAGTTCATTCAAAAATCATACTTTAAAATCAATTCTCAGCATCCTTCATTCAAATTCAATCAGCATCATCCATCCTTCCATTTCGTTCATCAATAGCCTTAACTCAAAATATAATTCATTCTTTTCTAAAGAAATCAAATTTAAAACTTATAATCTTTAAAACTAAATCTTTTTAAATAATTATTTCAAACGAAACTTTCAATTTTTATAAAATTTCGGCAGCATTTCCTCTAAAACTCAGACATTACCACTCTTTTCGGGTCCCATCCAAACATTCCTCAACCATTCTCAATCATTTCCAAATCTCAATCATCTTTCAAAATTCAACAAGTTCTAATAACAAATTATTTTTAAATAGAACCAATTCCAATAATAAATCTTCTTCAAAGTCAAACCAGCTCCAATATTAAATCATTTATAAAATCAAACCAACTAAAAATCAAACCGCTTCCAAAATCAATTCATTTTTCATATCTCAAATCATTTTCAAAGCCGATTCATTCACACTTTTCATACTATTCAACTAAATACTCTACAATCCAATTTCTCATCAATAACCACACACCACTCAAACAATCAGTAGTTCAATTCTGTCCAACAAACAACCACATCCATAAGGTAAATAAAATCACAAAAATATGTTTTTCACTTCATTATCTATTTATAACAATTCTGTAATACAAAATAAATTTTAAGAAACCCCTACCTCAGCTTCACACACTTCCGCCACAACAGAAGCAACTTTAATCGCAACATGTGGCCCCAAAGACTAAATCCTAAAACATTAATGCCGCAAGAATCTTAACAACATACAATAGAACAGCGACTAAAAGAGTTCAAAACTGAAACAAGGAATAGCTTACCGTACTAAAGAGGAACGACTAAACTGAGTGGCCGCAACGACAACAACACTTGCTGTAACAATGGCTCAGAGCAATGGCGGCAGCAGCGGGATGGTGGCTCCGACGGCGGCATACAACAGAGAAACTCGCAGTGATTGTATAACCTAACTCAGACAACCTCAGCAACAACTCACCGTAGAACCAACTTAACAGAAAAGAAGACCTGAGGCAAGATTAGAGCTTACCAAGCAGACCTAGGCTTCAGTGGCAGTTTTTGGAGGCAGCGGCGGTGGCGTGGAGCCCCAGCGACGAAGCAGCAAGCATAAACGGCGGCGGGCAGATCGGCGAGGGCAGCCATCCTTCCAGCAGCGGCGGCAGAAGGCGAACAGTCTCTCTCTCTCTCTCCCGGCAGACTCTCTCTTCTGCTCTACCATGGATGGCGATGACTCTGGCTTGCGGTGAGGATGACGATGGAGACCTTAGTAGTGGCAGTGGCGGCAAGATGCGGCGACAGCGGTGGCTTCTCCCCTGTGCGTGCTCTGCTCCTCCCTTGCATGGCTCTGGTTCGCGCCTCTCTTCCTCTAACGGCGACACAAGACAGCACAGATGCAGCTACGGCAGCGACGGCTTCAGCCGCGACGAGAAGCGGCAGAACAGCCCACCAGCTCCGGCGTGTCTTCCCTCTCTTCTTCTCTCTCTCGGATCTCACTTTCTCTCGGTTCTAGCTTCTGATGGCGACGCGGTTTAGCGAGTTCGGCGGTGATGCGGTAGAGCGTGGTGGCGGTGAAGCAGTAGCAAGGCGGCGACGACTCCTCCCCACTCTCTTCTTCTTCTTCCTCTATTTCCCCATATCTTCCCTATTCCTTTCCCTTTTTCTCCCTTTTCTTTCTACCTTTTCTTTCTTTCTCTCTGTCTATCTGTGTTGGTGTTGCATATGTGTTTGGGGAAAGGGAGGTAGGGTGAGTGGCGGTGAGTGGCGGTGAATGTGGATAGGGATTAGGGTAAAATTAAGGGTAGGGTTTGTGTATAAAATTGAAAATTTTGGGATTAATTTGGATTTGGTTAATTTTAATCAAATTAGGGTATAGAGTGTTAATTTGAAATCTAATTTAATTCTCAAAATTATTTTAAAATATTATTTGTTGTATTAAAATACTAATTGGTTTGAAATCAAATTCTTTAATTAAATTATAAGATAATAAGATTAATTTTCTTTATTCCTAAAATGTGAAGTATTAAATCATATAAATATCAATTATTTGAATTAAATCACATAAAAATTCTTGTCATTCCATAACTACTAATTTTGTAATTTAAAGATAGAAAATAATTCAATAATTATAAAATTAGGTAAAATTCTAATTAATTATCAAAACTTGATTTAATTAGCTTTAATAAAATAATTTCTAAAAATAAAATTTCTTATGAATAAATAAATTGAAATTAACTCATAATAAGATTTATTTAAAAATTTCGGGTCTTACAGCTGAGATCGATATGCCAATGAAGACGTTGGGATTAATTAGGGGGCAGGAACATAAAGTCCTACATTGGTTGAAGAGATGAACAAGATGTAACACCCTACCACACTGAGCTTTACGTTTAAGTCATAAAATAGAGGTGGTATGGTATTACAACCTCTAAAATAAAATGTTTACATATAATAGCAAAAATACTAGGAGCCTTGAAGAATAGATGAAATAAAAATCGTGAAATAAAAACGTAATGCTCAAGAAACGAGTTATCTTGCGTACTAAGAAAATTATAACTATCAAGCATAAGATAACAAAAGTAGGAATAGAGGGCCAAAGATACGAAATATCAAGCTCCTAACTCAACCCGCGAAGTCAAGACTGGTCGGAGAATATATACACATATATATACATATCCAAAATCCAAATTTACATAAACAAAATCCTGTCTCTACATAAGCCTCTAAGAGAATAAAAAAAAAACAAGTTATGCGGAGAGAAAACTAAGTACATGTATATGTATGACTATGCAATCCAAAAAGTGACCCGACAACCACTTCGCTTCAGAAGCTCAGATACCTAAGGAGGTGCCTCTCTACCTGCATCTGAAAAACAACAACATATAGTATGGGGTGAGAACCAAAGGTTCTCAGTATGGTAAAGGTACCACACATATAAGATATAAGGTCCTGGAAATGCCAGAGGCAATCCTAGAACACCGACACTCAGATTATAAAGTTTAAAGTATTATCCTGAGGGTCAATGAAGAACAGGTGGTCCTTCATGTTTTTGAAGCTCTCAAGCACCCTAATGATTCTGAAGGGTGTATGAAAATATATGTTATTAAACCACTTGTTCAAGAGGTACTGAAAGCTGAGGTGCTTGATGACATTCTGGATCCTATCTCTGAGTATGAATTAGTTGAAGTTGATAATTCACCACCCCAGAAGACTATGGTTCACACGCCTAGAGCAGAGGAGGAAGCCCCCAACCTTGAGCTCAAATCCTTACCCCCTTCTCTGAAATATGTGTTCTTGGGTGAGAATGACTCATATCCAGTGATTATTAACTCTTCCCTGAAGCCTGTAGAGGAAGAAGCGCTTATTTCAGTGCTCAAGAGTCATAAAACAGCTCTTGGGTGGACCATTAGCGACTTGAAGGGGATTAGTCCAACCAAGTGTATGCACAAGATCCTCCTTGAAGATGATGCTAAACCAGTTGTGCAACCACAAAGGAGACTCAATCCAACCATGAAAGAGGTGGTCCAAAAAAAGGTAATGAAACTATGGGAAGCAGGAATTATTTATCCTATTTTTGACAGTCCTTGGGTAATTCCTGTGCAGGTAGTTCCCAAGAAAGGAGGGATGACAGTGATCAAGAATGAAAAGAATGAGCTTATCCCCACAAGAACGGTCACAAGATGGAGAATGTGTATAGACTACAGGAGGCTCAACACTGCTACAAGGAAGGATCATTTCCCCTACCTTTCATTGATCAGATGCTTGAGAGGTTAGCTGGTCATGCATTTTATTATTTTCTAGATGGATATTCTGGATATAATCAATTTGCAGTGGATCCTCAAGATTAGGAGAAAACAGTATTCACATGCCCCTTTGGAGTATTTGCCTACAGAAGAATGCCTTTTGGACGTTGCAATGCTCCAGCAACTTTTCAAAGGTGTATGCTTTCAATTTTTTCTGATATGGTTGAAAAGTTTATTGAGGTATTTATGGATGACTTTTCTGTTTTTGGTAATTCTTTTGAATCCTGTTTTAAGCATTTATCTCTTGTCTTGAAACGGTATCAAGAGTCAAACCTTGTTTTAAATTGGGAAAAATGTCATTTTATGGTTACAGAAGGTATTGTTCTTGGACATCGGATTTCAAGCAAGGGAATTGAGGTTGATAGAGCAAAGGTGGAGGTAATTGAAAAATTACCACCACCAAATAATGTTAAGGCAGTCAGGAGTTTCTTGGGTCATGCAAGATTTTATAGAAGATTTACAAAGGATTTCTCTAAAATTGCTAAACCTCTAAGCAACCTGTTGGTTGCTGATGTTCCTTTTTATCTTTGATTCTGATTGTTTGCATCCTTTTGAAAATCTGAAAGCAAACCTTACCTCTGCTCCCATTATAGCTCCCCTTGACTGGGATCTACCATTTGAATTAATGTGTGATGCTAGTGACTTTGCTATAGGAGCTGTTTTAGGACAGAGGCATGTTAAGCTTGTACATGCCATTTACTATGCCAGTCGTGTGTTAAATGATGCCCAAAAGAATTACACAACTACAGAAAATTATGCTGTTGATAAGTTTAGGTCCTATTTACTTGGTTCTAAGGTTATTATTTATACTGATCATGCTGCTTTGAAGTACCTTCTAACCAAACAGGATTCTAAACCAAGATTAATCAGATGGGTGTTGCTCCTTCAGGAGTTTGATATTGAGATAAAAGACAGGAAATGGTCAGAGAATTAAGTAGCTGACCATCTTTCCAGAATTGAGCCTGAAGCAGGAGTACAACCACCCACAGCTGTGATTGAGACATTTCCGAATGAACAATTGTTCCTCATTCAGCACGCTCCATGGTTTGCAGACATTGCAAATTATAAGGCCATGAATTTTATCCTAAGGGAGTACAGTAGGCAACAAGTGAAGAAACTATTGACTGATGCAAAGTACTACATTTGGGAAGAACCATACCTTCTTAAAAGGTGTTCAGATGGAATCATCCAGAGATGTGTCCCAGATGAAGAAAAATAGTAGATTCTTTGGCATTGTCATGGTTCTGAGTATGGAGACCACTTTGGTGGTGAAAGGTGGTATGCGAAATTGTGATCACTACAACTTCGCACAACTAACCAGCAAGTGTACTGGGTCGTCCAAGTAATAAACCTTACGCGAGTAAGGGTCGATCCCACAGAGATTGTTGGTATGAAGCAAGCTATGGTCACCTTGTAAATCTTAGTCAGGCAGACTCAAATGGGTATAGATGATGAATAAAACATAAAGATAAAGATAGGGATACTTATGCAATTCATTGGTGGGAATTTCAGATAAGCGTATGAAGATGCTTTATCCCTTCCGTCTCTCTGCTTTCCTACTGTCTTCATCCAATCCTTCTTACTCCTTTC
>NC_029775.3:15177949-15178839 GCF_000817695.3 Arachis duranensis
CTCATGATTCTTTGATCTTCTCTAATTTCATGGAGGAGGATGGAATGTTCTTGGTGCTCCACCCTTAGTTGTCCCATGTTAGAACTCAATTCTCCTAGGGAGGTGTTAATTTGCTCCCAATAGTTTTGTGGAGGAAGGTGCATCCCTTGAGGTATCTCAGGGATTTCATGATGAGAGAGGTCTCTTGTTTGCTCCATCCTTTTCTTAGTGATGGGCTTGTCCTCATCAATGAGGATGTCTCCTTCTATGTCAACTCCTACTGAATAACAGAGGTAACAAATGAGATGAGGAAAGGCTAACCTTGCTAAGGTAGAGGACTTGTCCGCCACCTTATAGATTTCTTGGGCTATAACCTCATGAACTTCTACTTCTTCTTCAACCATGATGCTATGAATCATGATGGCCCGGTCTAGAGTAACTTTGGACCGGTTGCTAGTGGGAATAATTGAGCGTTGGATAAACTCCAACCATCCCCTAGCCATGGGCTTGAGGTCATACCTTCTTAATTGAACCGGCTTCCCTCTTGAATCTCTCTTCCATTGGGCGCCCTCTTCACAAATGTCAGTGAGGACTTGGTCCAACCTTTGATCAAAGTTGACCCTTCTAGTGTAATGGTGTTCATCTCCTTGCATCATGGGCAAGTTGAATGCCAACCTTACATTTTCCGGACTAAAATCTAAGTATTTCCCCCGAACCATTGTAAGCCAATTCTTTGGATCCGGGTTCACACTTTGATCATGGTTCTTGGTGATCCATGCATTGGCATAGAACTCTTGAACCATTAAGATTCTGACTTGTTGAATGGGGTTGGTGAGAACTTCCCAAACTCTTCTTCGAATCTCATGTCGGATCTCCGGATATTCACTCTTTTTGAGTTTGAAAGGGACCTC
>NC_029775.3:15178946-15179691 GCF_000817695.3 Arachis duranensis
GAATCTCTCCATCTCCCATGACTCGGAGGTGGAAGCTTTTGCCTTCCCTTTCCTCTTTCTAGAGGTTTCTCCGGCCTTGGATGCCATAAATGGTTATGGAAAAACAAAAAGCAACGCTTTTACCACACCAAACTTAAAAGGTTTGCTCGTCCTCGAGCAAAAGAAGAAAGAAGAGAGTAGAAGAAGAAGAAATAGTGGGAGAGGGAGATGGCTTTGTGGTTCGGCCAAAAGGGGAAGAAGTAGTGTTTAGTGTGTGTGAAAATGAAGGAGTGAAGATGGGTTTATATAGGGGTGAAGAGAGGGGTAGGGTTCGACCATTATGGGTGGGTTTGGGAGTGAAAGTGGTTTGAATTTTGAATGGTGAGGTAGGTGGGGTTTTATGAAGGATGGATGTGAGTGGTGAAGAGAAAGATGGGATTTGATAGGTGAAGGGTTTTTGGGGAAGAGGTGTTGAGGTGATTGGTGAATGGGTGAAGAAGAAAAGAGAGGGTGGTGGGGTAGGTGGGGATCCTGTAGGGTCCACAGATCCTGAGGTGTCAAGGAAAAGTCATCCCTGCACCAAATGGCATGCAAACATGCGTTTCTGGCCATTTCTGGCGTTAAACGCCGGGTTGGTGCCCATTTCTGGCGTTTAACGCCAAATTCTTGCCCTTTTCTGGCGTTTAACGCCAGTCTGGTGCCCCTTTCTGGCGTTAAACGCCCAGAATGGTGCCAGACTGGGCATTAAACGCCCATCTGCTAGCCT
>NC_029775.3:15179840-15180458 GCF_000817695.3 Arachis duranensis
TTGGTTGTGGCCTCCCAACACCAAACTTAGAGTTTGACTGTGGGGGCTCTGTTTGACTCTATTTTGAGAGAAGCTCTTCATGCTTCCTCTCCATGGTGACAGAGGGGTATCCTTGAGCCTTAAACACAAAGGATTCCTCATTCACTTGAATGATCAGTTCACCTCTATCAACATCAATCACAACCCTTGCTGTGGCTAGGAAAGGTCTGCCAAGGATGATGTATTCATCCATGCAATTCCCAGTCTCTAGGACTATGATATCAGTAGGGATGTAATGGTCTTCAACTTTTACCAGAACATCCTCTACAAGTCCATAAGCTTGTTTTCTTGAGTTGTCTGCCATCTCTAGTGAGATTCTTGCAGCTTGTACCTCAGAGATCCCTAGCTTCTCCATTACAGAGAGAGGCATGAGGTTCACACTTGACCCTAAGTCACACAGAGCCTTCTTGAAGGTCATGGTGCCTATGGTACAAGGTATTGAAAACTTCCCAGGATCTTGTCTCTTTTGAGGTAATTTCTGCCTAGACAAGTCATCCAGTTCTTTGGTGAGCAAAGGAGGTTTGTTCTCCCAAGTCTCATTTCCAAATAACTTGTCATTTAGCTTCATGATTGCTCCAA
>NC_029775.3:15181188-15182792 GCF_000817695.3 Arachis duranensis
AGCATCCTTAGTACTGCTTGGTGCATTTTGCATTCCAGACAGACTTTGAGAAATCAAATTGACTTGCTGAGTCAATATTTTATTCTGAGCCAATATGGCATTCAGAGTATCAATCTCAAGAACTCCTTTCTTCTGATTTGTCCCATTGTTCACAGGATTCCTTTCAGAAGTATACATGAATTAGTTATTTGCAACCATTTCAATTAGCTCTTGAGCTTCTGCAGGCGTCTTCTTCAGATGAAGAGATCCTCCAGCAGAGCTATCCAAAGACATCTTGGATAGTTCAGAGAGACCATCATAGAAAATACCTATGATGCTCCATTCAGAAAGCATGTCTGAAGGACATTTTCTGATCAATTGTTTGTATCTTTCCCAAGCTTCATAGAGGGATTCACCTTCCTTCTGTCTGAAGGTTTGGACTTCCACTCTAAGCTTACTCAATTTTTGAGGTGGAAAGAACTTTGCCAAGAAGGCATTGACTAGCTTTTCCCAAGAGTTCAGGCTGTCTTTAGGTTGTAAGTCCAACCATATTCTAGCTAGCTCCAATGGTAGGGATAGAGATGCTTCTCCCATAGAAGTCGGGAGTAGGTGTAGTAAAGTCACCCAGCACCTTCCTTGCATTGTTTGCATTGTTGTTATTTTCGGCTGCCATGTCTTCTTCTTTGAAGATTTCTGTTAGGTCCTCTACAGAGAGTTGTGCCTTAGCTTCTCTTAGCTTTCGCTTCAAGGTCCTTTCAGGTTCAGGGTCAGCTTCAACAAGAATGCCTTTGTCTTTGTTCCTACTCATATGAAAGAGAAGAGAACAAGAAAATATGGAATCCTCTATGTCACAGTATAGAGATTCCTTGAGGTGTCAGAGAAAAAGAAGAATAGAAGGAGAAGGTAGAAGAATTCAAACTTATCAAGAGAGATAAGAAAGATGGAGTTCGAATTGTGCATTAAGGAATAGTGTTAGTCCATAAATAGAAGGATGTGAGAAGAGGGGAAGAAATTTTCGAAAATTAAGTAAAAGATTTTAAAAACATTTTGAAAAACTTGAATTGATTTTTGAAAACTAAGAATGGAGAAGAAATTAAGTATTTTTAGAAAAAGATTTTGAAATTAGAATTTAAAAAGATATGATTGAAAACTATTTTGAAAAAGATTTGATTTTAATAATTAATGACTTGGCTAACAAGAAAAGATATGATTCAGACATTAAACCTTTCTCAACAAAAAAGGCAACATACTTCAACTGTTGAATCAAATCATTAATTGTTAGCAAGTATTTTTGAAAATGAAAAGAAATTGATTTTGAAAAAGATTTGATTGAAAAGATTTGATTTGGAAAAGATATGATTTTGAAAAACTTTGAAAACTTGAAAAAAAATTGATTTGAAATCAAAATCTTCCCTCTTGTGCCATCCTGGCGTTAAACGCCCAGAATGGTGCACATTCTGGCGTTTAACGCCCAATGCACTACCCTTTTGGGCGTTAAACGCCCAACCAGGCACCCTGGCTGGCGTTTAAACGCTAGTCTGTCCTTCTTCACTGGGCGTTTTGAACGCCCAGCTTTTTCTGTATAATTCCTCTGCTGTATGTTCTGAATCTTCAATTCTCTATAT
>NC_029775.3:15183449-15183835 GCF_000817695.3 Arachis duranensis
TAAACCTTTCTCAACAGAAAAGGCAACATACTTGAAATGTTGAATCAAATCATTAATTGTTAGCAAGTATCTTTGAAAAAGGGAAAGAAATTGATTTTGAAAAAGATTTGATTGAAAAAAAAAAGATTTGATTTTGAAAAATTTTGAAAACTTGGAAAAAAATTGCATTAAAAACAGAATCTTCCCTCTTGTGCCATCCTGGTGTTAAATGCCCAGAATGGTGCACATTCTGGCGTTTAACGCCCAATGCAGAGCTAAATTGATGAGAATCAATCAGCTTTGGTGATGATAAGAACATCACCTTGAAACACTAGAATTCATTCTTAAGAACTCTGAAAAATATCTAATCTAAGCAACAAGATGAACCGTCAGTTGTCCATACTCGA
>NC_029775.3:15184091-15184330 GCF_000817695.3 Arachis duranensis
AAGATAGGGATACTTATGCAATTCATTGGTGGGAATTTCAGATAAGCGTATGAAGATGCTTTATCCCTTCCGTCTCTCTGCATTCCTACTATCTTCATCCAATCCTTCTTACTCCTTTCCATGGCAAGCTTATGCAAGGGTTTCACCGTTGTTAGTGGCTACCTCCCATCCTCTCAGTGGAAATGATCAACGCACCCTGTCACGGCACGGCTATCCATCTGTCGGTTCTCAATCAGGCC
>NC_029775.3:15184560-15184670 GCF_000817695.3 Arachis duranensis
AGAGATATTCACCCAATCGAAGGTAGAACGGAGGTGGTTGTCAGTCACACGTTCATAGGTGAGAATGATGATGAATGTCACAGATCATCACATTCATCAAGTTGAAGAAA
>NC_029775.3:15184886-15192132 GCF_000817695.3 Arachis duranensis
GTTTAACGCTGGGAAATCTGAAGGTGACTTTGAACGCCGGTTTGGGCCATCAAATCTTGGGCAAAGTATGGACTATCATATATTGCTGGAAAGCCCAGAATGTCTACTTTCCAACGCCGTTGAGAGCGCGCCAAATTGGGCTTTTGTAGCTCCAGAAAATCTACTTCGAGTGCAGGGAGGTCAGAATCCAACAGCATCTGCAGTCCTTTTCAGTCTCTGAATCAGATTTTTGCTCAGGTCCCTCAATTTCAGCCAGAAAATACCTGAAATCATAGAAAAACACACAAACTCATAGTAAAGTCCAGAAAAGTGAATTTTAACTAAAAACTAATAAAAATATACTAAAAACTAACTAGATCATACTAAAAACAATGCCAAAAAGCGTATAAATTATCCGCTCATCAAAAGGACAGCTACAAAGGTCTTTCAGAGCGGGTTTTACTAGCTGACTCTCTTTAGGGACTCAAGAGCATTTGTAAAGCACTGTGACAGATGTGAAAAAGAGCACATGACGCGCAAGCGTCGCTGACGTGAACGCGTCAATCATGTGTGCGTGAAAAACAAAATTTGACAGAAAATTGCACGGGAGTGGCGCTGGACCCATGCTTGGCGCACAAACATGACTGCGCGTATGCGTACCTCACGCGTGCGCGTCGTTTGCAATTATCGCCATCCACGCATGCGCGTTATTGACGCGTACGCATGACCTGCAAAATCGACGTAAAGGAGTGATTGGGCAGAGAGTTGTGCTGCCTTGGGGCTGACAGCGTGCTAGAGGCACAACTTTACTCACGTGTACGCGTCCCTCACGCATGCGCGTCAATTGCAAAAGTAGTCCTCCATGCGTGCACATGCATGACGCGCACGAGTCGTATGAAATTATTGGTTCTCCAGCCACGCGAATAGAGAGTTGTGCATACGCGCGGCTGGCTTCGCGTGAATCGCACAAAACCCATGGCACGCAGACGCGTGCCTAACGCTAACGCATCATTTAAAAAATTTGCGACCCACGCGTACGCGTGCTGCACGCGTACGCATCGCCTTCGCTGCACAACTAAACTTGTTCGCCGCACAGTTTTCACTTTTCTTTCTCTCTCTCCCACTTCTAATTCTCTCTTGTTCTTCTATATTTATATTTTTCTTTCCTCTCACTATTTGTTTTTATTTTCAGTCCTTCTTTGCTTGAGGACAAGCAAACCTTTAAGTTTGGTGTTGACGCTGTGCTTATGGATTTTCTGGCACAAAAGGGAGGCGAATAATCTTCACAGAGGAGCACAACCTGAAGAATAAAGCAACCGCTAGGATAATTAAGGTGGTTGAGTTCCTTTCATTTTTTTCTTTCCTCCCCTCTTTTTCTATGTTATGTTCCGGTTTTCTGCTATTTTGCTTTGTCTGTTGCATGATCCTTTATTAGTGAGAATCTTAGGTCTAATTTAGTTTTCCCTTAACTGCTTTAATTCTGAAAAGATGTCTCATGTATTACCCACTGAACTTGAATTCAAATAAAGAATACAGAAGTGATATATTGCATGAGAAATTGAGTTAATTTTAAGAGTAGCCTTTTTTACTAAAAGGTGGTGGTCTTTTCTGTGATTTTTGAATGCATGATATGAACAGTACATATTTGAATTTGAATCAATGGATGTTGATGTATAAGGAACAATAATTTAGAGAATTATTATGACTTCTCTGAAATAAACAAAAATTTAATCCTTGAAGCAAAAGAAACAACAAAAGAAAAATAAATAAATAAATAATAAAAGCAAGGTCCAAGGCTCTGAGCATCAATGACTATGGAGTTCAGATATGATTAAAAGCTCAAAGAGTTGTTTCCCTAGTCATATGCTTGTGGTGTGATTGTGTCAAGTAATCCTTGAGACAGAACACTTAGAATCGAGACCAAGTGCGTTTAACAGAGTATGCGAAAGGCTTTGAGCACCACTGTCTGCGAGTAACTGAAAGAAAAATCAGGACTCAAAGAGAGTCCCCCAGTTAAGTGCTTGTGGTGTTTCTATGTCAAGTAATACTTGAGACAAAATATTTAATGTCACGGCTAGACTCAAGGTGCAAAGCACCAAAGAAAAATAAATTAAAGTAAATTTTGCTGTGTTCAAGGATTAAACTGAAATGTAAATATCAGAGAATTCATAATATTATCCGGATTCTAATTCTGAATGACAATGGCATCCTTCTGATTCAAAAGAGAGTGAGATGCCAAACCTATCCAGGATTACAGTTATAAACCCCACTATAAAAAGAGACATGAGCTTAATCGAACTCTCATTCTCATGCAAATTCACATCCTAAGCTTATATTAGTTTCGGTTGCTTGAGGACAAGCAACAGTTTAAGTTTGGTATTGTGATGCGTGAGCATCTTTTCTATCTTTTCCTAGTGAATTTGCATCTAATTTGTTGAGTTTTATCAAGAATTAATTATATTTTAGCCACTATGGATGCTATTTTGAGTTTTGTGCAATACTGTTTATTTTAGGTAGCATTCTGCGGAATTTGATGGAGTTTCTGCAGCACAAGAATCAAAGGAGATGGCTGCAAGGAGCGACGCGCACGCGTGCCTGACGCGTGCACGTGAATTGGAGGTATCCATAGCGACGCGTGCGCGTGACCGACGCACACGCGTGAATTGAAGATTTGCTCAGCGACGCGTCCACGTGACTCGCAGAAAAGACCATCGACGCGTACGCGTCAGTCACGCGTACGCGTGACATGCGCCACATGCAGAAAAATGCAGAAAAATGCTGGGGATGATTTCTAGGCTGTTTTGACCCAGTTTTCAGCCCAGAAAACACAGATTAGAAGCTGCAGAATGGACAAATTAAGTGGTCCCCACCCATCAGCTGAAGACTTGTTAATTAATTCGAATTTAAATTCAAATCTTATTTTTAGGAAAAGGTATTATTTTTAATTTTAGATAATTAGATTTTAAATTTATTATGATTAGTTATAAATAGGAATTTAGATGCCATCAGATCGGAACTCTGTATATTTTACCAGAATCCTTGTTTTCTTCTCTGAACGATGAGCAACTAATCCTTCATTGTTAAGGTTAGGAGCTCTGTCTATTTGTATGGATTGATTCATTTGCTCTTTCTAATTTAATTCATGTTTTGATTTATATTTCAATAATTGTTTTCGTTCTTTATTTTATGAATTTGGGTGGAACGGAAGTATGACTCATGTTCTAATTGAGTTCTTGTAAAACTTGGAAAAGCTCTTTACTTGAACAACAGCATGAAAACATATTATCCTGAATTTTTAATTGTTTGTATTTAATGGGATACGTGACATATAATCCCCTTATTTTTGGATAATTAGGATTCTTGTGACATATAAACTAGAAATTGATCATCACCCTCTAATTGAAATTAATTGACTAAGGAATTGGCAGTTAATGAATTTTAGAGGAGACTAGGAAGGTCTAAGGAATTAAGGTCTAGTCATATATAGTTTGCCATGAATTAAATCTTGCATGATTAAAATAGTTAGTAAGAAAAATCAATCTGGAAAATAGATATCTCTGAAACCTTAACTATTTCTCCATATATATTTCACAACTTCTTTACTGTTTGCCTTCTGGAATTCTTAATTTACTATTTAATGCTCTTTGAATACCAAAACACTCTTTTCTGTTTGTCTAACTAAGTCAATCACTTAACCATTGTTGCTTAGTGCATCAATCCTCGTGGGATTGACCCTTACTCACGTAGGGTATTACTTGGTACGACCCAGTGCACTTGCCGGTTAGTTTGTGGACTATAAATTACCTCACCAATAGTCGATTAAAATATATAATTGTCATATCAAAAATAATATTTATTATTTGTAATTTTTTTAACTTAACTATTTTTTCTTTAGTTATACTGAGAGCAAATAAAAATAGAAATTAAAATAACTTAAAAACCGAAAAAAGAAAGAAACTTCATATTCAAAAATTTAAAAATAACATATTAAAAAAGAATAGTCGTAATATATAAATTGAGGCAACAATTTAAATTTAAATTTATCTAAAATTAATTTAATCAAATACCAATATTAGAGTTAAATTACTTAAATAATATTTAATCTATTCTAGTCCTTAGACACATGTAGATTAGAGTCATTCTCGTAACGACAACCAACTGAAATAACATTATAAGTTTGAACATTTAGAATTCGTGTAAATTTAGATCATCCCCTTATTAGATAAGCTTCATCATCCGCTATCCATGCAATGCGACAAGGTATAGTATTGCCACACTGAGAAACTAAACTGATATTTTTTCTTCTCAATGGCATTGCATTGATGCAAAACAAGATCGGTAATTTCTGAAAAAAAAAATCACAATATGTTATAAAATTATTTTAATTACGAAAAGCTTAAAATAAGAAAATTTGAATATATTACCAATCGTTGAAATTGCATCTCCGAGTTTGACACGAATTTACCAAAACTGAACTTAAATTGAGGAAATTCAATCTCATTATATTCTCCACTTCGAAGATTTTCGGGCAGACGTAGAAAGTTTGGAGGGGATGGAGCTTGAACTTGACCTACAAAATTTTGTAGAAATAATTTCTCAATAAAAAATCGAGTTCTTCCCAAAAGAACTAACTTTACCCACATTTCATTAGGTTGGTTATAATATATGAGTAGATCCAACCATATTTCAGTAAAATAGAGTTTATTTACTGTCCCTTCGTTAGACGCTTACATCTATGTAATTAGAACCCGAATAAGTAAATTCAACTTGAGATGGTATTTGATGGATGTGGTACATGGTAAACTATTGCGACAAAAGACAATCGCATTGGAATATTAGACGAAAAGATTAAGTTGGAGTAAGAACAATCATTAAATTATCAAAAGAATGATATAATAGAATGAGTATATAAAAAATACTATAAAAAATTATAAATTATACGTTAAAAGGATCAATTTTGATGAAAAACGAAGAATACATTTTTATTCTATGAAGTAATCAAGGAAGAATAATTAATTTAAAAAAAAATGAGTTGATTCTCAGGTCTAGGCTCACGAACCACAAAAAAACTATATGTAGCCTTTATTAGAACAAAAATAATTATATAAATTAGTTATTATTAAGTTAATTTTTTATTATTTACATTATACATCATATATTTGTCGTGATTGAATAAATCATTATCATATCATATACATTTTTTTTATCAGGATTAGAATCATAGATTTTTGTTTTAATTTTTAAGGTATATATCAATATCAACAAGTTGTCAAAAATTACGATTAATTTAAAACTATATTCAATGATTGAAATTAAAATTATTGATAATTAACATAATTATGTATTAAATGCTGATTTGATGTATAATTATAAAAAATTATTGACAATTAACATAATTATGCATTATGTAACGACCCATATTTTTGAAAAATGTAAACATAAATGAGTTATGATTTATTTTATTTATTAGAGTTTTTTATATTTAGAAATTATTTTATTAAAATAATTAAATTAATTTATAACTATTTGAGTTCAATTAAATTTAGGTTCTTGTATATATTTTTTGTAATGATGAAATATTTTACGTAATTGAAACTATAATTTTAGTAATTTATAAGTAATGAAAATTATATATATATATATATAATTTGATTAATTGACATTTTTAATTTAAAAATAGAATTTGGTTAAAAATATTATTATTGAGCTTGATATCCGCCAATATGAGTAAATATCGGTACTCTTCAATGAACTTAACTTTGCTAATGTTTCATCATATATCTTTTATTCTTATAAACATTATGTTACTAATATCATTTATATTAGTAACTCATATATATTATTACTTATGTTTTAGTATATCCAGCTTTCTTAATTATCCGTTTAGGATATTTATAATTTGAATCGCTGACTCAGTAGCGCCAAACAGTGACGCATACCTCCTATTTCCACCCCCTTTCAGCTACAGGTGCAAAGATTTAGTGCGGAGCTATAGGAGAATAGAAGATCATGTTTACGAGTTGAGTTGTTAGAATTTATTTTTCCCTCATCGTTTATTGTTTTTAATTAGTCTTTAGAGGGGTAGGATTTGTTTTTGAGAATCTTGGAATAAGTCTATGTATTTAATTCTAAGTGAATATATATATATATACCTTTGTGGTTAAGTGGTTCAAAATAAAAAATTTTCGTTTTCTTAATAACAAGTTTCGGTTCGTATTCGCGAAGGCTCGATATTAAATAAAGATAGTATAAGATAAAAAGGTTTAGAGGTAAGTAACGCCTAAGCTTTTAGTATAATCATGAGGTGCTAAAAGTTAGGGTGTTACATTATGGTATCAGAGCAGTTCGTTCCTGTTAGTGTCTTGGGAATGGACTGACTATACTTCATTGCATACTCTGAGTGTCTATCATGTAGTAGGACTTGTCCTAGTGACAAGAATTTGAGTTTCAGATGCATGATTGTCTATTGATTAATGTTGTTAGTCGACCGTAGCATCTCTCATGGTATTAGGTCTAGCAAACTTAATACTAATGAATCATGTATACGGAAATACTAACAGATTGTCATAGACGAAGTAGAATTAATAGGTGATGTGGTGCACGAATTTGTGATTCGCACAACTAACATGAGTTAGAAAGTCTAATTGCTGATTAATTTCATTAGCCTGATCCACCGGACTGAGTTCAGCAGTTACTGTTTTAGCTTCTTCTTTCATGGAAGATTCAATGTTTATTTTATTGATCTTATTCAGGAGGTTAATAAGGTTATTTGGATTTAATTGTAAGAAGTCAAAGTATTTAAAATTGTAATGGGGAATATGTTGGAGTTTTGGAGATGCTTTGTCCTCTGAATTTCTGCAATGTAATATTTAACTCAATTGTTTGTAAAGCACGTCTACGGCAAGCTGTATGTAGGGCATCACCATTGTCAGTGGCTACTTCCCATCCTCTCAGTGAAAACGTTCCTATGCTCTGTCACAGCACGGCTAATCATCTGTCGGTTCTCAATCAGGTTGGAATAGAATCCATTGATTCTTTTGCGTCTGTCACTAACGCCCAGCCTTCAGGAATTTGAAGCTCGTCACAGTCATTCAATCCTAGAATCCTACTCGGAATACCACAGACAAGGTTTAGACTTTCCGGATTCTCATGAATGCCGCCATCAATCCGGCTTATACCACGAAGATTCTGTTGGGGAATCTAAGAGAAGTTCATTCAGTCTGATGTAGAACGGAGGTGTTTGTCAGACACACGTTCATAGATTGAG
>NC_029775.3:15193456-15194567 GCF_000817695.3 Arachis duranensis
ATATATATATTTATATTAATTTGATTAATTGACATTTTTAATTTAAAAATAGAATTTTGTTAAAAATATTATTATCGACTTCGATATCCGCCGATATGAGTAAATATCGTTACTCTTCGATGAACTTAGTTTTGCTAATACTTCATCATATATCTTTTATTCTCATAAACATTATGTTACTAATGTCATTTATATTAGTAACTCATACATATTATTACTTGTGTTTTAAACTTTTAATATATCCAACTTTCTTAATTATCCGTTTAGGATATTTATAACTTGAATTGCTGACTCAGCAGCGCCAAACCGTGACACATACCCCCTATTTCCACCCCTTTCAGCTACAGGTGCAAAGATTTAATGTGGAGCTACAGGAGCATAGAAGATTATGTTTATGAGTTGAGTTGTTAGAATTTATTTTTCTTCGTCTTTTTCTCGTCGTTTATTGTTTTTAGTTTTAGAGGGGTAGGATTTGTTTTTGAGAATCTTGGAATAAGTATATGTATTTAATGCTATGTGAATATATATACCTTTGTGGTTAAGTGGTTTAAAATAAAGAATCTTTGTTTTCTTAATAACAAGTTTCGGTTCGTATTCACGAAAGCTCGATATTAAATAAAGATATTATAAGATAAAAAGGTTTAGAGGTAAGTAACGCCTGAGCTTTTAGTACGATCATGAGGTGCTAAAAGTTAGGATGTATATGTTACATATTAAATGCTAATTTGATGTATAATAATTGACAATTAACATAATTATATAGAAAAGAAAACATAGAAACTAAAATTAAATTTGTTAACTAATTGAAGCTAGATAAACAACGTTTGGCAATTATTTTAGCATTTAATTATCATCATCATCATCATCATAATCATCATCATCATCATCATCAATTGATATCAATATAAATGGGTCACTATTAACGTAACAACTTGTCACTAATAAAATTATTACATAATAAATGAGAATTAGAATTGTATCAATATAATTAAAATGATTAAAAATATTCCTGATTGATAATTAGTTTAATAATGTATTAAATATTAATTTTATATAATTATAATAAAGATATTTTCCTAAATTAATATAATGATGCATTATTCATTAAAAT
>NC_029775.3:15195516-15231321 GCF_000817695.3 Arachis duranensis
TTAAATATGGATTTTATATAATTATAATGAAAATATTTTTTTAAATTAATATAATCATACATTATTCATTAAATGCTAATTGTAATATAATTATAATAAATATATTTTTCTAAAATAAATTTAGAAGAGAGAATAGTACGTTCATTTTGGAAAAAAAATAAATTCATGAGGAATTGACACCTCATTTTCATTGGTTAGAAAAAAATTCAATTTTAGTATATTATTAAGTAGATAGATTGGTGCCTATTAGTTTTTATTTAATTAAGTCATGAATTTATTTTGAATACCATAGCGACCGCAATTAAAAAGTGTTCACATGGAGTAATTTTTATCGTATTAAAGTATGACAAAAGTTTAAGACTAATCGAAATAGCACCTCTGTAAATCAAATTACTTAATTATTTTAAATTTTAAAATTAGTTTTTTATATTTTTTTTATAAAATTATCAAATTAACTAAGTCAACCAATTTTAGAGATCAAAATAAATATTTTTTAGATAATATATGTATAGTAAAATAAGATGCCAAACCGAATTTAAGTGGGTTCACAAGATAGTAAGAACTAAAAAGTGCTGATTATGTTAGGAACTTAGGAATTAGGATTGATGGTTCAGTAGTTGTTTGTGTTTTATTTTTGTTATTTGTTCTTTTTCTTTTATCACTATAGAGTTGAGATTTTCTTTACCATTATGGCTTCTGTATCAACAATTGTTCAAGTCATCGGGCTTATGGTTGCACTATTTATGGTCTTCTTGTTAATAATAAGCTTTATCATTATTGCATTACTTTTGCGAGAAGATGATCAACAACTATAAAATCACCATGGAAAAATTGTTAGTGTCGAATTTTGATAAAATTAGTTGTATCCTAGCTACTGACATAAACACCCTAGCTTTAAATAACTAGTTCCCTATCACTTAAAAATGCTTTGTATTTTACTATTTTAGGTCTTGGGAGCTTTATATAAATTCTTATAAACTATGTTTAATTTTTCCCTACTAGGTAATCAATCATTTTTTTACCAACACATGTAATTAACACTCATAGCTCTCAAGCATAAAAAATACCAAACAATAAACTAATAGCAGAAACAACAAAAGTGAAAAATTAGTATTATGTTGTTTATTTTGATATAAAGTTGTAAAGAAGTGTAAAATATAACAATTCATTTTTGTGTGCTCTCTATCAATCTGTGTGCAAATTGTATAATGTGAGTGCAAAATTATGTTAATTCGTGTATGTATATATAAAAACCAATAAAATGTAAGCTTGATGTGTTGGTTCAATTCGTTATTGGCTAAGTTACTGGGCCTCTAAAATTTCTGATTTCTCTTATATATACAAGAAGAAATATAATTGGAAAAGTATTAATTAATTTATTGTTTATTCTGGCCTTTAATTTGGAGATGATTACATATATATTGCTCCTGCAAATTTGAGTCCAAACGTTGTTCCATTTAGCTGGTGGTGGATATTCTGTGTGTGTAATACAGAATCTAAAAATGTATCCAAAAAATGTATCAGTAGTTGACTCCACGTATTTGACTCTAAAATATGTGTGGATATTTTAATACAGAATCTCAAGAAAAACTGTATCCAAAAAATGTAATATAAATAGTCTAAGTCGATAATTGCATCAGTAGTTGACTCCATGTATTTGAATTTGTAATTTTAAGTTCAACTTATCAAAACAATAGTCTCTAGCTCTACATGACAAGATTGTTTTTCTCCTTGAATGCACCTAATGGTCCTAGTCCACTCGATTCTATCTCTTGCAAGTGCCAATTAGCGCAACCAACTTAGCAAGTTGTCTCTTGTTTTTCTTAAAAAGCTTAGGCTATTAAGAGATAATGGATATACTAATTTTTTGTGCTATTAATCACCGAAGAAAAAGATGAACCATGCATCTGGGTATGTATGCGAATACAGTTAATTGTAGATGATCAATGCCTTTCTGTTTATTCAAATAGAGCTTCTTCAAGGGACGAGTTCTCCGCCGGTAGAATGCAGATCAAGGAAAGAAACAAGATGATTGAGGAGCTTCACATGTAAGCTTAATTTATACTGGATTAATTGCTTTCGAAATAGCAAAGTTATCAAAAAATAAACCAATGTATGACAAGCCTGCAAATAATGTTGAACATTATTTTTTTGCTTGTTATAAGTTAAAGAAAAGTTCTTTTTCTAAAATTTTTTTGTTTAATTGGGAAGATAAGCGGAACTTTTAGATTACAAGTAAGAACAGGTTGGTATTAGAACGTGAAATAGATAGAGGAAAAAAAAAATGTCATTTAATTCATCTTGTACCTGTGTTGAAGTTCTTTTATTCTAAGAGTATGTATCGATTAATTGGTGGTTTGATGAAACTAGTGCTCAATTTTTCGTTTTCAACGATTACATTGGTGCTCAAACAACTGAACAAGCTTGCATTCTTCTACAAATTTCCTAATTTAGTTACCAATTACTAATGCCATGAAAATCATATCAATAAAAAGGGCTTAAGAATTTGGTTATGGGGTTAGGGGTGGTGTTTTAGTTGGAAATGGGTGTAGTGAGTGTATTTACACTTTGGTAGACGTGTCAGATGCAAGGTTTAACACGCAGGGGGTGTGTTACATGCAGCATGTGGGAGGCGTGGAAGACACGTGGCGAAACCTGGTTGGGCCGGCAAGAAGCACGTGGGGGCGTGCTGACACGTGGCGAAGCCTGGTTGGGTTGGAAAACAGCACGTGGGGGTGTGCTGAGTCAGCACGCAGGGGGTGTACTGACACATGGCGAAACCTGGTTAGTTGAAGCTCCAGCACGTGGGGGGCGTGCTGAGTTAGCACGGGTAAGGCGTGTTGACACGTGGCTCACTCTGATTGGCTGATGAAGCAACACGTAGAGGGCATGCTGAATACTCTCCTCTATATAAGGCAAAGCTCGGTACCATTTTCATTGCAAAGAAGAGTGTGCTTTGAGTGTTCTTTGAGTGTGTTGGTAGTGTAATGGAAGGTACCGCAAACTTGGTAGTGTATGCAATGGTGAGATAATACGGAATACTCATGAGGGAGTGAGGTTTGTGTGCTAGAATCCATTTTCGTTTGTGGTTCCATGCACCATTACGTTAATGGAGTTTCAAAATGGTCTCTGTCAAAACATGGAGAACGATATGTTAAGGAGAGTGAGCAGAATTCTGTACCAGAATCTGGTTGTAGTTTTTGGTGGTCTAATACAGTTTGATATCATGCTGATCATTGACGAAGCGAGTATACAAAATATGTTCCAAATTCACTGACAGACTCAGATGCAACAGCCACAGATTGAGCTGTATGTTGAGTTTGAAAACATACAGGTAGATGGGATTCAAAATGATTCAGATATAGAGGATGATAGAGCTACAGTGTACGAAGGAATGAATAGTGACAGTAAAGAGGACTTCAAAGTCACTTATGAAGCCGGCGACGAAGAGGAGGATGGTGATGTGGGAGTTGAGGCAGCAGTGGAGAATGTAGTGGTTCACCCCTCGGGTAGTCATCCGATGAATGTTCCACCTTTTATGCGTAACTTGAATCTTGACGCCATGCATACACCGGAATTTATGGAATATGCAAAAATAGGTACGTGATGACTGAATAATACGTTTTTGTTCATTTATATTATTGATTGATTAATGAATGATGATTTCTACTTTCTGTAGGCGTTGCTGATCCTGAGGATGGAGAGTTCAGGATTGGAATGGAATACAATTCTAGAAAGTCGGTCGTCGCAGCAATTATAAGTTACACTATCTCTAGAGGAGTTGACTACAATGTGTATGAATTTGAGCCACAGACGTTCTATACAAAATGCAAGAAGTATGGGCGTAGGTGTGACTGGCTTATCCGAGCCAGCTTGATACAAAGAAAGGGTTGTTGGGAGATACGCAAATACAACAGTAGGCACACGCGCACAATGGGAACGATTTCACAAGATAATTCAAAGTTGGACTCGGATACAGTTGCTGAGGCTATAAGGCCATTGGTCGAGACTGACCCGTCCATCAAGGTGAAATTTATAATAGCGGAAGTCCAGTCAAGGTTCAACTATACCATCAGTTACCGAAAGGCTTGGTAGGCAAAGCAGAAGGCCATAGCCAAAGTTTTTGGTGGTTGAGAGAATTCTTACCAAGCTTTGCCATGGTGGCTCTCGGTCATGGTTCAAAAGATGCCTGGTTCAATTGTCCGAATAGAAACACGACCATTATACAACAGGAATGAGGAGGCACACTGTGTAAAAATACTTCATCGCATATTTTGGAGTTTCAATCCATGCATTAAGGCGTTCAGGCATTGCAAGCCTCTAGTTTAGGTTGACGGCACACACCTATACGGAAAATACAAAGGTACACTTCTGGTTGCTGTTGCACAAGATGGGAACCAGAATATTGTGCCTATCGCTTTTGCCTTGGTGGAAGGAGAGACAGCTGATGTGTGGCACTTCTTTCTCAGGAATCTGTGAATGCATGTTGTTAGAAAAGACGATGTGGGAATGATCTCAGATTGATATGAGTCAATCCGGACAGTAGTAAATCGTTCCGGAGGTGACTGGCAACCTCCAAGAGCATGGTGGATGTTTTGTATAAGGTACATTGACAGCAACTTCTTAAGGGCATTCAAAGTCCCTCATTTGCAAAAACTTATTGTCAACATAGGGTATTCAAAAACATTGGAGGAGTACAACATCAACTATAAGAGGTTGGAAGAGTGAGGCGAGGCATATGCCAGGTGGTGCGATGCCATTGGACTCCGACTTAAGGTATTGGCATTCGATGAGGGACATTGATGGGGCCATATGAGGACAAACCTTGCCGTGTGCATTAACTTAGTATTAAAGGGTGCCCGAAATCTACCTGTGTTGGCGCTCGTCCGAACAACGTATTATCGGTTAAATGAACTTTTTATGCGGAAGAGTGCCGAGACTCATGAACGCAAGCGTGCTGGATTTACTTACTCCGTATTTGCACAATAGCGGATAGAAGCAAATATGCAATAGGCTGGGAATATAGTTGTGCACCGGTTTGATAGATGAAATGAGGTGTTTGAGGTCTGAAATGACAAGCGAAAAGGTGTTAGTTGTTGATCTTACGCAACGGACCTGTGACTGTGGGCACTTTCAGGTGGAACGACTATCATGTCGCCATGTTATTGCTTGTTGTGCTAACCAATGTCTCGATTGGCAATTGTATGTGCATGATGTGTACAAGATGACAGATGTTCATAAGGTATATAGATTTGAGTTCACATCATTAGGTGATCTCGAGACATGGCTTGCTTATGAGGGACCCACATTGGTCGCTAATCCCGCCTTGAGGCGAACGTTGAAAGGTCGCCCCAAATTGATCCAATACTTGAATGAAATGGACTCACGCGACATGCGTGGTGCTCGAATATGTCGTCTCTGTGGTGCTTAGGGTCATAGTCGGAGTCCTCAGCGTGCTGGACTGAGTGGTGCTGGTGGCGATGATGGTTCCTAGGTTTAAGTTGCACTCCACGAAGAGTGATGCAATGCTGGTCCAGCGGAATGTCTCTTGCTACTTGTGGTGGAGGTTGTGCATACCCAAACTGACACATCACTCGGTCTAGAAGGTGCCATTCGACACAGTCAAATGACAACAACGGAGCAACGATGTCACACACCTCAAGATGTCCTTATAACTCGTTGGGTATGATCAATCCGTCGTACGACCGCCACTCAAACTACCACATATTATTGGTATATTAGAACCTTAATATTAATGTTTGGAAATAGGAATCACACAAACCCTAAATATTTACCTCCTCCATGTAGTCTATATCTTTCCTAAATCTCGCTACGGTCTTCAATAACCATGCTGTGGTCCGTTCCGAATGACTCCACCTGAAACGTGATTCATTGAAAAAATTTAAAAATTCACCGTAAATCAAACATGCATCGTGAATAATACGCAAGACTAAAATAGGTTTTTTGTTATCTCATAGCAACTGGTATCTTAGCCGGTGAAAGGGTCTATCTCGGTACGGGCGTAATACAGGGTATTCGCTCCCATGCCCAAACAAACAACAGATTAAGAGGGCCATCCATCTCCTTTGTATCATATCGTGATGCATGACATAGTGCTTTGTAAAGATGTGCGAGACATGCTGACCTCCAACTATAAGTATGGATCCGCTCGAAGTCGCGAAGCAATGGTAGATACTTCGCGTGGGCATATGCATTCAACTTGTCTGTGAATAGAGTCGAACCCAACAAATAAAAAATCTGGCATCTGACATATCTTCTAGTAGACTCCTTAGTGTCCAACGGCTCTGGATCTCTGATACGTCGAAGCCAACCCAACTTTATATAGGACATCGAAAAACTACTGACTTCTAGTTCATGACCAAATATCGTGATGCTCTGGCTCTGTAGGAAGACGCTACTACTATCTGTCCATCCGTTCACAGGCTCTCCATAAATGGGTAGGTCAAATATATGTGCGACATTCTCTAGTGGCATAGTAACCTCACCCACCAACAATACAAAAGTGTGAGTTTTTGGCCTCCACATTTCCGCTAGAGCAACTAATAAGAGGTAAAATCCTCTTATCACCCCAATCCTAGAAACGTGGTAGAATCCCGTCGAGCGTAAGTGGCTTTCGACCATTAAGTTCCACGTTTGTCGTGGATCCAGTTTACGAACCATCAAATTACTGTTAGGCTGGTTCCACAAAAATGTATTTATTAGTTTAAATAAATAATAATTCTTACAAATAATAAATCGACATCAATATAAATATTGTTATAAATATTCACATTTTTATTATAATATTTATTTATTAAAATATTTAACAAATATTACCATATTTATTTAAAAATATATTTAGTCATTTATTAATATTAAAATTGTTTATTAAACTCACAGAAAAATATTTTCATTCTAAGAAAAATAATAAAAAATTATATATTAACATTTATTTCTTTAAATATTATAAACAAATATTTATACTTACACTTCTTTTTTTAAATAATTATAATAGATAATTAATCTAATCATAACAAAAAAATTACATATTAACGTTTATAAATAGAATATAATTATATTTTACAAATAAAAATTTTATTCTAAACTATTCATAAAATAAAAAAAACAATAATCCTACTATATTTTTATATATGTTAAATAACAAAAATTAAAAAATTTAAATACATAAAAAGAATATAATTTATCAACTTACATAAATTGGATGATATAAATAATTTATAATTTGTTTCTCGAGTGCCGTATAATTACGTACCATTTTTTTAAATAAATACAAACTAATATTTTTTTCTCTAATTTTTAGCCCCCTTCTTATTTCTTTACTCGCAACACTTCTTCTCTTTAACATATACTAACGCTAACACACTCTAATGCATGTACTGGAGGTGAGGGTCTCTTTTTATAGAGCCCAAAGAGTAACATTTGCTGCTTATCGGGGTGAAGGAGCTATCCCCTGCATGTAGACAGCCTCCAACACGCCCACCCCGTGTTGCTGCAGCATATTGGAAAGGCGCGAAACTCTGCAAAACCTGCTTGATTCGCAGGCAACACGCCCCCCGCGTGTTGCCAGGGAGCTACATGCGTGCCGAGTCACACGCTCACGGCGTGTTGCTGGGGTGCTGACACGCTTCTGACGGACAGTGGTACCACACTCCCTGCGTGTTGACCGTGACATCCACATACCAGCAAAACACCTCACTCCCTAATATTCAGCCAAAACATCAATACAGCCTCCATATGAAAAATAATTTTTGAATAAAAGGTGTCATAAAAGTCTTCTTCTGAAAAGTTTAAACTGATAGGAGAAAGTAACATTAATTGTTATATCTCTAACAAGAGAAAGAATGAAAACAAATGCTTAAAAGAATTTTCAAACAAGTCATGGATAAAAGTTTTAAATATTGGATTTAGAGCATCAAATCCAATAGAGTAATAATATTTGAATAAAGATATCTTTTTGTTACATGAACAAAATTAATTCTCCATCATATATTTTTCTTTTTGACATACGTCGAAAGAGTAGATTATAAATTCTGTTTATTTAAACAAAGAAAGAATTTTGTTCAAATATCATTATCTAATTTAATATGCAATTGACTATTTCTTCATTTATTAGTGTTTTGGCCCAGCCCAATAAATGCTTAAGGTCCACTAAATGGACCCACAATCCGGCTGCATGGCGAGACACCCCTCATGTAACACGACCACCTGTGGAAAGATTTATACCGCTGGCGGAAGCTTCTAAGGGGTGGGGCTCGAGTGAGAGGGCTCACCCAACGAATGGGGATAAAGGAGAGGGACCTAGCCCTCTCCTCAAGTACATCACTTTTACCATAATTAGCCGCCTCTACGTACGACCGCTTAATTTGGCATCGAAGTGTCCTTGTAGGTGGCCCCACCCGCCAATCCACCGACGACTCCTAGCATCGCACCTTATCGCAGCTCTTGCGTCCAGGTTCCGACCCTCACCATCAACGATCCATACTCCACCGGTCTGACGAATAACCGAACAATTGTGTTGTCTGTCACGACTTAACGTGAGTTAATGATGGAGGCTTCCTGCCCGGTGGACGAGCCAGAAGAAGGGGGCAACCGCCAAGGGCGTCGCCTCATGAGTAAGGTGAGCACGGGAACCTCTCAGAGCCATCGACCAACCCCTTTTGAAAATGGTCTCTCCCACGAGCAATCCCTCAAAAGGCATCTATTTGGGGGTACAGGCAACGACAACTCCAGGATCATGCAAGAACTTAGGCACAGGATTCAAAACCTCGAGAGAGAATTAGTGGCGAGCAGCCGCTAAAACTTGGAGGTTAGGTGTAATACCAGCTCACGCATAGAGCCGTTGCCCAGCCATTCTCGCACCCGGTCCCCTGTGAAGAGATCGAGAGAAAGGTGACAGGAAAAGGAGGACGACGGGCACGACCAAATCGACGGTCAAACCCAGCCCTTCTACTTCATAGGCAAGTCGAGAAGCTTGGAATGTAAGGAGGAGTGGAAGAGGTAGCACCGGGATCCCGTGGTGATCGGTGCCACTCCTTTTCACTCTTCCATCCTCAAGGTCCGCCTACCCAAAAAATTTGATAAGCTGACGGACATGAGGTACAATGGTACTAAAGACTACAAGAGCATATCACGGCATTTGAGGCTAGAATGAAGTTGGAAGGCATAAGAGATGCGGTCAAATGCCGGGCGTTCCCTGGAGCCCTGGCTGGACCGGTAATCCAGTGGTTCAATTCTCTGCCACAAGGTTCTATAACCACATTCAAAAATATTTCTCTAAGTTTCTTAGCCCAGTTCACTACTCGCATTGCCAAGGCAAAGCACCCGATTAACCTCTTGGAGATAACACAATGGGTCGGCAATCACACGAGAAAATACTTGGACCATTTCAAAGATGAGTGCTTAGAGATTGGCGATCTCACAGACTCTGTGGCCAGTTTATGCCTCACTAACGGCCTAGTGAACAAGGACATCTGGAAACACTTGACCACCAAGCCTGTTTGAACAATGCAGGAGATCTAGGATGTGTCAAGGGGATATATAAACGATGAGAAGGTTAGCCAGGTGGTAGCCACCAACAAACGGCAGCAAGCCACCCCACCCACTCGTCAGGCCGTCAACTCGGAAAGGCTGAAAGACGCCCCGAGAGAGATGGCATCTGGGAGGTTGTTCAAGCCATTTTTTTGGATAGGCAAATTCACAAATTACACCCCTTGACTGCCTCGATAGTAGAAGTCTTCCAACAGATTGGGAGCAAGGGCATCCTGCCCAAGCTGAGGCAATTGAAAGACCAAACTGGAGGAAATAAGAACTTGTATTATGATTATCACAAGGGTTTTGGGCACAAGACACAGGCTTGCTTTGACCTAAAAGACACGCTAGAACAGGCTATATGAGAAGGAAAGTTGAATGAATTTTCACAGTTCATCCGGGAGCCAAGAAGAAAAGAAAGAGAGCATTCGGAAGAGGACCGCAGTCGGACTGTCAAGCCAAGGCAAGACCCCCCGGAGAACTCATACACAATTCCAACAGTGGTGGTGAATATGGTGGTTGATAGAAATGCCCTACCAAAATCAAAGTCCATAACAAAAAAAGTTGCTAAGATACTTGCTGTGATGACGAGAGCTTTCAGAAATATCGTTTGGCCCTGGGGATCACTGGTGTGACAACCTCCCGAAAGACCTGCTAATGGTGATTATGGCGAGGATCGGGACCAGTCTGGTCAAGCAAATCTTGGTCGACGTAGGGGCCAACTCAAACATCTTGTTTCGAAACATGTTTGACGCCTTGAGTTTTAAGGAAAGCGGTTTCAAGGACCACCGTCATGGAGTTGTAGGATTAGGTGACAACTACATCAAACCGACGGTTCTGTCGTCCTGTCAATTTGTGTAGGTTCCGGGATGAGAAAAAAGTCAACAATGGCTAAGTTTGTGATCCTGAGAGACTCTATAGCGTACAATGTCATCCTCAGGAGAAGAACCATCAACGAATTATTTGCGGTCATTTGCATGAAGTTCCTGAGAATGAAATTTGTGGCGGACGATGGGTCGAAAGGGACTATCCAAGGCGACTTGGAAATGTCTGTCGCTTGTGATTACACCAGCTTATCCCTCTAAAAGAGATCCAAGAAGGCAACCGGGGTGTTCTTAGCAAATCTAGATGCTAGGATTGACGAGCACCCGAGATCTGAACCCCAGGGTGACCTGGAAAAATTCTGGGTAGGGGAAATGGAGGAAAAGTTCACATTTGTGAATCGCACCCTTCCTAATGAGTTGAAAGGACCTTGATTGATGCCATCTGAGCTAACGGAGACTGTAACACCCTACCATACAGAGTCTTATGCTTAAGTCATAAAATCGAAGTGGTGAGGCATTACGACCTCTAAAAGTAAAATTATATAATATAAAATATAGGTGAAAATTACTTTATCTAGGAACCACACACAGAGGTGACTTCCAAGGATACAGATAACAAAGCTTCTGACTCAGTTAGCGAAGTTAAAATCGATCAGAGCACATATATACATACATATATACAAGGATAACCCAAAATACCCAAAACACTGTTTATAAAACCTGTTTTTCCAAGTCAACCTCTAGGAGGAACAAAACATAATATATACACAGGGAGAGATAAGTGTTTCCATATATACAACATAACCAAAACATAAACCCAAAACACAAGCTTCCTTCGCTAACAGATGCTCCTAGATGCTCCCAGAATGCCTTAGCGAGGTGCTGGTTGACTTGCATCTAAAAACTACAAAATATGTATGGGGTGAGAACCAGAGGTTTTCAGCATGGTAACAGTGCCCACATAACTAACATATAATCTAGAAAAGCTGAAGATGATCATAGAACTTCTGACAACAAATTCAAAATTAAAACTATTCTTCAATTCACAACCATAAATAAGCCATAAACAAAGTGGGGGTAGCTAAGGGTTCAAAATTCTAACTCAACTTAACTTGATCCTTTAGCCTCTCACCTTCCTCTTTTCCTCTAGAGGACGTGCTAGTGAAGATCAAAGGTCTTTACATCCCTACTGATTTCATAATCCTAGACACTGGGAAGGATGAGGATGATTCCATCATCCTTGGAAGACCATTCCTAGCCACAGCAAAGGCTGTGATTGATGTGGACAGAGGAGAGTTGGTCCTTCAATTGAATGAAGACTATCTTGTGTTTAAAACTCAAGGATATCCCTCTGTAACCATGGAGAAGAAGTAAGAAAAGCTTCTCTCAATGCAGAGTCAAACAAAGCCCCCACAGTCAAACTCTAAGTTTGGTGTTGAACCCCCACATTCAAACTCTAGGTTTGGTGTTGGGAGGTCCCAACAATGCTCTGAACATCTGTGAGGCTCCATGAGAGCTCACTGTCAAGCTATTGACATTAAAGAAGCGCTTATTGGGAGGCAATCCAATTTTATTTATCTATGTATTTTCTTTTTTTTAGGTTGATGATCATGTGGAGTCACAAAAACAACTGCAAAAATTAAAGAAAAATAAAAAATAGCATTAAAAACAGTACACCCTGGAGGAGGAACTTACTAGCGTTTAAATGCCAGTAAGGGTAGCAGAATGGGCGTTAACGCCAGTCTGGCACCATTTTGGGCGTTAAACGCCAAAAACAAGTACCAGACTGGCGTTAAACGCCAGAAAGAAGCAACAAGCTGGCGTTAAACGCCAAAAACAGGTTGCATCCTGGCGTTTAATGCCAGGAAAGGAATAAAAGATGGTGTTTAACGCCAGAAACAAGCAGCAATCTGGCGTTAAGCGCCAATATTGCATTGTAAGGGCGTTTACACGCCTAATAGGAGCAGGGATGATAAATCCTTGACCCTTCAGGATCTTTGGACCCCACAGGATCCCAACCTATCCTCCCACAATACTCTTCCCCAAATACCCCTCACCAATCAACTCATTCACTCTTCCCCATCACCTCTTCACCAATCATCTCCATATCTCTCCCCCAAAAAACCGCACGTACCTCACTTTCAAATTCAAACACTTTTTCCTCCCAAACCCAACCCTAATGACCGAATCCTAACCCTCTATCTCCTCCATTTTCTTCTTCTTCCCCTTCTTTCTTTCTTCTTTTGCTCGAGGACGAGCAAACCTTTTAAGTTTGGTGTGGAAAAAGCATTGCTTTTTGTTTTTCCATAACCATTTATGGCACCTAGGGCAGAAGAAACCTCTAGAAAGAGAAAAGGGAAGGCAAAAGCTTCCACCTCCGAGTCATGGGAGATGAAGTGATGCAGGAGCATCTATTAGGTTATTAGAAATATTAATTAAAGTAATCTAGTTTAGCATATATTATTATATTGTGTTATGAGTTAGTCCCACATCGCCCGAGTCATGAAGGTTCCCCCTCCCCTACTAGTATAAATATGCGTATGTACCCCTTTTGTTTATGAGTTGAATTGATTGAGTTATATATTGAAATAAGCTGTGTGCTTATTTTCCTCTAGGCTCTTTTAAGAGTAAGAGGTGCATCCTTGGCTTAGCCAACCAATGTGGGTTCTTGGCTACTTTCACCATAGTGGAGTTGTTAACCTCGCCAAGATTGGTGACCCAAGCGGACGTCCCGGCGTCAGTTTGGTATCAGAGCAAGGTCGGTCCTCGTGGCCTTCACCTTGCTTTAGTAAAATTTTATTTGGTTTGTGTGTACGGTTGTTAGTGTGGTTCGCTCGCTGTTGGTACGTGTCGTCATCAGTACGGATTGTCTGCTGTGAAGTTCCGGGTAATATCATTCTTTTCTCTTCTTTTGGTGGCATTTCTGTTGGTGATTTATCTTTGTTCATTTCCATCATTATCATCATTGTGCATCCTCATCATCATCACAACATCAACATCCAAGCATATTGCATAGTAGTAAAAGATGGCTCCGAAGCGTAGAACTATTCAAGAAATTGAAGTGGAGGAATTACGCCGTCAAGTTAAGGAGTTGCAAGAGCAACTTGCAAAATATGATGCTGCTAAACATAATCATGGAAACCAGACTGAAGACAGTCCTTCTAGCGAAGAGGATAATGGAAATCCATTTCATTATTCTTCTTCGTCTGAAGATTTGTCCACACGAGAGCACGACACAAAAAAGAGTGTTCGAGTTAAAAGACATTCCAGGCGACAAGCGTGTGAAGCTTGTAGCAATCAAGTTGAAGAAGCATGCGTCAGTTTGGTGGGAGAATCTCAAGCGTCAGTGAGAAAGAGAAGGAAGAAGAAAGATCAAGACATTGGATAAAATGTGTCGTGAGCTCAAGTGCTAGTTCCTTCCTGAACATTACAGGCAAGACACCTTCATCAAATTTCATAATTTGAGGCAAAAGTTGTTATCTGTGGAAGAATATACAATGGTCTTTGAAGAGCTGCTTATGAAGTGTGACATTCAAGAGCCTGAAGAACAAACAATCGCTCGTTATCTTGGAGGACTGAACACAGAAATTTCTGATGTCATTTAGCTGCAACCATATTGGACCTTGGATGATGTCATTAGGTTGTTATTAAAGATTGAAAAGCAAAAGACACAAAGGAATAACACTCAGTCGCCGAAGGACAAAAAAGTCATCCTTGATGTTCAACAAGAAGTGAAGACAGAATTTTTTAAAGGCAACAAGGAGCGTGCATCATTAGGTAGGAAATGCTTCAAATGTCAAGGTTTTGGGCATATTGCTACTGATTGTCCAAACCGAAGGGTTATCACTCTTGTCGAGGAAGAGATTAATGCAGAACCAATTCAGAAGCAAGAGGAGGAAGGTGAGGTTGACTATGCTATTGAAGAAGTTCCACCCGATTGTGGAGAAGCTTTAGTAGTTTGTCGAAACTTGAATACTGCAAGGGTAATAGAAGACGAGAGTTGGCGACGCCACAACATCTTTCACACAAGATGCACTGTTGAAGAGAAGGTTTGCAAGGTTATCATAGACAGCGGAAGTTGTGAAAATGTTGTTTCAAATTATATGGTAGACAAACTGAAGCTTCCAACCGAGTTACATCCTCATCCTTACAAGTTGCATTGGTTAAAAAAGGAGAATGAAGTTAAAGTAACAAGACGATATTGTGTCCAATTTTCTATGGGAAGCAAATACAAGGATAAAGTATGGTGTGACGTCATCCCGATGGATGCGTGTCATTTACTATTAGGACGTCCTTGGCAATATGATCGTCGAGCTATTCATGATGGTTGCAAAAATACATACTCCTTTATCAAAGATGGCAAGAAGATCGTATTAACTTCGTTACAACATGTAGATGGTCAAAAAAATCAAGCTGAGCTATGCCTTTTCACATCTTTCAAATGCACTCACCAATGGAATCTTTCGCCAATACAAGATGAGCCTTTTTCAACCCAGGAAGGATAATGCAGAAGCTCTTTCCAACCCAGGGATAATGATGCAGGAGCATCTATTAGGTTATTAGAAATATTAATTAAAGTAGTCTAGTTTAGCATGTATTATTATATTGTGTTATGAGTTAGTCCCACATCGCCCGAGTCATGAAGGTTCCCCCTCCCCTACTAGTATAAATATGCGTATGTACCCCTTTTGTTTATGAGTTGAATTGATTGAGTTATATATTGAAATAAGTTGTGTGCTTATTTTCCTCTAGGCCTTTTTAAGAGTAAGAGGTGCATCCTTGGCTTAGCCAACCAAGGTGGGTTCTTGGCTACTTTCATCATAGTAGGGTTGTTAACCTCGCCAAGATTGGTGACCCAAGCGGACGTCCTGGCGTCATGAAGAAATTCATCTCAAAGGTCCATCAAGACCACTTCTATGAGGTTGTGGCCAAGAAGAAGGTGATCCCTGATGTCCCATTCATGCTCAAGAAAAATGAGTATCCGGAGATCTGACATGAAATCCGAAGAAGAGGTTGGGAAGTTCTCACCAACCCCATTCAACAAGTCGAAATCTTAATGGTTCAAGAGTTCTATGCCAATGCATGGATCACTAGGAACCATGATCAAAGTATGAACCCAAATCCAAAGAATTGGCTTACAATGGTTCGAGGAAAATACTTAGATTTCAGTCCGGAAAATGTAAGGTTGGTGTTCCACTTGCCAATGATGCAAGAAAACGCATGTCCTTACACTAGAAGGGTCAACTTTGATTAAAGATTGAACCAATTCCTCATGGACATATGTGTGGAAGGAGCTCAATGGAAAAGAGACTTAAGAGGCAATCCAGTTCAATTGAGAAGACCGGACCTTAAGCCTGTGGCTAGAGGATGGTTCGAGTTCATCCAACGCTCCATCATTCCTATTAGCAACCAATCTGAAGTAACTGTGGATCGGGCCATCATGATCCATAGTATCATGATTGGGGAGGAAGTGGAAGTTCATGAGATTATACATATAGAACTCTACAAGGTGGCTGACAAGTCCTCCACTTTGGCAAGGTTAGCCTTTCCTCATCTCATTTGTCATCTATGCAATTTAGCTGGGATTGACATAGACGGAGACATCCTCATTGAAGAGGACAAGCCTATCACCAAAAAGAGGATGGAGCAAACAAGAGAGCTCATTCATGGACCTCAACAAGAGTATGAGGAAGATCCTCATCAAGAAATCCCTGAGATGCCTCAAGGGATGCAATTTTCTCCACACAACTATTGGGAACAACTCAACACCTCCTTGGAAGGCTTGAGTTACAACATGGACCAACTAAGGGTGGAGCACCAAGAGCACTCCATCATTCTCCATGAGATTAGAGAAGATCAAAGAGTTATGAGGGAGGAGCAACAAAGGCAAGGAAGAGACATAGAGGAGCTCAAGAGCACCATTGGTTCTTCAAGAGGAAGATGCCACCCTCACTAAGGTGGACTCATTCCTTAATCTCCTTGTCTATTTATTTTTCTGTTTTCGGTTTTTAAGCTTCATGTTTGGCTATATTTTGTGTCTTCATTACATGATCATTAGTGTCTAGTGTTTATGTCTTAAAGCTATAAATAATTCCATGAATCCTTCACCTCTCTTAAATGAAAAATGTGCTTAATTACAAAAGAACAAGAAGTACTTGGATTTCAAGTTTTATTTTGAAATTAGTTTAATTATTTTGATGTGGTGGCAATACTTTTTGTTTTCTGAATTAATACTTGAACAGTGCATATTTTTTATAGTGAAATTTATGAATGTTAAAATTGTTGGCTCTTGAAAGAATGATGAACAAAGAGAAATGTTATTGATAATCTGAAAAATCATGAAATTGATTCTTGAAGCAAGAAAAAGCAGTGAAGAAAAAAAGTAGTGAAAAAAAAGAAAGAAAGAAAAAGAAAAAGCAAGCAGAAAAAGCCAATAGCCCTTTAAACTAAAAGGCAAGGGTAAAAAGGATCCAAGGCTTTGAGCTTTAATGGATAGGAGGGCCCAAAGAAATAAAATCCAGGCCTAAGCGACTAAATCAAGCTGTCCCTAACCATGTGCTTGTATCATGAAAGTCCAAGTGAAAAGCTTGAGACTAAGTGGTTAAATTTGTGATCCAAAGCAAAAGAATGTGCTTAAGAACTCTGGACACCTCTAACTGGGGACTTTAGCAAAGCTGAGTCACAATTTGAAAAGGTTCACCCAATTATGTGTCTGTGGCATTTATGTATCTGGTGGTAATATTGGAAAACAAAGTGCTTAGGACCATGGGCAAGACTCATAAAGTAGTTGTGTTCAAGAATCAACGTACTAAACTAAGAGCATCAATAACACTATCCAAAATGCTGAGTTTCTATAGATGCCAATCATTCTGAATTTCAAAGGATAAAGTGAGATGCCAAAACTGTTCAGAAGCAAAAAGCTACAAGCCCCGCTCATCTAATTGGGACTAAGTTTCATTGATATTGTGAGATTCATTGTATATTCTCTTCTTTTTATCGTATTTTATTTTCAGTTGCTTGGGGACAAGCAACAATTTAAGTTTGGTGTTGTGATGAGCGGATAATTTATACGCTTTTTGGCATTATTTTTATATAGTTTTTAGTATGTTTTATTCACTTTTTAGTATATTTTTATTAGTTTTTAAGCAAAATTTACATTTCTAGACTTTACTATGAGTTTGTGTGTTTCTCTTTGATTTCAGGTATTTTCTGGCTGAAATTGAGGGACCTGAGCAAAAATCTTATTCAGAGGCTGACAAAGGACTGCTGATGCTGTTATATTCTGACCTTCTTGCACTCAAAATGGAATTTTTGGAGCTACAAGAGTCTAAATGGCGCGCTCTCAATTGCGTTGGAAAGTAGACATCCAGGGCTTTCTAGAAATATATAATAGTTTATACTTTGCCCGAGTTTAGATGACGCAAACTGGTGTTTAACGCCAGCTTTCTGCCCTATTTTAGCGTCAAACACCAGAAACAAGTTGCAAAGCAGAGTTAAACGCCAGAAATAAGTTACAAACTGGCATTTAACTCAAAGGAAGACCTCTACAAGTGAAAGCTTTAATGCTTAGCCCAAGCACACACCAAGTCGGCCCAGAAGTGGATTTCTGCATCATTTACTCATTTCTGTAACCCTAGTAACTAGTCTAGTATAAATAGGACCTTTTACTATTGTATTAGACAACTTTTTATCATCTTTTGATCTCTTGATCACATTTTGGGGGCTGGCCTCACGGCCATGCCTGGACCTTGTTCTTATGTATTTTCAACGGTAGAGTTTCTTCACACCATAGATTAAGGTGTGGAGCTCTGCTGTTCCTCGAGCATTAATGTAAAGTACTATTGTTCTTCTATTCAATTCATGCTTATTCTTATTGTAAGATATCCATTCGCACACAAGAACATGATGAATGTGATGGGTTATGTGACACTCATCACCATTCTCACTTATGAACGCGTGATTGACAACCACTTCCGTTCTACATGAAGAAAAGCTTGAATGTATATCTCTTGGGTTTCTGATCAATGATTCACATTGACTTCTCTCTGACAATGGGGCATCTGAATATGAGATTAGAGTCTTCGTGGTATAGGCTATAACCCATTGGCAGCATTCTTGAGATCCGGAAAGTTTAAACCTTGTCTGTGGTATTTCGAGTAGGATCTGGGATGGGATGACTGTGACGAGCTTCAAACTCACGACTGTAGGGCGTGGTGACAGACGCAAAAGGATAGTAAATCCTATTCCTACACGATCAAGAACCAACAGCTGATTAGCCATACGATATCTGTGCATGGTATTTTTCATTTGAGACGAGCAATCCGACAGTTGATTAGCCGTACAGAAACCGTAGAGGACCATTTTCACTAAGAGGACGGGAAGTAGCCATTGACAACGCTGACACCCAACATACAGATTGCCATGAAAAGGAGTATGAAGGATTGGATGAAGGTAGTAGAAAAGCAGAGATTCAAAAGGAATGAGGCATCTCCATACACTTATCTTAAATTCCCACCAATGAATTACATAAGTATCTCTATCTTTATTTTATGTTTTATTTATCTTTTAATTATCAAAACTCCGTAACCATTTGAATCCGCCTGACTGAGATTTACAAGGTGACCATAATTTGCTTCAAGCCGACAATCTCCGTGGGATCGACCCTTACTCACATAAGGTTTATTACTTGGACGACCTAGTGCACTTGCTGGTTAGTTGTGCAAGTTGTGAAAAAGAGTTGAGATTACAATTGTGCATACCAAGTTGTTGGCGCCATTGAGATCACAATTTCGTGCACCACCAACGCCGAAGCTCCAATAGGTCGGAATGCACCTTTCTCCCTTACGGGTAAGCCAAAAGAGATGACGACTTCGGGTTGGCCTAATTCTAAAAAAAAGTCTATTTAAAGCCATGAAAAGAATATTCGAAGAGGTTGAAGATTTTATGGTTCTGCACAGTCCAGAAAGAAAGGTGCCCCTTTTTATGCTTACCCTCCTGGGAATGGTTTGTGCGTAGGAAGAAGAAGAGGAAGACTTCGATGGTGGCCAGGAGCTCCAGGTACTCGCAGACCATCTCAAAGCACCTGATGGTAGCCCAACTGTTCCAATGAAGTTAGGAAGGGGCAACATCAAACCAATTTAGAAGAGCCATAATGAAGGGGAAAAAGGGAAGTCGAACTCCTAAGGTTGTAAACATGGGCTTATACACCTGCATCAAGTTTGGGATGCGTGGAGTGTCAAGGTTTAGTTGGAAAACGTGCTCTCGGGGGCCCAGCACCAAGAGTTCGTAGTTCGCCTCTTCGAGGCCACCTCCACACAATGCTTTCAAGTTTTGGAGCTCTGTTAACTCCTCTGCGATTACCCTGGAGGACGTGCCCGTGACATCAGTAGTACACCAAGCATACCGATTCGCAGAAATTCATTGCGTCATACATACAGTGGAGGCACCACTTAAATCATGAGGTCAAGAGAAGGTTCTAAGTCAAAACTAAGTTATTTTACACTTAATTCTATACTAAAACCAAAGTCATTCTACACTAAACCATTCTAGCCTAAAAACGCAAAAAGGAAACCTATGACACCCCCTAGAAACTATCTAACAAAGCTAGTTTCAAATTCAAAAGCTAGCAACAAGGGACAAATCAGTGTAACAATGACAGAAAATAAGGCAGAACAATATAAATAAAGGATCACTCACCAGTAAAAATGGATAAAGAAGGTTGCAAGAGGAAGAACAACGGCGCTACAAGGGCAGAGTGAAATCCACGACAATGACGAAGGTGGAGGGTGAATAGCAATGACAGTAAAAGAAATGGGGGCAATAATGGTAATAACAGTTGTAAAAAGGAAATGAAAAACACTACAAGGTTTTTGTTTATTTGAGGCAGTTTTTTTTCTTATTTGCGGAGGTTTATAACCCCCATCAAATGGTTTGTGGAAATTTTCAAAACCTCCAAAATTGAGGTGCCACGAGGTCTTTTGTGGGGGGTTTTTAAAAACCTCCACAATCTATTTAGTGGAGGTTTTGTATGTGTTTAGTGGAGGTTTTATATTGGACTTTTGTGACGATTTTAAATCACTTTTGTGGCAGTTTAAAACTCTCACAAATTAATTTTTTATTTAACAAAAAATAACTATTTTGTGAGATTTTCAAACCTCCACAAACTCTATAATTATTTATTTATTTTTAATTTCAAATCATTTATTAATTTCATCTCATTTACATACTCTCAAATTGAAAATTTATTTTTTAATATCATAAATAATAAACACACTCAAAGATAAGTCTTAAACACCAATTTGGTTCAAGAATTCCATAAAGTCACCATAAAACAAGATAATCCAACTAAATTCAATACACAATTGTAAGCTTCAAAGTTAAGCCAATCCAATCAAAAACAGATTAACAACCTGCTACCCGTAAATGAATCACAATTCTCATGAAAGATACAGAAAAAACTTTCAAAAGGTGTAAACTAGTAAACCTCTGTAAACTAGTAATCACTAAAATAATACACTTCTTACTGTGCTTAAATATCACTAATATTAAGTTATCCTTCTCGTGTAGTGACATCAATTAGAGAGTCAATTACTAATTGCTCTACAAAAACCAAATGTATTGTCAATGGTGGTACTAACCATGGAATGAGTGTTGAATCCAAAGCTAGCTAATAGCAACAACGGCAACAACTTTGAGTTGAGACTTCATTTATTCTAACAAATACACTACAAGGAGAGTCCAAGAGTGTTTATTTCAAGAATATGTATTGGAAGTATATCCTACTTGTGTAAATACATATGGATAACAAGTCCAACAGTGTTTATTCCAACTCTTAACTCCACTATTATACGTACACTACTTGTGTAAATATTTAAGACAATCATTATATGATTTTCAACTAATTAAAAATATTTTCAAGACAACAAAATAACGGAAAAATAAGTGAAACTATGTTAAAAAGCAATCAACTTTTTACCTAATTGTTGCTTAACTTTAGGAACACCAAATAATGAAGTACTAATCAATTTCACACTGCCATCTATATGATTCCTGTGATTCACTGTCTCTCTAATCTCCTTCAGGGCTTGTGCCTTTTCTTCTGCTTCATGCTCCAATATTTTGTACTGTAAACAGAACAAAAACCAACTCACACTGTTAATCATAAGCTGAGTTGATAGGAAAAAGATCCAAGGTCAAACTTGAAGTGCATACAACTTTTAAGGTTGAATTATAGAAATTTTATATGGTCTTGAGACTGTCTCAGACTTAAGACACAAAAAATATAATACAATTTGATTCTAGAGTGATTATTTTAATAATTTAAAAAAGAAACTCCCACAACACCCTGACAATACTGCTAACCACATTGCGATTTATATTGATAAGAAATGGGATCTAAAATTCTAGCACACATATACAGAAAGAAATAAATATACAAATTGACTTGCTAAAGAGAAAATGTCAGCAAATTTTAATTTTCATTTTGTTGATTTGCTTCCTAGGACCTTAGGAGTATTATTGATAATGATTGTAGAGAAATTCTCATACCCCAAATGATTATAGCTTAGTTTTCTCTTCTCATGGGCTTAAGTCCCGTTTTAATTAAAAAAATCGTAAATAATAATAGTAATAAAGAGAATTGCATCAATTTAATACTTAAACTATGCACATGATATCAAATTAATACTGATATTCAAATATTTATTTTTTAAATATTTTAATATTATTGCTGCACGACTTCTTTTCTTAGATTGTGAGTCTAGCTGCACATGTTACATATAAACAGAATTAATAAACGATAAAAGAAACATATAGGTATATATTACACAAACATTTCATACATCTAAGGTCTAACCTTCACTTTCTTGAGGAGTTCAGGATCAATATCAATATTATGTTCATCAACCATGTAATCTATCATATTCGCTGACATTTTCTCATGGGAGCTGAAAGTAATGTTAATTCAAAAGGATGAATTATCAACCAACACATAGTTGCAGGTCTAGAAAGTTAATTTAACTCCTTAAATAGAGATAAACAAACCTAGAAAATATATTCTTTAGATAATTTCATCACCTGCTTTGTGGACAAAGAGATATAAAGATTACTTCATAGATGATGAGAAAATAATATATGAATTGCTTCCAACTCTACAAGTTCATACCTGGCTAGCAAAATAACTTTGTAGTTTGGTTTTGCCACCATGATATTGCTCAAACTGTTTCAGATTATCTGCAATCACTTTATCCACGATTTTTTCGATCTGGCGGGATCTACTATCTTTCAATTTGCAAGCATCGTAAGCATTATATTTTCTTTCTTAGAATCAAAATAGAGCACCAATATCACACTATTTTTAATTGAATTTCAATGATGCATGATTTTACAACCAACCTGAAGCAAGTCTTTTTCCTCTATAATTCCCTTAACAGTTTCTCCCACTACTAGAAAACTAGTTATTATAGACGGATATTTCCGACGGATTTTATCCCACGGAAATACAGACGGAATTTTAGAGGGATTTATTGTTGAAAAATAAAAAAAATAAATTAGCATAAATTATAGACAGAAAAGAGAATCCGTCGATAATTCCGTCGAAAAAATTAATTTTTTCTGTGGAAAATGGTTACAGACGAAAAAAATCCGTCTGTAATTTAAAATTTTCCGTTGTAAATGGTGATATTTTAGGTTTATGATCGTTGGGGTTAATTTTATGCTCGAGCTCCATTCATTCACAGAACACAAATCAAACCTAGCATTTCCCACAGCGCCACCGCCGACGAGCTTCTTCTTATCCTTTCCTCACCCACAGCGCCACCGCCGGCCACCCTAATCGCCACAGCTACCTTCTCCTTCTTCTTCTCTTCTTTAAATACTGAACCAGTAGAACACAGCCCCTGTCTCTCTCATTCTTTCTCGTTCGGAGAACAAAGCAAGCTCAAGCTCCACCACCGCCGCGCCTCTCTCTCTCTCTCTTTTTATCCCCCTCAGTTTTGGCTCGCATATCTTCTCAGCGCTACAGCCATCATCTTCTCCAGTTAATGCCGCGGCTACCTTCGTGCAAGCCCTAGCTTCGTGGTGGCCAAAATCGGTTCCACCGTCAGCCGTGGTTCCTCCTCTCTCTTTCCCATATTTGAACCGTATAAACCTGGGCATATTCTTTCTGTCTGCCCTATTTTGATTGTCTCTGCTTCCAAGTTTTGGTTTCAAAATTCTTTTAATTTCTGTTGAGTTCAATTAATTTTGTTTAGTTAGTTTGATTTTAGTAATTAGTTTAGTTAGATTTGTTTTCTAATTAGTGGATTTTTAGGTTGTTAAAATAGGATTATATTAGGTTTTGATTTTGAATAGCTATGAAATGTTTAAATTGTTAATCTGGATTGCTGTGAATAGCTGTGAAATGTCTAGAACAGAAATTTAATTCAGTTAATGGCTTCTTCTCTGGTAATGCTTCTTCTCGATAGTTTTGCGTTTGAAGTATTAGCAGAATTTTCATTTCACTTATTTGATTATTTGACTGTGTGTGTCCCATGAATGGTGAATTTGTTCCCCTTTGGCCAAAGTACTTTTGTTCCCCAGATGCTGGTAATTTATTGCTTGTAATGTTTTAGTATATATTAGAGAGTAAAGAATATGTGAGGTTTTTTCAATGTGTAGTGTATTCTTGGCCAAAAGCATACGGAAGTTGTTCTTCCTTGTGGAGCGCTGCTTTCAATTACATGAACCTGTATTGCTTGTTGGTGAAACGGGTGGAGGGAAGACTATTGTATACCAGTTACTAAGTGACTATTTGGAATTGAAATTACATATTTTGAACTGTCATAAGCATACAGAAACATCTGACTTCATTGGGGTACATATTTTCCCCCTTCAATTTATTTAGTTTTTAGGACACTTGATCTCAAATACTATTATTAGCTGTGGTGATAACTAGAATGATGTCTTCCAAGGGTTCTGTCCTCTAAGAGAGAGATCTAGACTGATTTCTAATTATAAAGAGATCGTTGAACAACTGAAGAAGCTAGAGGGATTTAGATACTTTCCTGAAGAGCCCGTGAGTGTTATTTTTCTGTTATTGTTAACCACTTGGCTCAGATGATAAATTTCAAAGTTTTGTTTTAATTATATAGTAAGAGACCTAAAACCTAGTTTTGCTATTCACATTGTTTTCTGCAATAGATACTTGCTGTATTCACATTGTTTTAATTATTATATGTTTCTTTTTAACATTTAAAATATTGTCTTCTTCTTTTGAATTTTTTTTGTCATTACTCTGCTTTTCCTATTTCAAAAACTTTAGCAAAATTTTCCCTTCATGAGAGTGCTATTCATGCATCTATATTTTATAGGAAGCAAGACGTCGAGGTGACAGCATATGTGTTGAGACATGCCACACAAAAATTGTGATGCATCTTACTCACTCTGCTTCACCAACTCTATCTCAGTATATATCTTCTCTTTTTTTATCTTTTTTATTATATTTAAATATATATGTTGTCAATTAGTGAACACACACAATTATTAGTCATCCAAGCGTATTTTTTTCTCTTTTAGGATTTCGAAGTTTTCAATTTTAGGCTACTATGCAAATATTCTTCTTTATTTTAACATCTTAAACAAGCAATTTCTTAGATAAACACATATATACTACTGTAATAATAGCCTCGAATAATGTTGAATTATGTTATAAAAAAATCTAATGCATTAAATCTTTCCTAAGACAAGAGCAAATGATTAAGCAGTCGACTAATGATTATTATGACTGTTTGATCACTCTTTAACCCATTACAAAGTTTCATGTTTTGTTTTGTTTTGAAAAAGTGGGGGGAAAAGAGAAAGAATTTACAGCTACCAGCAAAATGTATCATTTTTTAAGGTTCTTAGCTGTAAAGGTGAAAAATGATCGTCTAGTATATGTAACAACATGTCTTATTGGGTACCAGGTGGAAGTTCAGGTGAAAAATGGGTTAATGTACTCTGGAATATTTCATGCAACAAACGCTGACAATGATTTTGGTAGGTTCCATTATATTCTTAACAGATTTGGTAATATTCCTCATTTTATTTTTTGTGGAATTGAATGTATATCTGGCACAGTTTTTGAGCCTGTTAGTTTGGATAGTTATGCTATTTGTCTAATTTGTTAGTTATTACTTTTTAATCTTTCGGATATTTATCTAATAATAATAACTTCACCTGCACCCCATAATAAAAAAAATTCTTATATATACTTGCTTTGTGTTTTTCATTATTAGTGAGGTAGATCATGGATAATTTGACTTTCTTTCCTGCTTACATCATCATTACTATTCATCTAGGAATTATTTTGAAAATGGCTCGCTTAATTAAGGATGGTTCTTTAAGAGAGCAGAAGTCTAGTGCAGAACCTGTTAGCAAGGCTCCTTCTAAGATCTTTAATTGTTTTGAAAAGGATTTTTATGGTATATTCATATGTAGCTGTTGCTATAATCTTGTTATTTTAGCTACAGGTTTTCTTTCCCATTTTTCTTGTTTATTCTGATTTTTTCATAGGCTGTCCATTTTGGTTTTAAATTGGCTATTTTCTTTTTCTATATTTTTCAAGGGGATGGGATCAGTTTGAAACAAACGAGGCCTTGTTTGGTGTAAAAAGCACATTCAATGAGGAACTATATACAACAAAGCTTGAAAAAGGGTCTCGGACAAGAGAACTGGAAAAATAAGCCTTAATAATAGCAAGAGAAATTGAGGGTGAGGAAACCCAAGATCTGCATCTTGCGAAGGTTAGTGTTGTTTCAACTGTTAGGTTCTTTGTCCTATTTGAGTTTTTATATACTGTTTAATATATGTATCCCAAAAAAGCCTATTAGTCTATTTAAATCCTCAAACCAGACAGATTTTGTCAACAAGAAAGAGGACTTCACTTTCATGAAAACTTTGATATTGATGAAGAAACTAGATTCTCTTCACTTTACATTGTTTAATATATCTATCTTTTCTTTTTTTGGGTTAGTTTGCTAATACATTATTAATCTGTTTGAGTAGATACATGATTTATGTATTTATTTTACTGAAGTCCATATTGTAGTAATGCTTGATGCTACATGAATATCACATTGATTCTTTTGGAATTTTATTCTGGTCAAATACATAATATAATGCCACTTTGTCAATTTAACTATTAGTCTGAGTGTCTAGAATTATGGTATGGAACACATTGCATTGTATACCTTTGACATAAAATTCAGATCAAGTCAAATAGAGTTACTATGACAGCATTGCTTACCAAGGCTACAACACTTGCTCTGGTAAAACACCCTGTTGTTAACTCTAGTTGTAGAGATGGTAATAGCTTCACCTATAATAGCAGCATCAACATTGCAATTGCTGTTGCTACTGAAGGCGGACTGATTACTCCAGTGCTTCAGGATGCTGATAAGGTTTTTGATACGCTAATTTTGAGCTTGTTGAAGTTTTCCCTTTTAATATATGATGGAGCTTTGATTGTCAAGGGTTATATTTGATGTATGTTGTAGGTTGACGTCTATACATTATCAAAAAAGTGGAAGGAGTTGGTTGATAAGGCCCGGGCTAAGTAGCTCCAACCTCATGAGTACAGCACAGGTACAAGACTCAAATATTTATAATTATTTGGGATTTTCTTCAATCCAAATTGGAGAAGATTGAAAACAGCTTGTAATTGAAAATACTATTTAGGGATTTTTAACCGGTTAACCATAGTTTGGATTTTAAATGTATAACCCTAGAATATAGATATTGAACCAAAGCTTATCCAAATAAGTTAGTATGCTAGATCAATCAAGGCTGTTGAACTTCAGCAAAGATTGACTTCTCTGTCCAATTAATCTCAAAATCTTAGGTCTAACTTTGCTCTGAGTGCAAAATACACATTTATAGACTCTGGGTGCTAATTCTTCATTAAAATACAAACTAGGTTGATGTAATTAAAATTGAATAATACAAACTAGGGTATATAGATATCTTATTCATCACTTTTAATTCCTTGCTACAATAATAATACATTATCAGATCTCTTAATAGCCTACATAGCTGCATATAAATCTCTATACATTTTTTTAATTTATATAATGGGAGGTTATTTAATTAGATCAGATCTCTTACTGAAGAATGGTCTTTTTGTGTGAGTAGTAATTTGAAAATAGTCCCTGAAAAAAAGTTGTTTTATTCTTTTTCAGTTTGAATAGTGTTCCGGGGGTTACCTGAAACTGTAGGTCGATCTCGGACGAGACCTTCTGTGCTGGTCGGAACCGATATATCCGGTTGGTGAATAGCGGCCGGAGATGGCGCGTCTGACTTGTTGGACTGAATGTGCCGCTGATCCTTTGTCACCGAAGGGTGGGGGTACCTGCAAGGGACTCTGATGCTTAAGTTAGCAAGGGTATTAAGCAGGTATTGAGTAGAATCAGAATATGAGTTATACCTGGGTGCTCCAGCGTATTTATAATGGTGAGATGTAGCCTCCTGTGGATAAGATAAGTTAGTTATCTTATCTTATCTTTATCTTATCTTTAAGTGAGGTCATCTTTAAGGGAACCGCCTTTATCTCTATGGGCTTGGGCTGCCCTTGGATTTGGGACGTGTTCCTCTATTTGGGCCCTTTGTTTGGGCTATCCTGTGACTTGGCCGAGCTCTTTGAGAAGAGGTCAGGTTGTCCTGACCTGAAGAGGTCGGTCGCTTTGTCTGTAGAACATCTCGGGTCGGACAGCTCGACCCAGGGTATGAACAGTGCCCCTGCTTGAGCTTGGTCTTCTTTTTTGAGGCCGAGTCCTTGACTTCGGTCCTTCTTTGGTGAAGCCGAGCTCAAGCATTTTGTCGATTCCTTTGTATCAGCTTTGAATGCAGAACGTTTCCTCTAAAAGACGCGCGCTTTTACACCGGTGCTTTTTTGGGAACGTGTGAGGGTTTAATGCTTTTAATTTTGAGCATTAATTGCCCCGTTTCCCCTAGGCTCTTTACTTTGGATTTTGAAAACCTAAAAATGGTTTCTCTCCTTTTGCTCTTTCGTAACTTCTTTTCTTAGTTCTCTCCACTCTCTGTTTCTCGTTTGCATTTCTGCTTTCCTTTCGTTGCGGCGTCATTTGGTGTTGGAGCTTGGGGTCTTTGTATTTCCTGTGACATTATTCTTGTTCGCGTTCCCAGATTTTGTCTTCCTCCTTTGGTTTTCGTTGAAGCTCACTGCTTTTTCCAGGTTGGTACTAGCTTATCTCGCTTTTTCGTAGCTTCGTCTTTAATTTTGGTGAAGTTCTAGTTTTGCATGTTTGAAAGGTTGGATCTTTTTGCGATCTTATATTTACCTGTTTTGCTTTTCCTGTGGTTTTTCTTGGAATTTTGAGGCTTTCTGAGTTTTTACTGTTGCTTCTGGTCATTTTTGATACTAGTACGAAATCTGCATCTGTTTCTCACTTTTGGAGATTGCTTCCTGTCTGATATTTGAAAAAAGGTTGCTTCTTTAATGGTCTTGTGCTCGATGCTTGGGAGTGTTTTTTGCTTGGTAGGCTTGTAATGATTTGCTGTGTTTTCTTTTGATGAAAAGCGCTTGTTGTTTTGAATTCTTTTTGAGAAATGCTAAGATGTGATCTGTAGAGTATTTCTGGAAACCTTGCTTTGTTGCTGCCTTCAAAGGATGCCCCAGGACTTGGGTTTGAGTCTTGGGGTTTTCCTTTTCGTGGTTTCATCTTCTGAGGAGTGTTGACCGAGTTGTTATTTCCCTTTGTTCGAGATGTTTGTAGTAACCTTATTTTCTTTTCTTACTTTGTAGGATTAGTTAGCCTCATGTCTTCTCGCAATAATATTGTAGAGATTTTGTCCAGAGTTCCCGAGGGGATGTCCGATTGGCTGGACTCCCTTATTTTGTTGTGTGTTTCTGTTGTAGATGTGGATTTTTGCACAGAACTGAGGAAGCGCCATAGGATTTGTGGTAACAATGCCCGTGAGGAAGATTACGAGCTTGTTGCCCCTGATTCTGACGAGAGAGTTTGCTTCCCGACTTCTGTTGAGGGAGAGCGTCCCTTCTTTTATGCTTACGAATACTTTTTTAGTCAGTTGAACGTTTCTTTTTCTTTTACTGCTTTTGAAACCGACCTGTTGTGGTCGTGTAACATTGCTCCATCCCAGCTTCACCCGAATTCCTGGGGTTTTATTAAAATTTTTCAACTTCTTTGCCAGGAGTTGGGCATAACACCTTCTGAAACTCTTTTCCTTTATCTTTTTGTCTCGGCCAAACCTGGAGGTTCCTCCAAAAAGAAAGCTTCCTGGGTTTCTTTCAGATCGGCCCAGGGGCATAAAGTTTTTGCCATGTATGATGAGTCGTTTAAAGATTTTAAGAACTACTTCTTTCGAGTCCGCGCTATTGGGGGGTCCGCCCCTTTTTTCTCGATGAAAATGACGAGCCTGCTTTTCCTCTAGAGTGGCAAAAGAATGTAAGAGTGCCACGTTACACATGGAGAATGCTTAGTGAGGTTGAGCGGGCCTTTATAGTTGTTTTTGAAGATTTGTGGGGGAAGCCTCCCCATCTGGATACGAAGAGATTTTTGAGTGATCCATCTTTGGTTCGGGCTGCTTTGGGTACTGTCTGCTTTATTTTTATACTTGCTTTCCGAGCTTTTTCTTCTTCTATGTTGTAATTTGTCTTTTGTGGTTGATTTTGTGTTCTTCAGAGATGTCGAAGAATAATGATTCTATGAAGGCCTTCAAGAAGGCGAAGAAGGCGACTGCTGCTTTAAACATTTCGGCCAAGGCGGCCGGAGAGGGATCTTCCCAGGTTCCAGTTAAGCCTCATGTACCTAGTTCTCCCGGGCCGAGGAAAGCAATTCCTATTCCTCGGGTTCGTCTAGTCGATCCTCCACAATCTTCTGCTGCAGCTCCTGGTGCCCCTCCTAGTAAGAAGCAAAAGACATCCGAGCCCTTTAACCTGGATGCCCCAGATTTTGATGCTATCGAGTTTGTTGACCAGCAAATTGCCCCCTATGGTGGGCTTTCTATGGACGACGTTTCTCTTCTTCAGCATCTAGATTTTATCACCAAAAGTAGCGTGAAGATGGCTCATATGGGTGCGGCTATATTCTGAACAGTTCAGGGGATTCCAATTCATTCCACAAAATCCTTCATGGAAGAGGCCAAGTCGGAATTTGACCGAATCAAGGGTCTGAAGGAGGAATTGGAGGTAAAGTTGGCGAAGGTGGAGAAGGAGCTGGAGGGTGAGAAGGCTATTTCTATTGCCATGGCTGCTTCTTTGAAGCTAGCCGAAGACATGGCATTGAAATATAAGGATAGCTATGTCTCGGCTTATAGGGAATTGATGCATCTTCGGGAGGATTTGGAAACTGCTCGGGTTAATTATGGTGAGCTTCAGGGTCACCTTGTGGGTAGCGTAACTGCTGCCTCCCAGAACCTGATGGAGCAGTTCCGAGTTGTTGCTCCTGATACCGACTTGACTCTCATCATCCTGGACAATGTCGTGAGGGATGGTAAGATTGTCCCTGATGACCAGGATGATGATGAGACTGATCCTCCCCCAGTGCCTTCTCTTAAGGTGTCGACCTCCTCTGTTCCCCCCCGTTACATCTGATCTGGATTGCCAGATTCTGCACCGGGATGATGGAACCGTAGATGCTGTGCCCCTTCAGACTCGCCCTCCTTCTCCCCGTATTGATGCAGCTGGAAAGGCTCCCGATCTTAGCTGATCTTTTTTTTTTCTGCCTATTTGTGTAAATAGCCCAGTTTGTGGGCTTTTGAACTTGTTTTTGTGGATGATGTTTTATTGACTTGTCGATACTGTAGTTGCTATTTTTAGCAACTTTATTTTGAAAACAAAATAGTTTTTCTGAGGCTGATTTTGGTGGCCTCTTTGAAGCTTTATCATACTATGCTTTCATTTGCACTCTAGCAAGGTATTTGTCGGAATCTTGCTGCTTGGCTTTTTTAGATTGCTTTCGCATTTTGTTTGTAGCTTAGATCCTTTTGAGGTCGTGACTTGTGGGGGGTCCAACTTGTTTTTCGGTTTCCTTGCTTTTGTTTTGTATTTTTAGCGCCTTATGACCGATTTCTTTATGTTGGTCCCCTTCGAAGTTATTTTTGTGATCCCCTTTTCTGGGCCTTTACCTGTTCTTCTTCAGGGATTACTTTTACAACTTGTTTTGTAGGAAACCGACTTCGTTAGGTCGATCTCTTCTAAGTTGTTTTTGTAATCCTCTTTCTTGGACCTTTGGTAGGTCTCTTTCAGGGATTACTTTAATAACTTTTTAATGGTAGGAGTCCGACTTGGTTATGTCGGTCTCCTTTAAGTTATTTTTTGTAGTCATCTTTCTTGGATCTTTGTCAGATCTCTTTCAGGGACTACTTGTATAACTTTTTAGTGGTAGGAGTCTGACTTGGTTATGTCGGTCTCCTTTAAGTTATTTTTTGTTGTCCTCTTTCTTGGATCTTTGTCAGATCTCTTTCAGGGACTACTTGTATAACTTTTTAGTGGTAGGAGTCCGACTTGGTTATGCCGGTCTCCTTTAAGTTATTTTTTTGTAGTCCTCTTTCTTGGATCTTTGTCAGATCTCTTTCAGGGACTACTTGTATAACTTTTTGTTTTGGGCTGACTTTGTTATGTCAGGCCCTTCTAAGTAAAGTAATCCTCTTTAATAGGGTTGGCCAGACCTCTTTCCAGGGTTTACTTATAACTTGGGTTGACTTGGTTCGACTTCTTAACGTTCGACCAGTCCTTAAGTTATTATTTTAGCGATCCGTAAGACCAAGTCAGGTTCTTTTTTGGATTGCTTTCGATAACTTCTTACATTATTCTGTGTTCACCTTCGCCGATTTGTAGAAAGTGGTTGGCATCTTTAGATCGTCCTTTAGGTGAATCGCGTTTTCACCTTTGTCGGACGATTTATCTTTATCGTGGTCGTGCAGTGAAATTGTTTTTCACTTTCTGCCGACCTGTCGCTTTATAATCGGACGATGAATACTTCAGATTAATGCATCTTGGATTCTTTGTAGAATATTTAAATAAACTTTATTCAAAGAAAAAATACAAATATATACATGTGGGAATTTTCTTATCCCTTTAAGTCGGGCATGGCCTAGATCTCAACATGGTGCCTCATTAAAAAACCTTTTCAGGAAAAAGAGCACATCCACTAGTGAGATTCGTTGCCTTTTCTAGCTGTAGTACCTTCTTAGGTTGTAGGCGTGCCATGATCTGGGAAGCTCTCGTCCATCGAGTTCGGACAGTCGGTAGTAGCCCTTCCCAAGTACTTCTATGACTCGGTAGGGTCCTTTCCAGTTTGCTGCCAGCTTCCCTTCTCCGGGCAGAGTTGTTCCAATGTCGTTTCGGATTAAGATAAGATTGTTCTTATCAAAACTTCTTGGTACTACCCTTTGATTATATCTGGAAGCCATTCGACGTTTTAGAGCTTCTTCTCTGATCCGAGCTCTTTCCTGGATTTCAAGTAGTAGGTCGAGTTCTTCCCTCTGAAGTTGGGAGTTTACTCCCTCATTATAATGGACTACTCTATGCGATCCTTCTTCAATTTCTACTGGAATCATTGCCTCCATTCCGTATGCTAATCGGAAAGGGGATTCCTTTGTGGTGGAATGTGGCGTTGTTCGATATGCCCATAGGACTTGTGGAAGCTCCTCCACCCAGGCTCCCTTTGCGTCTTGTAATCTCCGTTTTAATCCGGCCAATATGACTTTGTTAGCCGCTTCGGCTTGTCCATTGGCTTGTGGATGTTCAATGGAGGTGTACTGGTGCTTTATATTCAAGTCAGCTACTAGTTTTCTGAAGCCTGCATCTATGAATTGAGTGCCATTGTCTGTGGTTATTGAATATGGAACCCCGAACCTTGTGACAATGTTTCTATATAAGAATTTCCGGCTTCTCTGAGCGGTAGCATTAGCTAGGGGCTCTGCCTCGATCCACTTTGTAAAGTAATCTACCCCTACTATGAGGAATTTAAGTTGTCCTGATCTTTGTGGGAAGGGGCCAAGAAGATCGAGTCCCCATTTTGCAAACGGCCAAGGCGAGGTCACGCTAATGAGCTTTTCTGGCGGGGCGATGTGAAAGTTGGCATGTTTCTGACATGGTGGACATGTCTTCACAAATTCTGTAGCTTCTTTCTGTAGAGTTGGCCAATAAAATCCCGCCCGGAGTACCTTTTTAGCGAGAGCTCGTGCCTCGAGATGATTGCCACAAATGCCATCGTGTATTTCTTCTAGCACTTCCCTTGTGTTGGAGGTTGGCACGCATTTTAGTAAAGGTGTTGAGATTCCTCTTTTGTACAAGATGTTGTTTATAATGGTGTAGTATTGTGCCTCCCTTTTTAACCTCTTTGTCTCCTTTTCTTCTATGGGGAGCGTTCCTATTTTGAGGTAGTTGATTATGGGGGTCATCCATCCTTGGTCCTAACTTGTTATAGTCAGGACTTTTTCTTCTTCCGAGATTGACGGGTTTTGCAACATTTCCTGGATGAGGCTCCTATTGTTGCCCCCTGATTTGGTGCTGGCTAATATTGAGAATGCATTAGCTCGGGCATTTTGTTCGCTGGGTATGTGGTAGATTTTATACTCTCCGATTTGTCCGAGCTGTTCCTTGGTTTTATCTAAATATTTTTTCATGGTGGGATCTTTGGCTTGGTAGCTCCCTGTTATTTGTGATGTGATTACTTGTGAATCGCTGTAAATGTTGAGTTTTTGAGCTCCGACTTCTTTAGCCAGCTTCAAACCAGCTAATAATGCTTCATATTCCTCCTGGTTGTTTGAGGCCGGGAACCCGAACTTGAGGGAGAGCTCAACTTGGGTTCCTTGGTCGCTTTTTATTATCACGCCTGCGCCGCTTCCAGTTTTATTTGAAGAACCGTCCACATAAAGATTCCATTCTCTGGGGGTTCCTAGGGCATCTATGAATTCTGCGATAAAGTCGGCCAGATACTGTGATTTGATGGCCGTCTGAGCTTCATATTGGAGGTCAAACTCTGACAACTCGACTACCCATTGTAGAATTCTGCCTGCCAAATCTGTTTTCTGCAATATTCCTTTTATCGGCTGGTTAGTTCGAACCTTAATGGTGTGAGCCTGGAAGTACGGACGGAGTTGTCGAGATGTTAGAATAAGGGTATAAAAAAATTTTTCTATTTTCTGGTAGTTTAACTCGGATCCCTGTAGCGCTTTGCTAATGAAGTAGATGGGTTGTTGCCCATGTTCGTCTTCTCTGACTAGTGCTGAGGCTATTGCCCGGCTCCCTACTGCGAGATATAATATGAGCGGTTTTCCTTCTCGTGGCCGAGATAGGATAGGTGGCCGTCCTAAGAACTCCTTGAAGTCTCGGAAGGCTTGCTCACATTCTGTCGTCCATTCGAACTGTTTTCCCTTTCTTAAAGTAGCATAGAAGGGAAGAGATCTTATCGCAGCTCCTGCTAAGAATCGGGATAGAGCGGCCAACCTCCCGTTGAGTTGTTGTACTTCTTTGACACAGGTTGGGCTCTTCATGTTGAGTATGCCTTAACATTTGTCTGAATTTGCTTCAATTCCCCTTTGTGTGAGCATGAAGCCTAAGAATTTGCCTGCTTCTACTGCGAAGGTGTATTTTGCGGGATTGAGCCGCATGTTGTGTTTCCTTATAGTGTAAAACACTTGAGTCAGGTCGGATAATAATGTATCTTTGCTTTGTGTCTTTATCAACATGTCGTCTACATAAATGATGAGCGGATAATTTGTACGCTTTTTGGCATTATTTTTAGTATGCTTTTAGTATGTTTTAGTTAGTTTTTAGTATATTTTTATTAGTTTTTAGTTAAAATTCACTTTTCTGGACTTTACTATGAGTTTGTGTATTTTTCTGTGATTTCAGGTATTTTCTGGCTGAAATTGAGGGACTTGAGCAAAAATCTGATTCAGAGACTGAAAAGGACTGCAGATGCTGTTGGATTCTGACCTCCCTGCACTCGAAGTGGATTTTCTGGAGCTACAGAAGCCCAATTGGCGCGCTCTCAACGGCGTTGGAAAGTAGACATTCTGGGCTTTCCAGCAATATATAATAGTCCATACTTTGCCCAAGATTTGATGGCCCAAACCGGCGTTCCAAATCAGCTCAAAACTGCCCGGCGTTAAACGCCGGAACTGGCACAAGAATGGGAGTTAAACACCCAAATTTTTATGTCATTTACTCATCTTTGTAAACCCTAAGCTACTAGTTCTCTATAAATAGGACCTTTTACTATTGTATTTTCATATCTCAGGACATCTAGTTCTTAGATCATTGGAGGCTGGCCTCACGGCCATGCCTAGACCTTGTTCTTATGTATTTTCAACGGTGGAGTTTCTACACACCATAGATTAAGGTGTGGAGCTCTGCTGTACCTCGAGTATTAATGCAATTACTATTGTTCTTCTATTCAATTCAGCTTATTCTTGTTCTAAGATATTC